>NC_057392.1:77246479-77569576 GCF_019320065.1 Cervus canadensis
TTTGGTTCACATTAGAAAAGAAGACATATAGCTAGTTGAAACATCACAGCACTGCCTAAAATCTCAGTATTATCTTTTGCATATTATACACAGCAAAAAAAACACAAAACAACAAGCAAAACATTGCATATAAAGGATTTACTGGCATTGGCAAAGCTAGCAGTAAGAAATGTTTCACAGTCATGCTTACTTGATCGTAACAACTAGCCTAAAATTCTTTGATACAATAAAGAATATTAGTTATGAGGATGTTTTAAGCAAAAAAAAAAAGGAACTTTGAAAACACACACCTGAAAAAATGATATCATTTGTTTGAACTCCCTCCCACACCCTTATAGCTTTGCAGTTGTAACCTTCATGGGGAATAATATTGGCCATGAAATTAAAATGAGATAGTGCGTATAAAAGACCTATGGCTCCTATGGAACAGGTGCAAATTTTATGTTAGAAATTTTACATTTCTTTTATCACTAAAATGTTGATGATTTTTATACCTAACAAGAACAAATTTGATTCATCATGCTACTAAATTTCAAAGTGTAGTAGAGTGACTTGAGTAAAGAGAACCAGCAATCTTCATGGTTTAGATCAAATTCTAACCTAAAGCAAAATATTTGTATATGTTTTACTCCATGCAGAAAATATGACTACTTCTAAGTAAGAAATCAGGAATGCAAGCATAAGTGTATAAATGTTTTGCTAGCAATTAAAAAAATAAAAAAGAAAATGTGATAGTTTCTATTACAATAAACTGAAGTGCACGTAAAAAATAAAGATGAAACATGCACATATAACAAAAAAATAATAACCTTCTCCACAGAGTATTTCAATTTTAGGACACCCCGGTTTACTTCAAGTAAACATGGTGGTGTTGTTTTCTCATCATTTAATTGCTAATCATATCCAACTCTTTTGCAACTCCACAGACGGTAGCCTGCCAGGCTCCTTTTTCTATGAATTTTTCCAGGCAAGAATACTGGAGCGGGTTGTTATTGCCTTTTCCAGGGGATCTTCCCATCTCAGGGACTGAACTCACAGCTCCTGCTGCATCTCCTGCATTGTAGTTGGATTCTTTATTGCTGAATCACAAGGGAAGACCAATTAAACATGAGTAAAGCATAAAGGAACCCTTTGAAACTATACCAATACTGGGACTGCTGCTGCTGCCGCTAAGTCGCTTCAGTCGTGTCCAACTCTTAGCGACCCCGTGGACTGCAGCCTACCAGGCTCCCCCGTCCATGGGATTTCCCAGGCAAGAGTACTGGAGTGGGGTGCAATGGCCTTCTCCAATACTGGGAATAGGTAACATTAATTCTCATAGTGAATCCTAAGGTGGAAGAAGGTAAAAATATTTTATTCATTTTAGCATGCTTATGTAACTATAATATTTGCACTTTTCTGGCATGAGTTACAGCATACTTTTATTGTATTTCCCAAAATGGTAAGCAATATTTCATATTTATTCCTTTAGAGTTTTGTGGATTATTGTTAGGTATATTAGATTATTAGGGTTGTCATAACAACCACAGACATTTCTTTCCTGTAAGTTTTAGGGACAAGAAGTTCAAGGTCAAAGTACTAGCAGGGCCTAGTACTAGAGAGGCCTTCCTAAGGCCTCTCTCCTTGTCTTGAAGATGACCACCTTCTCACTATATCCTCACATGGCCTTTCCTCAGCCTTCTCATATCTCTGGTATCTCCTTCTCCACTGACAAGGACACCGGTCATATGGGATTAGGGCCCCACTCTTACAACTTCATTTAACCTTGATGACCTCTTTAAAAACCCTATCCCCAAATAGAGTCACATTTACAGTTAGGGCTTCAACATCCTACTTTTGAAGGGGACATAGTTCAGCCCCCTAGGACTCCTTTTCACTATGAAAGGGAGAAGCAGTTACATTTTAAAATACTAATGCACGGATGAGCAGTAAAAGTTTATCCTTGCTCAAAGAAAAGTCTGACTGTTGACGAGATCCTGGAAAGTACCCTCTTAGCTCTCTTAATGTCCTGCCTACTTAGAATGTCTTTACCAGGGGACCTTAGAGTTTGCCAGATAGTTCAAGCTGGCAATGGGATTTATAGTGGAGGCTTTGGGCCATATGATATCAACTGGACCTCTGCAGGGACTGGAGAGCTACAATACAAGGAATTTAGCCAAACATGAAATTAAGGGCACAGTTTTCCAGACTGCCAAGCCTTACCAAATCTTTTGAACCAGGCTTTAAGTTCAGGGCTTTTTCAAAACCATATTCAGATTCAGTAATTTTCTAAATTCACAGAACTCACTGAACACTGGTATATTCATGGTCACATTTATTACAGGGAAGATACAAACAGAAACAATCAAAGGAAGAGAGTTAAATGGAAAAGTCTCAGAGAGTTACAAATGCAGAGCTTTGACCTTCTTCTGAGTATATGTGACAAAACATATGAATTATTGACAACTCAGAAAGCTTACTCAAGCTTCAGTATCAAGAGTTTTTTATTGAGACTTTATACCTAGACATAATTGTTTTATTTGCTCCAGAAACTGAACTTAACCTAAGGCCCACTCCAATACCTCCCCCAGCTCAGCAAGATAGCATGCGTCCCAAATCCCCAGCCCTCTAATCACATGATTGGTCTTTCTGGCCTGCCCAATCCCTGCTCCTACTCATCTTGTTCCCATAAACTGTCAGGTGTGATCCACAGGGCCCACTATGAATAACAGTGATACTCTTAGCACTCAGGAAATTCCAAGAGTTTTAGAAGTTACCTCCCAGAAGCCCAAACAATGGCAAAACCTCTCTTTAGAGGATAAATGCCTTGCTACACACACACTGGCCACATGCACAGTCTGCCTTGCTTAAGTGACCAACTCCTATTAAAAAGACTGGACTTCAAGGTTCATGTGCATTTCCCTGGTGAGCAGTGCTCAGTGCGTTGTGCAGAATCGCTTAGTCATGTCCAATTCTGTGCAACTCTATGGACTGTACCCACCAAGTTCCTTTGTCCGTGGGATTCTCCAGGCAATAATATTGGAGTGGATTGCCATTTCCTCCTCCAGGGGTCTTCCCAACCCAGGGGTTGGGCCCACATCTCTCTGGTCTCCTGCATTGGCAGGCAGGTTCTTTACCACTAATGCCATCTGCTTATTGCCAAATATGGGGCTCAGAGGAGTGAGCACTCTCTGCACACTCCAGTTAACTCCATACCTGGTCTCCCTGACCCTGACTTATGTATTGCTTCCCTTTGATGAAGTTAATCTGTATTTTGTTGTTGTTGTTGTTGTTGTTTAATACAATGTGATTTTGAATGCAATGGCTTTTCTGAATTCTGTGAGTTTCTTTAATGAGTCACTTAGATTGAAACTGAGGGTCTTCTTGAAGACCTCCCAAACAAAACAGTGACTATATGTGATCTGAAGTGCCTTTCCCATGGCACTATTTTAAGGATGGGAAAGAAATTGAGAACTATCACTGTGCAGTGACTCTTTTGGTTTACCCAGGAGTTACAGAATCTAACTCTGCTAATTATTTTATCCTCATCATGATGACACAGAAGATCCTGAATCACAATGCCCACTCATATTTCCCTTTTAGAAGCGTTATATGAGAAGCAAATCAATCTGATAACCTCCAAAGGTTTCATCTTGGCCAGCCACAGATAATTCTTGATTTGCTCCCTGTCCAGTGAAATTTAATGACAACCACATTTTCTACCATTCCTTTGCAACAGCAAGAACATCTGAGTCAGGGATAGAAGGACTTCATAGATATACCAAAGGATGTTTCCTCAACCAAAAACATTGATGGTAGAACAAATTTTAGCCTAACCCAAAAAATATGGTAAATGTCAAAACGCCAATGTTAACTTCAACATATTCTAAGTCCATATATCTGTTGCTTATAAATATACAAACAGACTCACATAATAATGTTTGTGTATAAATATATATAAGTAAACATTTATTCCTATACACATGTCTTTTGGACACTATACATCTATTAACTCACTTAATCTCCACAATAATCCCATGCCTTAAGCTCTATTATTGTACTTGTTTTATAGGTAAGATATTCTAAGCATGAAGGTTAAGTAATTGAGCTCATTATTTTGTGATAGATAGATAGCTATTCTTTTCAAATCTTCCAGTGTGGCCCCAGAGTGTAAAATCACCATGCTATATTGAAATAAAAACCTTGTATATTTATATACATAGAAAATTTTGTGCAGAATCACTATACATCAGTTCAGTGTTTAAAAGCAGTAGCCTTAGAATTAAAAACTGTGCTCCTACATTTTGTTCTTGTGTGTTTTAGGACATGGTAATAACCTCACTGTGTCTCAGTTTCCTCATTAATAAATTGGTGCAGTCTTTGTAATCACTATAGGATATAACATAATGATTAAATGAGCAAATATATGCCAAACATTTAGAAATTTTCCTGGATCATAGTAAGCACTCAATAAATAATATATTTACAGTTTTATAGCTCAAATTCACAAACATATTGTAGATAATTCTTAGACCAAACTCTGGTATTGAAACTGCCTTATAAATTTATTCACATAGCATGCAATAGGAAGAATTCAAGTCAGAGTATTTGTGAAAGCCTGTCCAGTAACATTTTATTTAACTTGAATTTTAACTATGGGTGTGTATATTTGGGTCCCCACACATATTATTTCTGTATCATACGGATTACAAGTTCTAAGAATATTTCAGAATCACCTAACTCCAGCTACAAACAAGCATTTCTCTGAATTCAGATATAATTAGCATGCAGTTTCCTTCACAATAAATATTGCAAGCTCTTATGAAATTTGGCTTTCATACATTTGCACAATTTGCTCAAAAATAAAGCAACAATAAAATCTTATTTACACAAACAAAAGGGGCTTCTGAAAGTAAGTCACCTTAGCTTAAGCCTGGGTTCATCTCTGATGGGAGTTGACTTTTATATATGACATAAGAGAATCTGCACAGTGTTGATGTGCCCCTTGGGATGGAACCTTAGCTAAAGATACAAATAAATCAGATTAGACTTTCTCCAGTGATAAAGCTTTAATTGTTGGATGAAAGAATTTCTAAGTTGGTTGTTTACATAACGACCATTTCTTTGAAAAACTAAAGAAGTGACTTGCAGTTAGAGCTTGAGGCATTTGCAGAGCTTAAAAAAAACTGATTAGAACAGTGAAAGAGTCAACTACGACAAGTGAGGACCTGTCGGATCAAGACTAACGGGAGAAGAGACATTTTCAGAGTAGATTCATTCTGAAATGTGCTCTGCTGCCCAAGAAAGTCAGTGATTTTACAAGCTAGATGGGTATATTTTGGAGGGACATAGTGGTTTAGAGAGAAAAACAGAAACCCAATGCAGTGACAATAGACAGGCAATAGCAACATCTTTCAAAGGATAATGGATCATAAAAATCATCATGAAGGGCAAATAATGAAACATCTGATTGCAAAACATGAGCTATGAAGATGTAAGGCATGAAAGTAGACTCTTTAATTTTGAAACTAAAAATGCTAATTCATGGAGAACAGCTTTCCAAAGGGAGCCAGTATATGACCCAAGAAATATATGGGAACAATGAATGGCCAGGATAAATTAGAAGTAGGCCTATATAAAACATTAATTTTAGTCAACCTTATATAAATGTATTATCAATCTGGAATTGAGTATATACTGCTCTGTATGTAATAATATGATTTTAGTGTCTGTAGTCATATTGAGGCTGTGAGTTATGTTAAAGTGGCTGAAAATTTCAGTACTGAACCATTCTATTTTTTTAAAAAGCTTGGTTTTTCCTTAGTTGATAAATAGAGTTATCATCACAGATAATCTTTTGCATTTCACAGACAAACTGAGTGACACTTTTGCTCAAAATTATCCACTTTATGTATTTCCAGACTTCAAGGATTCTACTGCTTTTATTTCCTAATGTGAAGCAGCTTTGCTCCACTGCTCCTATTTTGTCCTTCACTGTGTCTTTATAGAACTCTTGACTCTGTCTTCCCTGCTTTTGCACACCCAATGAGAGATTGCCTATGAATGCTGCTGTCACCTGTCATTGAGATGAATTCAACCCCAAGCACACAATTGCCCAACGTGCCACTCCACTACCAAGAACATGGCTGTATTCTCAGAGGTGGCATAATGTGGTGGAAGTTACACAAGACTTGAACAGGTTCTCTACCTCTGTTAAGATTAGGATTCCTAAATAGCCTGTTAATTTCATCACTTCAACATCTGTGAGCCTTCCTTCTTGCAATTTCAGGAGTACCAATTTCAAAAGTGATTTGATTGACTGTACATGGAATTTAGAGTAAAGATGAGTTTTTTTAACTTCGCCCATAAAGAATCCTCTGAAGAAGAGCACATATGATACTATCTTATCTCTGTTTTACTTGAAGCAGCTTCATTTTGATGTCAAAGTTTATCTATAAGTGTGTGCATTACATTAAAATTCATTGATTGATAGCCTTCTATAAAGATACATACCAAGTAATTGCTACATATTAATAGCAATACCATAATAATCCTGTCAGTTCCGGGCATAAATGATGAACTACTATTGACTTTAATGATACTGCTGGCAGAAACTGTCAACATTTTATTCAGATCGATGAGTGAACTGTGTGGGCATACCTAATTGTTAACCATTTATGAGGTAATAAGGCTTCTCCAGACTGCAGTAAGTCAAACTTTATACCACAAGTAACTACAAAGTACTAATAAATGAGCATGTCAACTTTCCAAAATGCTCTAATTTCATTTTTAGACTTTATCATGCTGTTGAATTTTGCACCCATGCAAAAGAGAACTCAATAGTATTCACATAGGAGTTTTTATTCTCTGTGGAGACAGAGCAAAAAGCTATAGTGGCTATTTTACTGGTACTTTCACAGGATGGTCAAAAGGGTGAATTGCAAAATTATTCCAAAGCAGATATGCACATGGAGGCAATACTTCATGTTGCAATCTCTAACTCAAGATTGGAAAGGTCATTTATCCCCTGATTTAAGAAGAACCTATTTAACTTACATTCAACTGTTCATTTGCATGGGATCCACTTACATGCAAAATCTTCTATAATTCCAGTTTTCTTTTCTTTGGTTATTTTATGAAATAATTGTGCATTAATATAATACCCTAACTTGCTATTTTCATTCTTTATAATCTATTTATTTTATGAAAAAAAATGTATCCTTATATCAAGAAGCATTTAATCTTCAATTACTATTCTACAAGTACCTCAACAGAGGATAAAACAGCAGATAGACTGAAATGTATATTAATAGTTTATAGACTAAGGCATGTATTACTCCTAAAAAATTCATGTTTATCAACTAATGTTTAATAAAAATATACAGAGTAGCTAAACAACTCTGACGTTATGATTTTGGAGCTCATAGACTAAAGAATAAATATCAGTTCAGTTCAGTCGCTCACTCTTGTCTGACTCTTTGCGACCCCATGGACTGCAGCACACCAGGCTGCCCTGTCCATCACCAGCTCCCTGAGTTTACTCAAACTCATGTTCATTTAGTTGGTAATGCCATCCAACCATCTCATCTTCTGTTTTCCCCTTCTCCTCTCACCTTCAATCTTTCCCAGCATTATGATCTTTTCAAATGAGTCAGCTCTTCGCATCAGGTGGCCAAAATATTGGAGTTTCAGCTTCAGCATCTGTCCTTCCAATGAGCACTCAGGACTGATCTCCTTTAAGATGGACTGGTTGGATCTCCTTGCAGTCCAAGGAACTCTTAAGAGTTTTCTTCAACACCACAGTTCAAAAGCATCAATTCTTTGGCCCTCAGCTTTCTTTATAGTCCCACTCTCACATCCATACATGATTACTGGAAAAACCATAGCCTTGACTTTGTTGGCAAAGTAATGTCTCTGCTTTTTAATATGCTGTCTACGTTGGTCATAACTTTCCTTTCAAGGAGTAAGCCTCTTTTAATTTCATGGCTGCAGTCCCCATCTGCAGTGATTTTGGAGCCCCGAAAGAATAACTATATGCCAAGACAAAAATGTTTCTTAGATTTTTTTTTTTTCAATCTGTTTGAGATAGCATTTTTTTCTAGCTAAAAAGAAAGGGTTAATAAAATATTTCTATTCAGTTCAATAAAAATACTTTTTTAGTGTCCTCTTAGGAAACTAAAAAGCAGTTTCTATATAATAACACTCCTTGGTAAACTTTCACAATTTGAAAAAAAGGTTTTATATTTTTGTAGATTTGCATCTATTCTCAAAATATGTAGAAAGGAAAATGTATATCTTATTGCTACTTGTGCATTGGTTTCACTGCATACATCTTATATTAAGCATTTTTCTGTGTTCCTTTGTGATGTTCTTCTCAGACTGTCATGCATAAATAGAAGTGCCACTAAGAGTTACATGTGCTAAGAATTTTGGAAGGAGTAGCAAATAGGATTTCCAATACATGGAAATTGGAAGGCACATATTGAAAAATGAGAAAATGTATAATTTAAGTAATCTGAAGGTTCTCCATCTTTCTATCCAATATATTATTTGCTATAGAAGCATTTTTGCTAGGAGCAGCAGAAAAACTCATTTTTGAAAATAAACTGATAGTGACAGCTAGCATGTTACCATTTACTTCGATAGGAGAGTTTGACTTCTAGTGTAGAAGGATAACCAAGAAGATGGAATATATCCTAATGCAAAGATGTTTCATGGTTGCTGTTGGAGATTTGATATGTGTGTGTGTGTGAGTGAGTGTGTGTATGTGTGCATGCATGCAATGAATAAAGCAGGGAAAATAATAAATATTTCTATTTTTTTAATTGAAGAACAAGAATTTAACAAGACTGTTAATGATGCATTGTTAAGAACAGAATGTACTGGCACTGCATTATTTTCAGTAATTGATTAACTTTCTATACACACTTAATATTTTACAGAACCAATTAAATAGTTCTGCCTATCTTCATTGGAAAGTAAAACTTCAAATATTTTACCATAACACCATTTTTTTAAACTCCTTCCATTTCTAACTATCTTTGATGGAGTCCATCCTGCTTGATACATTTCATATCCTAATCACCAAGTAACATGACCCAAGAGCTCATTTCTTCAGTGACAAATAAAAATTGCCTGATGAGTTTGCAAAGAATAGATAAAATGGCTTGACAAAGCATGAATGTCATATTAAAGCAACACAATACAAATAGGGAGTTATTGAGTTTTTTTGTTGTTGTTTGTTTTTTTCTTTTTTTTGTAACAAGTAAATGGTAATAGTCAATACAATGCAATTCATCGAAAAAATTGCATATTAATCTTAGAAATGAATTTCAATTTTTATAATTAATTTTCCATTGCTGTTTTCTCTACATGGAACAGCAAGTTTACATTTACTGCAAATACAGGGATTGCTGTTAATGTTAAAAACAATTACTTTGATATACAATTCTAATCAGCATCAAATAACTTGGGAAAGAAGGGAGGGAAGGACCATTTTTGATATAAAACAAAATAGAGGTCATTCAATAATGTTTTACTGGCAATATTCTATTCATATTGGCAATTTTTCCATATTTTACATAATTAATGGTTAGTTACCTTTCTGATATTCAGCTAACCAGGAGGCTTATTCCTTAAAGCAATGAATTGTTTGTAAACATTCTATTAAACCAAGTCATTAGGTTTCATATTTTTATGTAATAAAATATTTATTTTTAGCAATAAATCATACAAGATTCTTTCCAGTTAACACAGAAAAAGAAAAAATGATGTTAATTCTTACAAGGCCAGAAACCAAAAGCACAATCCATGCATTAGTATTTTACCAACATAAAAGTTTTTGTAATAGCTGAAGTTACAATGTAAACAGACAGTAGCTAGATTTGTCCTTATATTTGCTCAATTCATTTTACACACTAATGCACACACGTGTGCACGCACACACACACACACACACAGAGTAATTATGTACTAATTATTTGAGTGCTACAAAAAATTCCAAGATACAGTTACTACTTACTCTTAAATTAGTTTGGAGACTTGCCCGGTGGTCCATTGGTTAAGAATCTACCTGCCAATTCAGGGAACACAGGTTTGATCTCTGGTCTGGGAAGATCCCACATGTCATAGAGCAGCTAAGCCCATATATCACAGCTACTGAGCCTATGCCCTGGAGCCTGTGCTCTGCAACAAGGAAGCCACCACAACGAGAAGTGTGCATACCACAACGATACAGTAGCCTCTGCTCACTGAAACTGAAGAGAGCCTGCGTGCAACAATGAGGACCCAGTGTAGCCAAAAATAAATAAATACAATAAATGAATACATGTATAAATACATAAATATGAAAACTTGGTTTATAACATAGAGACATCATCATAAAGGGAATATATAAATTACCAAATATGAGACATACTTATATGCACTATATTGTATCTGTTTCAAAAAAGAGATTGAAAAGACCAACTAGATACTTGAATACTTTGAAGTATTCAAAGAAGTTAAAACTATTAGAAAATTTGAAAACCACTAAAGATGTACATACATACCTATATATGTAATACCTTACTACATAGTATTTTAGTGACACATTTCAGATGTTAAGTTCCTTAAAATACAGAAGTGGAATTCAGTTTATCAATATATCAATGATATACAATGACCTGTATACGGGTCAAGAAGCCAGAATCAGAACCCTATATGGTACAACTAATTGGTTCAAGATTGGAAAAGCAGACAGCTTTCTGCTGTCATCCTGTTTGTTTAATCTGCATGCTGAACACATCATGAAAAACCCCAGGTTGGATGAGTTACAAGCTGGAATCAAGACAGGAAGGAGAAACATCAACAGATATGTGGATGTGCTGTGCTGTGCTTGCTTAGTCCTCAGTTGTGTCTGACTCTTTGCATCCCATGGACTGTAGCGTGCCAGGCTCCTCTGTCCATGGGGATTCTCCAAGCAAGAATACTGGAGTCGGTTGCCATGCCCTCCTCCAGGGTATTTTCCTGACCCAGGGATCGAACCCAGGTGTCCTGTATTGCAGGCAGATTCTTAACCCTCTGAGCCACCAGGGAAGCCTAAATATGCCGATGATATCACTCTAATGGCAGAAAATGGAGGAACTAAAGAGCCTCTTGATGAGAGTCAAGGAGGAGAGTGAAAGAGCTGGCTTAAAACTAAATATTAAAAAAACTAAGATGGCATCCATCACCATTCAGTTCAGTTCAGTCGTGCCCAACTCTTTGCAACCCTATGGACCACAGCACGTCAGGCTTCCCTGTCCATCACCAACTCCCGGAGCCTGCTCAAACTCATGTCCATGGTGTTAGTGATGCCATACAACCATCTTATCCTCTGTCATCCCCTTCTCCTTCCATCTTCAATCTTTCCCAGCATCAGGGTCTTTTCACATGAGTCAGTTCTTCACATCAGGTGGCCAAAATATTGGAGTTTCAGCTTCAACATCAGTCCTTCCAATGAATATTCAGGACCGATCTCCTTTAGGATTGACAGGTTGGATCTCCTTGCAATCCAAGGGACTCTCAAGAGTCTTCTCCAACACCACAGTTCAAAAGCATAAATTCCTCAGCACTCAGCTTTCATTATAGTCCAACTTTCACAACCACACACAACAACTGGAAAAACCATAGCTTTGACTAGACAGACCTCTATTGGTAAAGTAATGCCTCTGCTTTTTAATATGCTGTCTAGGTTGGTCATAACTTTTCTTCCAAGGAGCAAGCATCTTTTAATTTCATCTTTGCAATCACCATCTGCAGTGATTTTGGAGCCCAAAAACATAAAGTCTGCCACTGTTTCTTTTGTTTCCCCATTGTTTGCCTTAAAGTGATGGGACCAGATGCCATGATCTTAGTTTTCTGAATGCTGAATTTTAAGCTAACTTTTTCACTCTCCCTTTTCACTTTCATCATGAGGCTCTTAACTAAACTTCTTCGCTTTTTGACATAAGAGTGGTGTCATCTGCATATCTGAGGTTATTGATATTTCACCTGGCAATCTTTATTCCATCTTGTGCTTCATCCAGCCCAACATTTCACATGATGTACTCTGCAAAATAAGCAGGGTGACAGTATACAGGCTTGACGTACTCCTTTTCCTATTTGAACCAGTCTGTTGTTCCATGTCCAGTTCTAACTGTTGCTTCTTGACCTGCATACAGACTTCTCAGGAGGCAGGTTAAGTGGTCTGGTATTCCCATCTCTTTAAGAATTTTCCACAGTTTGTTGTGATCCACACAGTCAAAGGCTTTGGCATAGTCAATAAAGCAAAAGTAGATGTTTTTCTGGAACTCTCTTTCTTTTTCAACGATCCAGTGGATGTTGCCAATTTGATCTCTGGTTTCTCCAGTCCCATTACTTCACAGCAAATAGAGGGGGAAAAGTAGTGGAAATAGTGACACATTTACTCTTCTTGGGTTCTAAAATCACTGTAGATGGTAACTGCAGTCATGAAATCAGAAGACATTTGCTTCTTGGCATTAAATCTATGACAATCCTAGACAGTGTGTTGAAAATCAAAGACATTATTTACTGACAAATATCCCTATAGTCAAGACTGTGGTCTTCCCAATAGCCATGTACAGTTGTGAGAGTTGGACCCTAAAGAAGGCAGAGTGCCAAAGAATTGATGCCTTTGAACTGTGGTGCTGGAGAAGACTCCGAAGAGCCCCTTGGACAGCAAGGTGATTAAATCAGTCAATCTTAAAGGGAAACCAACCCTGAGTACTCGTTGGAAGGACAGATGCTAAAGCTGAAACTCCAGTATTTTGGTCATCTGATACAAACAGCTGACACATAGGAAAAGTCCCCGATGCTGGGAAAGATTGAGGGCGGAAGGAGAAGATGGTATCAGAGGGTGAGAAGGCTGGATGGCATCACACCTATGCAATGGACATGAACTTGGCCAAACTATGGGAGATGGTGAGGAATGGGGAGGCCTGGCCTGCTGCAGTCCATGGGATCACAAAATTTTGGACACAACTGGGAGACTGGACAACAACAACATATGAATGCTGTGGTATGTTGTAAATATAAAGACAAAAAAATAGATATTGATCCAAACCAATATTGGTAATTCCTCTTTAGGGAACTGTCCTGTGATCCATAGGGGTGGCTCCTCACTAGCCACAATGATACTGTCCAGCCCACTTGTCAACTGCAGCAGTAAACATGACTATTGGCTTTGGGATTATATTTCTTAACTTAAGATGGGCAAGTCAGAATTATTATTCCTGAATTATTTCATTAGACATTTTAGATTGAGTTTGCAGCTAATGAAGGTATTGAAATATAATTTTTTTAAAATGGAGAAGCTTTGGGATAACATTGTTCTATTAACTCAGGGGATAAAGAGAGTCAAAGATCTGAGAGAAATTCTCAGTTCCTAATTCCAGTTTCTTCCAGAAATCTGGCTGCACTGGCAAGCTTGAGATCTGAGAAGACGTAAGCATCTTTCTATTCAGTTCTCCTTTTAATTGGTTTACATTGTTTGCAAAATAATAATAATAATTTAAGATTATCCAACTGAGTAATGCAAGTTATGATTTCAGTACAAAATATAGTGGCATAATGTAGTAGTAGGTTAGAGGGAAGAAAAACAGGCTAAGTGCAATTAAAATTAAATAAAGAACTAATAAAGTCTCTTTTTGAAATGCCTAGTCACTCTTTTTGTAGGTTCCCACTGTTAGGTAGTTAGAATAGGAAACAGAAGTCCAGAATGCACTCTCTCTCTCTCTTTCTCTTCTCATCTTTCGGGTCGGCATGCCCCCACACTTTGAGGATGTATTTTCCTTTATTTTCTAAATAAAACTGAGGGAGCTGTAACACTCTCTGAGAGTTGTGATGCACTGAGGGCTTTAATATCCATCACTTCAAATTTTTGTTGAGAAGAGATAGAACCGAGGAGGTTACACTCCCCTGACACCAGCACATGTAAGCGCCTATGATTGTACTCAATTTTGAGCATGGCAGGTGTTTGTGTGAGTATGGCAGGTGTTTATATTTCTTTAAATTATTTTTAAGGGGCTTCTCTGGTGACTCAGACGGTAAAGAATCTGACTGCAAGCAATTTTTAATAGTAAACAATAATGAAGCATATTTATGTCAGAAACAAGACTAGGTTCAATTCCTTTCTCTTTTTATTACTTGGAAGTTGTAAAACCTTAGGACGCTATTTAAATAATCTGGATATCATGTCTCCTAACTCTAAAATGAAATACTTGTTCAAAAAATGTATGACTGATTTAGGAGAGATAGGGTTATTTGCAGATTAGAATAAAGCCAAAGCTAATTACTAATGTAGTTATTTGGGAAAATTATTTCACAATTGTCAGGCAAGTGTAATCTCAGTTCTGTCTTGTCACAACAAAGATTTGAAGTGACGTTAAAGCTCTCGGCATGTCACAGCTCTTGGACAGACCGTTTTATAGTTCTCGGGTCTTGAACAGACCATGTTGTAGCTCTTAGATCAGTGTTACAACTCCGTGTTATAGCTCAGTTTTATTTAGGAAAAAAAGCAGGAGAGAGAGAGCACGTGCACGCGCATGGGAAAGAGAGAGACCTGGCTCTTTGGCTCCTCTTTTTATATGTTTTTCCCTCCCCCCTGGGCCTGCCCTATGTAAATTGGGCTAGCCAGGAGTGCTGTTTGTTCCATCAGAGGTCCTCACTCCAGTCCTCAAGACCTTCCTTTGACCTCTGATATCTTTTAGCCACTGCCATGTTGGACTCCTGTTTCTTATTCTAACTACCTAACAACAATGAGAGGGTAACAGGCAGGAAGGCTGGGGGTCTCTGAATGGAGGAAATAGGCTGCAAGTGTCAGACATTTTTTATCTCTCTCTTAAGCAGCAGGAGGAAACAAACTAGGGTTATATATTTTCCCTTCTTTGTACAAATTTAAAAAGAGGTTTATCTTAAAATTCTGTGTTGCTATAATGACACCTGGTTCCACATGAACTTAACTTTTCTCAAACCTTGAGCTAACCAATGCGTTTTTCTTATGGAAATATTTGTCTTAAGCTATGTTAATGTACTATGTATTTACCCTAGACTCCGCCTAAAGGCTCAGAACCAACTTGACAAACCAATATGTTATACATTGTTCTTCTAATCTATGCTAATGAAACTATATGTTTGTATGGAAATCTGCCTTTCTTCAAGATTCATGTCAATCATTTTATGGCCCAGGATGACTCACGTGGTGCCAAGGTTATCTCAAAATGCATGTTGTGGGTAAGGGGCCTGGTGCCATCCTCTGAGTTTTGAGACTTTTTCTTTCTTTAATTAGCAGACTGCTAGTAGCTTTATAACATCCAGCTAAAGACTAACGGGGTGGGGGGCACTCTTTCTGCCCCTTTCTGAAGTCTATGTCAGAAGCTTTTTTTTTATCTCTTTTATACTTTAATAAAATTTTATTACACAAAAGCTCTGAGCAATCAAGCCTCATCATTGGCTCTGGATTTAATTCTTTTCCTCCAGAGGCCAAGAATCCCGGCATCTTTCATGGTTCAGCAACAACCTTTCAACAACACTTTTTAAAATTAATTAAATTTGTAAGAGGAATTTTCAGTTTGCAGAAAAAATGAGCAGAAATTACAGACAGTTCCTGTATACTCAATCTCCTGCCTGCACAGGGCTTCCTATTATTTAGTTTTATTTCCTATTACCCTGCATTAGTGTGCTACACATGTTAAAATTGATGAACAAATGATACATTATTGTTAATGAAAACCCAAAATGTTTATTAAGATTCACTTTTTGTGTTGTACACTCTATGGTTTTTAAATTTTCAGATGACAACTTTGGCTGAAAGTAAATTCTTAATATACCAGACTTATTTTTAAAAACTCACATCTGTTAAATGTTTCAATTCCTCTTGTCTTTTACTGTAGTTTGAATTGTTCATAATGAGGAATGTTCACAATGTGTATTAGAAGGCTCTTGACACATTTTTCTGTGTATTTTTGTAATTCATTATGAGGGGAAAACTTTGCATACCTACACTTATCTTTGTCTTACATAATTTCTATAAATATAATTTTTCTCCATGTTGATTCTTGAACCAATAGATATATTTTTAATAGTGATGTTTTTAAATTCCAATGAGTTAAAAAATGATATATTGAGCTCTTGGAAATGAAAAATGACAATGGATAGCAAAATCTTGTTGGATTCTCCCAATGTTCCATTTATTTTCAGCCTGGATAATGTAACAGATAATGTAACTCTTCAGAACAAAAACAAAATACAGCAAGAAAATCTTTGGTATTTTGAACTCAGTTATTTTCTGTCACCCTGGGACTTTCTAATGACCCTTGACATTACAGCTTAAATTCTAAATATCATTATTATTGAATCTTTTGTGAACTATTTAATCTGTTTGAAAGCTGAGACAAATGAGGCCATCAATACTTAAATGATTTCTATTCCACATGGTGATTTCAAAATGAATCTGAGCTTACATTTGAGGATCTGAACAAAGAAACATTTGCCCTTACAGACTCAGCATATCAACAGGGGAGAATGCATTGTTGCATTTTAGATATATTTGAAATGAGGAACACATGATAGTGACTCTGGCAAAGAAAGAGGAAACTCAGATTTTAAAGGGTAGTAATTGTTCTGGCTTATTTTTTTCAACACAGAAGCAGAAAGTACCTCGGCAGTTCAGTTTATGGCAATTAAGGGGTGATACTTTCAAGATGTGCTTATTTAGTGCTGAGCTGATTTAAAACCTTTTGCCCTGAAAGGTGTGATTACATATCCTTCTCTATGTGTCCCTCAGTATTTGACATTGAAAATATCTTTTGTTCTTCAGTTAGAAACTACGAAAAATATACTTTTATTTCACAGTCTTTCAAGAAATCCGTATATTGGATGATGCTATTAGAATCCACATACTTTCAACTTTTTCTATTCCCACCTTTGCTTAATATCCATGGTTTACCTTTAGTAAACTACATTATTCTTTTCATTGTTGCCAAGTTATTAAAGCTTATGCCCTCTCCTACTACTAAGTCTTCTGCATTTTTCCTCTGGGTTGATTCTAAATGCTGAAAGAGAAATAAATGGCAATAATCTTATGTGTTTATATAATTTTTTTTTATTACTGGATCAAATAGAGATCTGGGGTATATGTGTAGGTTTCTGAGGTATCAGAAGGAGAAGTTTTCTAGAATCAAAATCAGGCTAATTCTCTTTCTCTCTCTCTCTCTCTTTTTTTTTTAATTTAAAAAATTGTTTACAGTCAGATCATGTTATAATTAGCTTGATATTTAAATTGTGAACTTCTTTAAAATATTTGTTTCACCTGAATTTTACATTTTTTGTTAAATATTGCTTTTATATTCTTTTTTTTTTTTTTTTTAAATGTGTCCGTCTTTTAAATCAGGACTCTTCTGGTAGCTCCATCCTCACATTTCAGAAACTTTATGCTCTCCAGGATAAGGTTGCTGTTTTCTGGATCTCACACTTTCCAATTTTTTTTTTTTTTAATTTACTCGCTTACTATGTGGAGATGATCTTTAGTAACTTCTTCAGAAAGTGTACGAAGGAGAAAATATTTTGAGAACTTTCATGTTTGATAATGTTTTTACTCTTTTATATAAATATATTGTATACAGTATTTATATAGGATATTTAATATATTACATTTCACAAGACTTTACCTGGATATACAGTTCTACATTGTAACTATTTCTCACAGACTTTAAAGACATTACTTTCAGACATTACTTCCCAGACCAGGGATTAAACTGGTGTCCCATGCATTGCAAAGTGGATTCTTAACCACTGAATCACCAAGGAAGCCCTACTTTTGTATTTCAAACAGATTTTCAGTGAGGCATGGGGTAGAGCTTTGGAGTGTACATGGCTTTGGAGTCACTTATGGATTAAAAAATAATACTACTTAATGGAAAAGTTTACTATGAGATTTGACATATTTTCATTCATTCAACATACCATATAAAGTTTGTTTATAGAAAGTTCTATTATTTGTTTTATATTCGTGTTTTCTGTTTTTACTATATTTAAGCATACTTCCAGAAATTCTTATTTTAATATATCTATAGCTAATTTCCCTACTGATTATGAGATTCTTAAGCATAGCAATCAGGTTTCACATTCGTTTTTATTTTTGCTTAGTCATACACAATATCTCAGATGCTGCATTAAATATTGACTTAATGAGTAAATTGAATTACAGTAGCAAGAGCTTATTGTTAGCTCTAAAACTATTATTAGGTGGTTCCCTAATGAACATTTCATATTTTGCTCTACATGTAGGGGAGGAAAAAGTAGTTTCCTTCCATGTTTTTGTCTGCATCCCTGTAATAAAAGACAGATTAAGAAAGGAAAATAAACAATTGAGGCTTATATACCATTCTGAGGTAAGGAAAGGGATGGATAAGAAACTAGGGACTCAACGGAAGGAAAGCAACTCATAGGATAAGAAGAAATGTTTGCAAGCATACAAGTAATTCTCTCAGTTGAAAAAGTCACCTAAAACTAAAAACAGAACTAGCATACGACCCAACCATTCTACTTCTGGGTATATATTTTAAAAGTTAAAAAAATAATACTTCAAAAAGATATATGTACCTCAATGTTTATAGCAGCATTATTTCTAATTGCCAATTTATGGAAAAACCTAAGTATCCAACAACAAATGAATGGAATATTACTCAGCCATTAAAAAGAAACAAATTTTGTTATTTGCAGCAACATGGATGAAATTGGAGGGCACTATGCTAAATGAAATGTCAGAGAAAGACAAATATACTGTATATCAGTTATATGTGGAATCTAAAAAATACATCAACCAGTGAATATAATAAAAAAGAAGGAGACTCACAAATATAGAGATGAAGCTAGTGATTACCAGTAAGGAGCGAGGCGAACATAGGAGTGGAGAGTGAGAGGTACAACTATTAGCTTTAAAATAGGATCAAGGATAGATTGTTGAACATGAGGGATATAGCCAATAGTTAATAGTAACTATACAGGAAAGTAAGCTTTCTATTTGTATAAAAATAAAGATGTTTATTGAAAAAACTAAAAATAAGCAAACATCTCTCATAACAGCTCTTTTCTTGGCAACACAGCATACCATCTACTCTGTTTTTAAGCTTCTTCTGTGTTTGCAATTTCTCAAAATAATCATCTCAAAATAGTGCTCATGCCAGAGACATATTTTGGAGTGGAAATCTGTTAACCTTTATAAGAATGCAAATAAGTAATATATAATTAAATATATGTACATAAATAAAAGATTGTAACTAGATATTCTATGTCTAATTGTCTAGAATTATACATAGTATGGGGGAGAAAGAAAATCTTTCTCTACCATTTCTAGATTCTTTTGGTAGCCTAAGAATTAAATTGTCATTAGACCGGTTAACAGGAGAAAAACCAAATTTTATTGTGTACCTACAGGTTCTCCATTAACATATCAGGCCCAAGGACAAGTTAGGCAATTGAGTTCTGTACGTATCTTGACGATTGGCAACTAAGAGAAAGAGATTTTAGGCAGTTAATGGGAGGAATTAAAAGTTCTTTCTGAACTTTTTGTTTCTTACAAACGAAAAAATAATCTTCAAGCCAAAGAGGCACATTTTGGTATGACAAGTTTGTTCCCCTAAAACATCTGTATCTGTGTCTACCCTTATTTGTGGCTTCCCGGGTGGTGCTGTGTTAAAGAATCCACCTGCCCGTGCAGGAGACAAAGGAGACATGGGTTTGAACCCCGGGTCAGAAATATCCCCTGGAGAAGGAAATGGCAACCTACTCCAGTATTCTTGCCAGCAAAACGCCATGGACAGACAAGCCTGGAGGCTACACCCCATAGGATTGCAAAACCCCCACTCTATAAAGTTGCAAAAAGTCAGACACAGCTGAGCAGCCGAGCACACCCACTCCTATTTGCACTTCTCGCTTTTTCTCAGCTGTTATTTCTACATCTGATTCTGCTTCTTTCTTATATGCAAGGGAGTATGTATAGTGTTTGTTATGTTGAATCAGAAGTCAGGAGATCCATGAACTATTTTTATTTCAACAGCAATCATGTCCGATGATTTATAATCTTCTAGTCCTCTTCTCAGAGAAGGCAATGGCACCCCACTCCAGTACTCTTGCCTGGAAAATCCCATGGATGGAGGAGCCTCGTGGGCTGCAGTCCGTGGGGTCGCGAAGAGTGGGACACGACTGAGTGACTTCACTTTCACTTTTCACTTTCACGCATTGGAGAAGGAAATGGCAACCCACTCCAGTGTTCTTGCCTGGAGAATCCCAGGGACAGGGACGGGGGAGCCTGGTGGGCTGCCGTCTATGGGGTCACACAGAATCGGACATGGCTGAAGCGACTTAGCAGCAGCAGCAGCAGTCCTCTTCTATCCATAACATATGGGTAAGAAACAAGATTTCATTCTAAAGATTTACTGAGACTATAGGCTATAACTAACCTTTTATAAAAGTGTAAGAAGTAAAATCATTTTAGACCTGATAGAAATAAAATTTAATCTCATGCTTGTTGCATTCTGGACATCCTGAAATATTGTAAATATTAATTTTCTCTTTTAGGTTCACTGTTAAAACACATTTTTTTTAATATGGTATTTTTATAAATTTTAATATTTGTATGCTTAATCATTATAACCATGGTATTTGAATATATATATCTTACCTTGTTGTCTTCAGATCAACCATGTTTAGAGTAATCTGCAATACAGATATGCCTGAGACAGTTTTTCTTGTCACACAAACTTAAAAAAAAAATATTGTTTGGGCCAATGCTTAAAGCAATCCCATAGATCTTTAGATATTCTAGAAGAGATTTGTAAAAGATTTATAATTCAGATTGGATGAGAAATGATGCTCTGAGAACAAACTTTATGTTACATTTTAGGTCTTCTGCATTGCATTCATCTGCAACCTAGAATAATAAAAGTTTCAGAAAGCAAACTGAGAATTTACAATAACTTTTCTCTCTAATGTAAAATGGGGACTGAAAATTTAAGAGAATCAGAAAGGACAACTTATCATTTAAGCTTAAAAATAATACATTGCTGCCTTATATCACTGGAATTAGGTATAGGGTAAATATAGCTGGAAGGAATTATAAATTCTTTATAAATATTTTAATGAACATAATACCTGTTTAAATAATAGCAAAAATACTCTGTAATACTTAAATGTTTTGATGTCTTTTTACAAGATCATACAGATTGATAAATGCCCACTGCCAAGATGAGCGCCCATTGCCATGTTAAGATGATACATACAGAAATTAATTTACTGAAGAGCTAACATCTGACTTAGTATAAAGGAGGACAAAACAGCCGATTTTGAGTCCATTAAGAATGTGTATTCAAGGTCAAACAAAGCTTTGGGTACTAAAGAATAAACCAAAGTTGGAGACTCATGCTTTTAAGAGTCATTAAGAATTTAATAGTGATTAGCCAAAAAAGCCTCTGGCAATTTTGTTTGCTACAAAGAACTTTGCTTCAATGGCTCCATATAAAAAACATTTTAGGAGTTCTGATTGATTTATTTAGGGTGACTTTGGTTTATTTAGGAAAAATGGTAACATAATATCTGTGTCTGGGTTATTGTTTGAATTTATTTGATGGTTATAAGGCCAGTGCAGAGAAAAAGAGCAAATCAGGCAGTCAGACAAGAAAAGAAAATTTATTAGAGGGAAAATGAGAGGGTGACTAGCCTTTGAGAAGAACCAGCATCCTTGCTTTCTGATGGGGTCTTTCTTATACCCCTGCATAACTTTAAGCCTGTAGTTGAGTCCTGTGGTCTCGTAGCTGGAGGTCTGGAATCTGGTGGTCTCGTAGCTTTAAGAAGGTAGGCACCAGTGGGAAAACAGAATGTCATTGTCAAGGGTCACTGTGATTTTATTCTTTGTTTGCAAGGTCAACACAAACAGCCATTTTAACAATGAGACCCCATGTGGCCCTATCAGTGATACAATAATATTATGGCTTTAAGCAGTCAGAAGTGTACAAATAAACACAAAAGAAATAATTTAGGTAGAACTTATCTCTATTATGCAGGCATACTTTAGAGATATTGCAGGTTAGGTTCCAGACCACAGCAATAAAGCAAATATCACAATAAAGTGAGTTACATAATGTTTTTGGTTTCTCAGTGCATATAAAAGTTGTCTTTACACTGTACCATAATCCTTCAAGTGTGCAATAGCATTATGTCTAAGAAACAACATATATATCTTAATTTAAAAATACTTGATTGCTAAAAAATGAGAATCACGGTCTGAACCTTCAGTGAGTTGTAATCTTCCTGCTGGCAGAGTCTGGCCTAGATGTTGATGGCTGCTGACTGATCAGGGTGGTAGTTGTTGAAGGCTGGGGTGGCTCTGGCAATTTCCTAAATAAGATAGCAATGACATTTGCCACATCTATTGACTTTTTCACAAACAAATTCTCGCAGCATGCAATGCTCTTTGATAGCTTTTTATCAATAATAGAGCTTCTTTCAAAATTGGAGTTCATTCTCTCAAAATCTGCCACTGCTTTACCAACTAAATTTATGTAATAGCCTATTTTTTTTAAAATCATTTCAACAGTCTTCACAGCATCTTCACTAGGAGATTTCATCTCAAGAAACCACTTTCTTTGCTTATCCATAAGAAGCACTCCTCATCTGTTAAAGTTTTATTGTGAGATTGTAGTAATTCAGCTACATTTTCAGATTCTACTTTTAATTCTAGTTTTTGGCTATTTCCAGCACAACTGCAGTTACTTCCCACACTAAGGTCATGAACCCCTCAAAGTCATCCATTAGAGTTAGAATCAACTTTTTCCAGAACCTGTTAAATGTTGATATTTTGGCCTCTTTCTGTAAACCAAGAATGTTCTTAATAGCATCTGGAATTGTGAATCCTTTTCAGAAGGTTTTCATCTTACTTTGCCCAGATCCATCAGAGGAGTCACTATCTATGGCAGTTATAGTGTTATATAATACATAACTTAAATAATAAAACTTGAAAGTTGAAATTACTTCTTAATCTATGGGATACAGAATGAATGGTGTATTCACATCAGGAAAACAATATTAATCCCATTTGCACATCTCTGTCAGAGCTCTTGGGTGACCAGGTGTATTGTCGATGAGTGGTCATATTTTGAAGGTAATCTTTTTTCTGAGCAGTGGATCTTACCAATGAAAGTGAATATGAAAGTCATTCAGTCCTGTCCAAGTCTTTGTGACCCCATGAACCATACAGTCCATGGAATTCTTCAGGTCAGAATACTGGAGTGATGGCCTTTCCCTTCTCCAGGGGATCTTCCCAATCCAGGATCGAACCCAGGTCTCCCTTATTGCAGTCGGATTCTTTACTAGCTGAGCCACAAGGAAAGTCCAAGAATACTGGAGTGGATAGCCTATCCCTTCTCCAGCAGATCTTTCTGACCCAGGAAATGTACTGGGGTCTCCTGTATGGCAGGCGGATTCTTTACCAATTGAGCTATCAGGGAAATATTTGCAAACCATGTTGTTAACAGAAATGCTTTGTTAGTCAGGCTTTGTTATTCTATTTACAGAGTACAGGTAAAGTAGAAAAAAGCATAATTCTTAAGCAGAATTTTCATATCAGTGAGTGAACAGCAGCTTCAACTTACTAAAGTCACCAATTGTGAGTCAGCCTATCATTTGAAACTTGGAAGCCAGGCACTGACTTCTCTCTAACTGAAAGTCCTGGCTGGCATCTCCTTCCAAAAAAAAGGCTGCTTCATCTAGGTTGAAAATCTCTTGTTTGGTGTAGCCACCTTCATTAATATCTTAATGGATATCTTCTGGATAATTTGCTGCAGCTTCTGTATCAGCTTTTACTACTTTACCTATCATTTTATATGGAGTTAGCTTCCTTCCTTCAAACTCAGGAACAAGCCTCTACTAGTTTCAAACTTTCCTTCTCCAGCTTCCTAACCTGTCTCTGCTTTCAAATAATTGAAGAGTATTAGGGCCTTGGGCTGGACTAGATTTTGACATAAGGGAATATTGTGGCTGGTTTGATCTAACCAGACCACTAAAACTTTCTGTGCATCAACAATAGGTTGTTTTGCTTTTACACCTTTGTGTGTTCCTTGCAGAAGCACTTTTAAACTCCTCCAAGAACTTGTCCTTTTTATGCACAGCTTGGCTAACTGGCACAAGAAGCCTAGCTTTCAGCCTACCTCAGCTTTTAGCATGCCTTCCTCACTAAAAGGATAATTTCTAGGCTTTGATTTAAAGTGAGAGATGGGCAACTCTTTCTTTCGCTTGAACAATTAGAGGGCATTATGGGATTATTAATTAGCTTAATTTCAATATCATTATATTTCAGGAAGCAGGGAGCTCCTAGAAGAGAAAGAACAGCCTGTAGGTGGAGTAGTTAGAATACACACGATATTTATTGATTAAGTTCACTGTTTATATGAGCATGGTTTGCTGCACCAGAAACAATTATAATAGCAAGAATAAGGATCCTTAATTACAGATCACCAAATCAAATATAATAATAATGAAAAAGTTTGAAACACTGCAATAATAACCAAAACGTGACAGAAAGAAAAAGTGAACAATTGCTGTTGGAAAAATAGTGCTGTTGGACTTGCTCAACACAGGGTGGTGAAGGAACTTCAGGTTGTAAAAAACACATCTGCTTAGCACAATAAAATAAAGCATCACAAAATGAGATATTCCTGTATTGTTTTATCATGTCTCACCACTACATTATAAGTTTGATGTTAAGATGAATTAAAAGTACATATTTAAAATCTATATTTGAAGCAAAGTTAGCTTGTGAGGTATAGAATCAAGAATGAACGAGAATTAGGATAATCATGCCCTTGATAATCCTACCCTTACGATAACCTAACACCATGCTAAAGTGACACTAGTGAAATTAATTCAGACCACACCAGATGGCCCTATTTAAATACTTGGAAATCTCTTCCACAATAGATGTCAACAGAAACACAACTTACATTTTTCCAAAGTTGGTTGTATTCTGGGAAAAGTTTACTAACTATTACTTAGGAGAGCAGTAGAAACTTTGTGAATTCTGCAGAATAACCATTGGATTATCCTCTGGGGATGATGGCTTAAATATAAATAATAGTTGTATACAATAAAAATCTGGATGTGTCAGCTTATGCACATAAATCACTATATTAAATAATATCTATCAACCAACTTCAGATTAAAATTTTATTTTCACAAAATCATCTACATAGTTACTGTTCTTTGAAATTTTAAATTTCCACTGATTAAGCAGATGTACTATAATTATATATTACATAACTATAATATAAATATATAACAGGCATGTGATACAGTATATAACATATGTTACTATATGATATATATAATATGTATTATAATTTTATATTTTAATTAAAATATGTTAATTTTATTCTTATTAAAGGAAAACATTACTACATATTTAGCTATAAAGACAATATCTATCAATGGTTGTTCTTTCTATTCTTTTGTTTTCATTAACCCCACTATTTAAAAAATCTTATCTCTAAATATCTTAATTTTGCTTTAAATTAGAATATTTTAATAATAATAGAATATACTAGTTTTCATTAAAAAGTATTAACACAAAATAATATGAGCTATGCAGGTCATAACCATAAACTTGCAAATAGATTGAATTATAAGAATAAATATTTGAGGTGAGTTACATATTGTTAATGAATAGATTATTTAATCCCTTTGAGCAGGACGTCACAACCCCCAAGCCACTGACTGGTACCAGTCCATGATCTGTTAGGAACCAGGCCACACAGCAGGATGGAAAAATTGTCTTCCACAAAACCTGGTGCCAAAAAGGTTGAAGATTGCTGCCTTAGAGAAAATGACTGTCACCACAAACTTTCCTTTCTTTTGTCTCTAATACTTAACATTAACTTTGAGGATATGAGGCTATAACAATAAATCAGGTCTAAATTGTAGCTAAAATGGCACTTTATTGATGGAAGTTTATTATGTATTCTACATCATATTCCTATTAAAGGAAGACAGACTATGAAGCATTATCCAAAACAGAACCTTTTTTCTCATTACTGATATTTATTCCACTCAGAACTTAATGTAGATGCGTCATGTGATCTTTGGTATCTTTCTTTTTAACATTAAAAAAGTTGCATAAGAAATTACTTGACTCCTTGGAGTGGAGTGAGGTCCACTTTTTTTCTTTTTTCCTGCAGGAGATGGCTACCTAAATGTTTTATATATGGCATAAATTTAACAAAAAGTAAGATGTTTAGGATAAATACATATATTTAGGTATATGATGCACAATGCACCTCAAACTGAACTAATTATATACTCTCAATTCCTACTGTGTCTTGAGTTTTATCTCAAATTCTCTGGAATATACAGTTAACAGAATTTTCTAATTTTGTCAAACAGATATAACCTCTCTGTGAACCTGCCAAAGAAAAATCAAACATGGATTTGATTTTGCAGTGGTAAAAGTAGTTACAGTGGTAAGAAATAGACTTACCTCAGGAACTATTGCAATAAAGGAAAAAAAAAAAAAACTTCGGTATAGAACTGGGCTCAATTCTAAAAACAAGACGAAGTAGCAGTGTATAGACAAAGAACAGTTTGGCTAAAATGATGTAACAGAATTCTTGCTGAAAGCAGGCCAGAGTGGTTAGATATCACCTGGGAGAAGATAGAAGGTGAGAAATTTAATTAAATATTGATCAAATATCCACGTAGGAAATTTTGATTAAAATGATTTAGCAAGATTCTGGCTAAAATCAGGCAATGCAAAGACAAACACAAAGGTCTGAAGGTTGAGACCTGATTGGGAAGAGGATTCAGAAGAGCCTCACTAGAAGTTGGTCAAAGAGAGAATTTTCATCAGAGCCAAAGTAGCTTATTGGTCTTAATGGTAGTAATTTGGTCTCAGTTTTATTGTATGCCATGCTCCCCATCATGGTGAGAGGTTACTGTAGGTCAGTGGTTTTCAGTAAGGGACAATTTTGTGCCCCAGTGGACCTTTGGTAAGATCTGGATTATTTTCGGTTGTTGCAACTGAGAGAGTGCTCCCGGCAGCCAGTGGGTAGAAGCCAAGGATGCTGTTAGATGTCTCCTGCATTGCAGGCAGATTCTTTATGACTGAGCCACCAGCGAAGCCCTCAATGCTCAGAACAGCTCCTCACAATAAAGAATTCTCTATTTCAAAACCTCTGAAAAACTCCACTTTGGATCAAGAATTGTGTCCTATTTTCATGTTCTTAAAACTTCTGGGTATGTTTTGTATGAACATCTTGCAAGTTTTAAACATCAGCGCTTGAGGACACTGGACTTCTCAGATGGCTCAATGGTTAAGAATCCACCTGCCAATGTAGGAGATGCAGGAGATGCGTGTTTAATCCCCGGTCAGGAAGATCCCTTGGAGGAGGAAATGGCAACCCACTCCAAAATTCTTGCCTGGAAAATCCATGGACAAAGAAGGCTGGTGGGTTACAGTCTTTGGGGTTGCAAAGAATCTTATAGGACTGAGCACGCAGGCACACTTGAGGAAACTACAAGTTCAACAGTCTTCTAAAGATAGCTCATGGCTTCCACATACGATAATGCATTTTACACAGTAAGATTCGTCATTTACTCACTTTACATACTTGGTTCTGAGAAGGAAATGGCAACCCACTCCAGTACTCTTGCCTGGAAAATCCCATGGATGGAGGATCGTGGTAGGCTACAGTCCATGGGGTCGCAAAGAGTTGGACACGACTGAGTGACTTCCCTTCCTTCTTTCCTTCCTCCCTTCCTCCCTTCCTCCCTCCCTCCCTTCCTTCCTTCCTTCCTTCCTTCCTTTTTCTTTCTTTCTATTAGGTTATTATATCACATATTATATGCTATAATGGAGAGACTGAAAATATTGCAGCTTTAACATTTATTTTTCTCTCTTTAACAGTCCAGAGGTAAGAAATCAGTCAATAGGATGGTCCACATTGTTAGTGCAGCATTTCTTAAATCTAAGGTAGCTGCTCTATATCTTTTCACTCCTAGTCAGTTTTACTCCCAAGGGAGAAAACTTGGGTGAAACATGGGCTGACAATCTATTGGACTAATTTAGGGTCAATTGATCGCATTAAAACTGAGAAATGTTTGTCTCTTGCTGGAAGGCACTATGCAGGGCTAAAACTCATACAGAAGTGATTTTTTTAAAAAAGGTAGAATAGATACACAGTGTAATAAGCAATTGCCAAATGAATTAAGCCTAAAGTTTGAAAAATATAAAATGACTCTTCTTTATTTTCAGAGCTTTGACTGCTGTCTTTGTTTCTTATTTAAAAAAATTAATTAGTAGTCTATACAGATACTGTTTACTATTTTATCACAGGCAATTCTTTACGTAAGTAAAAGTGTTTAGTCACTCAGTCATGTCCAACTCTTTGCAATCCCATGAATGTTAGCCTGCCAGGCTCCTCCATCCTTGGGATTTTCCAGGCAAGAATACTGGAGTGGGTTGCCATTTCCTTCTCCAGGGCATCTTCACAACCCAGGGATCAAACCCGGGTCTCCCTCATTGCAGGCAGACTCCTTACAGTCTGAGCCACCAAGGAAGTCCTATGTTAAGTGACTGCTCTTCCAAAATAATAATAATAATTAAAGGCTCTAGTGATTACAAAGTATTTCATTGTAAAGTTATGTTATCATTTTCTTAACTCTTAGTTTTTTATAGATATATCAGTTTCTTACAATTCACTGCACACAAATTAATAATGAACATCCTCTTACACAGATATTCATGTACCTCTATGATTACTTCCTAGACTACAATTCTTAGAAGTGGAATCTGTGGGTCAACTGTTACGAGTGTTTTATAAAAATCTTAAGGCACGTTGCCAAATGCCTTTCAGAATAGTTTTACCAATTTACATTCCACTAACAACATGAGAGCCTTCACACTTGACTAAATTTTTGCCAACAATTGTATTACTGCTAAAATAAAAAGTTGCAGATTTGACAGGAGAAAATATGTTGCCTTCTTTTCTTTTTAAATTACCCTTTTAAGCATTATGGCTAATATTTTCATGAATTTATTGATCTTAACTTCTTTGCTTTTAAATAATTATTCTTATCTTTCCAGATAATATCTTTCTTTCCATATGTGTAAAAATATTACATTTATTTAAAAATATTAGTTTTCTTTAACTTGTCAATCAGTAAAACTGAAGACTGAGAGTTCATCTCTAAGTGAATTGCCGTTTCTTTCCATTTCTTTAATATTTTCCTTTTTGCTCTAATACTAAACCTTTCCTGTAAGGGAAGGGACTTAAGTTGACAGTAGTTGCTCCAATTTTATTACTCTCTCATTATGATTTCTCACAGCAGCCTATGTCCCCACTTCCCACAAAGAATTACCTAAACTGACCTACAATAGGGAAACTCTCTGGAGAAGTCTATAGAGTTAAGAGACAGAGAAACTAAATGAATTCAGTTCAAGAATGGATAATGATTGAGTGATGGGACTAAAATTGTGGAACCAAATCAAAGCCAGATCAAGGCAGCATGAATTTGAGAACAAATCACTAGAAACCCTTGTGGATATGATCAGATTTTGCATTCATGAGATGTTAGGTGGATGGGTTTGAATGTAATAAACTGACTTCAAAATTTTCAGAATAGAAAGAAAAAACTGATAAGTCATAACTATCAGAAAATCTATGTTATACTTTAAATTATAATTAGGTATGCTTATTGTTTGTGCTAAATTTTTCTCATTGCTGGTATATAAGATAAACTGATTCAATTTTTGAGTTGGTGTATATTCTGTTGGTATACATTCTGTATGCAACCTACATGTGACAACAGAGTCAGATGCTCATAATAAGAACAATTCCACAGCTGAGTATGAATGCTATATACCACTCAATAGTTATTTCATTCATGTCCATTCATAATTTTTGACTTTTTAAGAAGTAAAGTTTGCTGGAACTCTTGATAATCTACTGACAAAGTGACATTAATGGAAATATTAATTCAGGCAAATTCTGATTTAGTGCAATAGCATTCAGAATTCAAATATTCATATTTAGGTACATTACTTGCTAAAAGTTAGGAAAATATTATTTTAAAGGAAGTTAGCATCTCTTGCAGTAAAATGTCATTTTTATTTAGTGTATTATGAAAATAATAGCACTCATTAAAATATATACATACTTCAAGTCACTTTCTCTCTTGAGAGAGAGAAACTGACTTTCCAATATCCTTTTATTTGCATTGGTACTTCTGCAGAAAATTAATATGTCTATGTTACTTTTTGTCTGGATTCTCTATTCTCTTCCTTTGATTTATCTACCCCTTGTGAATGTCTCAACCTGTGTATCATACCAGTAAGTTCTGAGATCACATCATGTAGTGACTCCAATTTTGTTCTTTTCCAAAGTTTTGGAAACTATTCTAAGTCCTTTATATTCCCATATGAAATTTTAAATTAGCTTGTGAAATGCTACCCCAAAATAAGCCTGACAATTTTGACTGGGGTTGAGTTACTTCTACAGATTACTTTGAAGTGAACTGACATCTTAAGATACTGAGTCTGTCACATTTTATAGAAGAAGTAACACAGTTCAGTTCAGTTCAGTTCAGTCCAGTCGCTCAGTCATGTCCAACTCTTTGCAACCACATGGACTGCAGCACTCTCGGCTTCCCTGTCCGTAACCAACTCTTGGAGACTACTCAAATTCATGTCCATACTGTCAGTGTTGCCATCCAATCATTTTTTATTGAATGTATTTCTAAGTGTTTTAGAGGTTTTTGTATTATTATTCTTTTCAAATTTTTGTTTTTGCATTTACTTAGAATTATAGTTGATGTAAATTTAATTTTTTTTATAATTCCAAATTTACAGGAAAGTTGCAATGATTATATAAATAATTCTGTATGCAGATTTATCCATTCTTTACATTTCCCTTCATATGTTCTATGATTTTTTTTTTCTAAATTATTTGAGGACAAATTGGAGATAACTTTGCCACTTTACCTTGAAACAATTTAATGTGTACTACCTTGGAACAAAGACATTCTTTTATATGACCACAGAGCAATTATCAACATTAGAAATTAAATTATAGATACAATGTTATTATCTAAATTCAATTCATTCTCATATTTTCTCAAATGTACTATTAATGGTCCTAATGGCTGTTTTCTTTGTTTAGGATCCTGCATTGCATTTGGTTGCTATTTATTTTTAGTTTCATTTAACTTGGAATCTTATCTATCTCTCTTGACCTTGACATTTTATTTTATTTATTTATTTTTTATTTTTTGTATAAATTTATTTATTTTAACTGGAGGCTACTTATTTTACAATATTGTATTGGTTTTGCCATACACTGACATGAATCAGCAATGGGTGTACATGTGTTCCCCATCCTGAACCCCTCCCACTTTCCTCCCCATCCCATCCATCTGGGTCATCCCAGTGCACCAGCCCTGAGCACCCTGTATCATGCATCGAACCTGGACTGGTGATTCATTTCACATATGATAATTTACATGTTTCAGTGCCATTCTCCAAAATCATCCCACCCTCTACCTCTCCCACAGAGTCCGAAAGACTGTTCTATACATCTGTGTCTCTTTTGCTGTCTCACATACAGCGTTATCGTTACCATCTTTCTAAATTTCATATATACACATTAGTATACTGTATTGGTGTTTTTCTTTCTGGCTTACTTCACTTTGTATAATAGGCTCCAGTTTCATCCACCTCATTAGAACTGATTCAAATGTATTCTTTTTAATGGCTGAGTAATATTCCATTGCGTATATGTACCATGGCTTCCTAATCCATTCATCTGCTGATGGACATCTAGGTTGCCTCTGTGTCCTGGCTTTTATAAACAGTGTTGCGATGAACATTGGGATACACTGTGTCTCTTTCAATTCTGGTTTCCTTGGTGTGTATGCCCAGCAGTGGGATTGCTGGGTCATGTGGCAGTTCTATTTCTAATTTTTTAAGGAATCCCCACACTGTTCTCCACAGTGGCTGTACTAGTTTGCATTCCCACCAACAGTGTAAGAGGGTTCCCTTTCTTCCGCACCCTCTCCAGCATTTATTGCTTGTAGACTTTTGGATAGACTGGTGTGTAATGGTACCTCATTGTGGTTTTGATTTGCATTTCTTTGATAATGAGTGATGTTGAGCATCTTTTCATGTGTTTGTTAGCCATCTGTATGTCTTCTTTGGAGAAATGTCTGTTTAGTTCTTTGATTGGGTCATTTATTTTTCTGGAATTGAGCTGCAGGAGCTGCTTGTATATTTTTGAGATTAAGTCTTTGTCAGTTGCTTCGTTTGCTATTATTTTCTCCCATTCTGCAGGCTGTCTTTTCATGTTGCTTATAGTTTCCTTTGTTCTGCAGAAGCTTTTAATTTTAATTAGGTCCCATTTGTTTATTTTTGCTTTTATTTCCAATATTCTGGGAGGTGGGTCATAGAGGATCCTGCTGTGGTTTATGTCAGAGAGTGTTTTGCCTATGTTTTCTCTAGGAGTTTTATAGTTTCTGGTCTTATGTTTAGATCTTTAATCCATTTTCACTTTATTTTTGTGTATGGTGTTATAAAGTGTTCTAGTTTCATTCTTTTACAAGTGGTTGACCAGTTTTCCCAGCACCACTTGTTAAAGAGGTTGTCTTTTCTCCATTGTGTATTCTTGCCTCCTTGTCAAAGATAAGGTGTTCATAGGTGCATGGGTTTATTTCTGGGCTTTCTATTTTGTTCCATTGATCTATATTTCTGTCTTTGTGCCAGTACCATACTGTCTTGATGACTGTGGCTTTGTAGTAGAGGCTGAAGTCAGGCAGGTTGATTCCTCCAGTTCCATTCTTCTTCCTCAAGATTGCTTTGGCTATTCAAGGTTTTTTGTATTTCCATACAAATTGTGAAATTATTTGTTCTAGTTCTCTGAAAAATACCGTTGGTAGCTTGATAGGAATTGCATTGAATCTATAGATGGCTTTGGGTAGTATACTCATTTTCACTATATTGATTCTTTCAATCCATGAACAGGATCTATTTCTCCATACAGACTGCTTTAAAAAAAAAAAAAAAAAAAAAGTCTTTCAGTTTTTTTTTGTTTTTTTTTTTTTTCTGAAAATTCCTTATGCTTGAACTCAGGATATGCATTCTTGGCAGAAATACTACACAAATAATTTTATGTTCTTCTCAGAGTATCATATGAAGAAACACATGATGGCTTGTGTTGTCCCTATATTGGTACATATAAAATTAGATCACTGTTTAAGATGATGTCTGTTGAGTCTCTTCATTGTTAATATTATTTTTCCTGGTAAATGATATATTTTCTTGAGATGCATTTTAAGACTATATAAATAGGAGAAAATTTGAGACCATGTAAATACCTTATTCATCAAATAGTCACTAACTATTCTTTGGATCCACTAAAAATTTCTTAATTCCGTTATTTTTTCTACTATTATCAGTCAACATTCTACCTTAAGAAACATTCCTTTCTTTTTTCTCTATTTGTATATTATGTATATCCAATGGGCTTGTTGATTTCTTTTAATCTAGTGGACTATAATTTACTATAATCAGTCTTTATTTTGATGTTCAAATGCCCCTTATTTGACTAGCAGGACTTACATGACTAGCATATGACTTATATGACTAGCAGGAATCCTTCAAGCTGGTTCTCATATTGTTTTCACATGACTCTTCATTCTTTAAGAACTCCTTTGCTTCTTTGTCACAATAAAATTCTTCAAGCTCATATCATACATTCCCTGACACAGCTCTGGAATCAACCTTTTCTCTAAAAGTCCTATTTTTTCTTAGTGAAAATCAAAAATTGGGTTCTCTTGTGTGCTCATTGCTAATGGCATATTCTTGCTTGCTAGTTCTGTGCTGTCAAATAAAATATCCATTCTCAATATGTAGCTTTTTTAATATAAATATTAATTTTAATTACATACAATTAAAAGTAAGTTTCTCAGTCATACTAATTACATTCCAAGTATTTAAAACCAAATGTGGCTAGTTACATAATGGACAGCACAGACATAAAATATTTCCATCACAGGAAATTTTATTGGATAATGCTATTCTAAACCCACTCAGTGGAAAAAGCTTGAAGGTAAGTACAAACCTGTATATAACACACATAATGCACATACCATTATACATATAACCATAATTTCAGAATTCCTACTAATCTAATTTGTCCCTTTTAAAGTTTAAATTCCCATCTTTAATAGTGAAAACACCATCTCCTTGTGATCCTTGGCTTCTGTTCCCATCACTTCATGGCAAATTGATGGGGACACAGTGGAAATAGTGACAGACTTTATTTTGGGGGGCTCCAAAATCCCTGCAGATGGTGACTACAGCCATGAAATTAACAGACACTTACTCCTTGGAAGAAAAGTTATGACCAACCTAGGTAGCATATTAAAAAGCAGAGACATTACTTTGCCAACAAAGGTCCATCTAGTCAAGTGTATGGTTTTTCCAGTAGTCATGTATGTATGTGAGAGTTGGACTGTAAAGAAAATTGAGCACTGAAGAATTGATGCTTTTGAACTATGGTGTTGGAGAAGACTCTTGAGAGTCCCTTGGACTGCAAGGAGATTCAACCAGTCCATCCTAAAGGAGATCAGTCCTGACTGTTCACTGGAAGGACTGATGCTGAAGCTGAAATTCCAATTCTTTGACTACCTGATGGGTAGAGATGACTCATTTTAAAAGGCCCTGGTGCTGGGAAAGATTGAAACAGGGAGAAGAAGGGGAAGACAGAGGATGAGATGGTTGGATGCCATCTGGTAAATTCTGCCAGTTGTTGATGGACAGAGAGGCCTGACATGCTGCAGTCCGTGGGGTCACAAAGAGTCAGACACGACTGAGTGATTGAACTGAACTGAACCGTGATCCTTGATTGATATTGAAATTTATACATTTGAGTAATAGAAATTCCTCTTCTAGACATTATAGATTTGCTTTGGCAGAGACAGCTCAGATTGAGTTTCTGGGTATGTCGGCAGGTAATGTGCTTAGGTAGGGAGGCTTGCCATTATGGACTACTTGCGGGCAAGGCAACTGTAGTAGTTCTGAGGCTGGAGATGAGGGAATGTAGTAGAGGCTGGAAAAAGTTGGGCAGGACTGCTGACTTGGTTCCCTACCCAAGTGGCACTATAGGATGAGCTCCATTATTGTCCAGCTTTTCTGGACAAGCTTACTAGATGGTTGAGTCAAGTTCTCTACTCAGTTGAAAATGTGGCTATGAGTAAGATTCCCTGCCCTGGCAGGGCAGCAGATCAGTGCCCAAACTCTGCACAGTTCTTTGTTTGGAGGCCCAAAGCAGGCATGATTGTATATTGAACTTCCTGGTCAGGTGAGGCCACCAGGTTTGCTCTGCTCTATGGGCTGTGCAATCTGTTCAAGTGACACTTAGCACCATTGAATAGGTTACCCAGCTTCCCATGTGCTTACATGGTTAGGTTCCCTGGTTAGACAGACTCAAGGCTGTATTCAGAGATGAGCAGAGATACAAGTTAAATTTCTTACTTGGGCATAGCTGAAGAAGCACTTCCAAAACTAGTAAAGCTCTTTGTTGTCTTAACTCAAGTTGATCCACATTCAAATTTCCCTGATCAAACAGCATCACTGACTTGGCTGTGTGAACTATCAGCTGTCTACCCTCTCTCAACTTGTCCCCTGCTGGGCCAATGCAGCTTCCAAGAGTTGATAACAGCCCTTCTATTCAGATGGAGTGGGAAGACTCTTTCCAGAGTGCGTAGGGGACTCACCTACCTTGCCTGAATGGAAAGGGGAGGGTCTACTCTAGGCTACTCTCAATTCTCCAACTAGCCTCTCTGGTTGGGATGGGCTGGGAGCTACCCTCAACCTAGGCTATGAATTAACCCCCTTGATTGTGTCTAGCACAAGGAACCTCCACTGGTACTGGTTTTGCTCTGGGAGTGAATAACCTACCTGCTCACTTCTTGGCTCAAGCACCACTGAGCTGAACCAGGAGTGGTCCCCAGCCCTTCTGGTCAGATGAGACCAGAAGTCACTCTCCATAGTGGGTGGAGCTATAACTCAACACATCTCCTGACATCGGCCAACCAGGCTCCAGGACCAGAAAAATTTGCCTGAGGACCTAAATTAGGTAGATCTGGACCTGCCACATTTCCTGATGAGAGTGCAATCTTGACTTGGTTCTGCAGATGAGCAAAGCTGCTGGTCCTACTTGAGCACTGCAGGTAGGAACTACAAGCTCCTTGTTGCAAGCCTTCACACTTTCTTCATCACAGTAGGATTTCAACTGACTGGAAACCACAGATTCACCTGCAATTGCTGTCATGCAAGATCAGAATAGAGGCTCCCACAAAGTAACTCACAATGATGAGAGAGTTGTTTCACCTGGGTACTTTTCCCCACTGGAACCAGAGGCTCTGTATTGTTTTGCACTGTCAGGGGGAGGGGCAATGTGGTCAAGCATAGTAACTTCCCTTACCCTTCAAACACAGTCTGTTTAGGTCTCTATGAAATAGAGGTACTTCAGTTTTACCCCTATTTTCAAAGATTACCTCATTGGTTGAATACATATTCATTGTTCTTGTGATGGGGAGCAAAGCCAAGTATAACATATCATCATTTGGTGATGTCACTCTACACTCATTTTTTCCTGTATTCCAGACATAGTGTGGGCTTTCCTAGTAGCTCAGACAGTAAAGCATCTGCCTGCAATGTGGGAGACCTGGCTTCGATCCCTGGGTCAGGAAGGTACCCTGGAGAAGAAAATGGCAACCCACTGTAGTACTCTTGCCTAGAGAATTCCATGGACAGAGGAGCCTGATGGGCTATAGTCCATGGGGTACTAAAGAGTCAGACACGACTGAGCAACTAACACACACACAGACAGTGTAGAAAAGAATAGTGGTGTCTGAAGTAAAATGCTGTTTGTTCTTTGGGGTAGTTGGCAAGAGCAAGAGCCCAACCGAGTTGGTTATAGTGCATACACCTCTGGTTAAACTAACTCTCAGATATTTCCTTGGATCTTGACAGTGTTTAGATTGGAAAGCAGTCAATATTTCTCCATACTTTTGCTTTATATTTAGCTTTATTTGGGAAAAAATATTTTTCCTTCCCCCTTTTTAGGTTATTTAAATGGTCTAATTAAACTGACAAAAAATATTAATAGGAGAAAAAAATTGAATTATATATGTATAGTATATAATTTAGTTATATATATGTGTGTGTGTGTGTGTGTGTGTGTGTATATATGTATGAAAGTTAACAAAGTGAAATTGTTAGTCACTTAGTTGTGTTGGACTCTTTGCAACCCCATGGACTGTAGCCCCCCAGGCTCCTCTGTCCCTGGAATTCTCCAGGCAAGAACATGGGAGTGGTCAGCCATTCTCTTCTCCAGGTGATCTTCCTGACCCAGGGATTAAACCTGGGTCAGGAAGCCCATGTATATATGAGATCCCCTTAAAATATTAAACTGAAGGGCAAGACAGGCAGTTGAGTTTTATATGCCATCCTGAGTTTAGGAGAGAGATAGGGGCCTGGGACTAGTAAGGGGAGGAGAGTAGTTCAGAGGACAATAAGAAGAGAGCAATTGTTATTGTTCAGCCTCTAAGTTGTGTCCAGCTCTTTGAAATCCCACAGACTGCAGCTCACCAGGTTTCCCGGTCCTTCACTATCTCCTGGAGTTTGCTCAAACTCACGTCTATTGAATCAGTGATGCCATCCAATCATCTCATCCTCTGTTGCCTGGTTCTCCTGCTGTCAATCTTTCCTGGAGCAAGTGTTTGGTAATTAGGTGTTTGTCCTGCAAATTAGATAGGCCATTCAGATGAAAATTATATTTGGTGATAGCTCTGTCTCTGAGTTAGGCCCCAGTCTAAATTTTTAAGAGAGAGGTAAAGGTTTTTCTTTGAATCTGCTGTTTGCCTTCAACTTTATTGTTTGCCTTCAACTTTAAATAACACATAAGCTGAAGTGCATAGTTTAGCATCATGTAGTCTGATCCCCTTTGGCTGCATCTCTGGAAGAGTCCAGGAATCCAAGCACAGTAATCAGCTTATATGTGAAGATTGAATATATTATTCTGTTTTTATCTCTTCCTTGAATTCTAACTGTTTTGTAAGTTTCTGAGTTGTAAAGGATAAAAATATTTGGAATTATAATGGCAGTTTCTTGTGCTCAAGACACTATGAGATTTCAATTTTCCCTAAATGTCCAGTTATTAAAGTCTTTTAATTTCTCTTTATCCAAATTCGCTTTCCAATTGTAGACACATTCCTCAACCTATCTGCATCCTAAATATGTTTTTCTTCAGATGTTGCTACCCTAACTCTGCACTTAGGGAACTCTAGCACTTTTCTGTAATCCATTTCATTGAGGCTCCCTTACATTCACCAATCTTCAGTAGTACTGTAGAAAATATGGTTGGATGGTTGTTTGTTTATTCCACAGAGGCAAAAGTCTACCACATTCTTTTGCATGCTAAACATCATTTGGAGTTTATAGTTACCTTTATAATTAAAACTGACAGCTCATTTTTAAACATTATACTAATGTTTAGCATAACCACAAAAATTTTACTTTTCTATTTTCTGTCATCAAGTCATAAGACCTCTAAATACAAGGATTGTTATGTGCATATATTGGAAACTTCACGTAATTGAAACAAAGGTAACCCAGTTTACATAAAACTTTTTAGTTATTTTCTTTGCAGAATTGTATCAATTAAAAACAAAAAACCTAAACTTATTTCATTAACATCTAGAATGGTGTAAGTATTCTCATGAGTAATTCATGAGTAAAATGTAGTTACATTTTCTAAGACTATAACTCAACCTTAGTAATTTTGTTTAGTCTCAGTTCAAAAGCACTCCAACAAAATAGCTTCAAAAGGTTTGATTCTTTTTTTTTTTTTTTTTTTTTAATGCTTGCTTTTTGTGGACACAGATGAAAAATATATTAGAAGTAAACGATCATGTTTTGAACATCTGATTCAGGAATATTGCCATAAATTCATGGAATTAAAAGATCAATTTAGGTAATGAAGTTTGCTATCCTATCTGAAGTCAGGAAGGTTCAAGTATTGAAATCAATTTCACCCACAAGACATAGAGATACTCTCTTGACTAATTTATCACTGTAATTATCCACTAATTCAATTTTAAACTGATAATTATTACTCAAAAGATCATTTTAAATACAGAACTGGAAACAACTTCATCTATGTCTTTCTTATTTTTCAGCTTTACAACTTAAATATTAGTGTTTGTCATGGTACTTTAAATAAACAAGAAACTATAATTTACAGTAAAAGTATACAATATAATTAGTCAGTGATATAGTGCATTAAGCATCATTAAGCTTCCAGGACATTTCCTAAACTCAAATAAATTGGATTTAATGAACACTTACCTCTCTCTCATATAGTTTTATTCATAAGTTCTCAGTATTATTTAATATGATATGTAACATAATCCTTGAGTTTATGAGTTATTCACGTAACAGTATTCCAAATATTCACTTTTAGCAAAATAGCAATATGAATGTGTCTAATAAGAAAACTGGTTGTTTTGCACTGCTCTGCCATCTTCACCCTCCCTTACAGCCTTATATAACAAATATAAAATTTTAACCATCTGGTACATATAATTCCATGTATGTACACAGCCTCATCTACTTATCTTAGCTCATATTTAACATTTTTTGTGTGTGTAGTTGGCTACATAATTTATTATTGATTAAACATACTCTCACAAATCTGCAACTTGTTACTTTTATTTAAATATATACATTGAACATGTCTAAATAATGTCTGCATAGATCTACTCATTTCTTTTCTATTTCTAATTGGTATGCATATATATATTACACATTGTTTATACTCAGTGCTCACTCATGTTTGAACTTTGTAACTCCATGGGCTGTAGCCTACTAGATCCCTCTGTCCATGGAATTTCCCAGGTAAGAATACTAGAGTGGGTTGCATTTCCTCCTCCAGGGGATCTTCCCAACCCAGGGATTGAAGCTGTATCCTCTGTGTTTCTTGTATTGGCAGGTAGATTCTTTACCACTGAACCACTTGAGAAGCCCCATATTACACACAAATGATATAGATTAACATGTTCACTTAACCATAAACACCTGTAGAAAACATTCCATAGAAAATTACATGTATGCACACAAATATACAAGATTTGTCTTGGTGCTCAAAAATTCTCTTGGTGATTCCATTATATATTTTATGTTATAGTCTAAAGATGGTAGCTGAAGCTCCAGGCATGATATTGAAATTCTAAAGCAAAGAATGGGAAAGCAAGGTACCAGCACATCGGTTCCTTTAATCAGGATGGGGAATAAAGGAATAAATGCTGCATATTTCTAATTTGCTCCATTCAGAACTGTATTAGATGGTGGTCTACACATGTAAAGAAGGTAGACAAAGAGAACTCTTCCAACCTCCAGTCTTTATTGTAAAGAAAGCAGGGGACAAAGATGAGCATATTTGTTTGGTTAACCAAAGAAACTCATACTTCTCATCATCTTCCTGTTTTGGAAAATGTGAATACCTCTTATTAGTATTTTCTAGCATTTGTCTCAATTTTTATTTATGATGATGGTGTCAATGACTTTGCTGAGTGTTTCTTTTAGGCCACCATGTGCTAAGAACAACTTACATGTCATCTAAACTATACTTGATATTAATAACAAGATATTGGCATCCCTGTTTTGGAGATGTGGTATACAAGGCCCAGACTTGTTAAATTCCTCACTTACTATGGAGAAAATGAAAATAACTGTGATTTAATTATCAATCATCCTTAAAATTTTCAAAGACTAGAGTATAGAGATAGTGACTGTGACCATGAAATTAAAAGATGCTTGCTCCTTGGAAGAAAAGCTATGACAAAACTAGAGAGCGTATTAAAAAGCAGAGACATCACTTTTGCAGCAAAATTCTGTCTAGTCAAAGCTATGGTTTTCCATATAAGTATGTGAGAGTTTCCATGTATGTATATGAGAGTTGGACTATAAAGAAGGATGAAAACCAAATAATTGGTAGTGTCAAACTGTGGTGCTGGAGAAGACTCTTGAGAGTCCCTTGGATCACAAGGAGATCAAATCAGTCAATCCTAAAGAAAATCCATCCTGAATATTCGTTGGAAGAACTGATGCTGAAGCTCCAATACTTTGGCCACCTGATATGAAGAGCCAACTCAGGGGGAAAGACCCTGATGCCTGGAAAGACTGAAGTCAGGAGGATAAGGAGGAAATAGTGGGTGATATGGTTGAATGGCATCATAGACTCAAAGGACATGAGTTTGAGCAAACTTTTGGAGTTAGTGAAGGACATGGAAGTCTGGCATGATGCAGTCTATGAGATCACAAAGAGTGGAACACAACTGAGTGACTGAACAAGAGTATAGTGTCCTGCTTTTATAGTAGTAATTCAATAAAGTTTTTTTTAAAAAAAAGAGAAACATAATATTTGTAACACAGACATGTTAAATACCTCACCCAATTCATAAAAACTTTAAGTGAGCATCTATTGTGATTCATTTGCCAGTTGATCTGACTGAAAAGACTAGGCATATGGAATACATATAGTCAAACATATTATAGTATCTTTGACTTCATGCAATTGACAATACAATTAATCATTGACATTACAATTTCATCATTTATATCATCTTCATCAGCATAATTGTCAGATATTGATATGTATTTGTTGTAATAATTTTAACAGAATGTGTGAATGCTGATGAAAAAAGTTGTTAAGTCATTTTTCTTCAACATTAAGGGAAAAGCTAAGTCCAGTGTTGGATTTATTTTAATTTCTAAGCATAAGTTTATTTTAGTGATAATAGATCCTACCATCAATGGCAACAATTTATACCTCAGATATGACATAAAAAACAGAATGTCAATTAGAGTTTAGTTCAATAAAGATTTTCAAATGCTTCCATCACTTCCATTTGTAATATTAATCACAAAGATAAGACAGAAGTACTGAAGCCTTAGTCACTCAGTCATGTCTGCCTCTTTGTTACCTCATGGACTGTAGCTTGCTAAACTCCTCATCCATGAGATTTTCCAGGCAAGAGTACTGTAGTTGGTACCCGTTCTCTTCTCCAGAGGATCTTCCCAACCCAGTGATCCAACCCAGGTCTCCTGCATTATAGACAGATTCTTACCATCTGAACCACCAGGGAAGCCTATGATAACATTAACAGTACTCAGTATTATTAGTAGTAGTGATAACATTACTAATAATAATATTGAGTTTCTTTGTTTGCTTTGATAATGATTCTAGTTTAAAATATATACAACAGGGAATTCCAATTTTAAATTTTAGCTCTTTCCAAATACATCATCTCTTCTCATTATTGGAAGGATGCTGAATTTGAGAGCCATCTTTATATCTATTTGCATTGATTATCCTCTCCAGAGACTCTCTAATGTGCAGCATAAGTGAATTTAGTTTACTCACACTGTGTAATCAAAACCCTATGGTGATATGGGCTCTTGTTGTTACACTCTTGTGGCAGATTACATGAACATTTCTCAAGGAAAATGTTTGTACCATCTCATATTCTTCTTTGAGATGATTCTCAGATCGGTAAACTATTTTTGTTGGAGTTACTGCATTCTCATAAAAGGTATTTTGTTTGTGCAGTATAGGAACAATAAATGAGTGTTAAAATTAATTTTCTTAAAGAAATTAACTTTCAAAGGTAATTCTCCAAGGTTAAAAAACTGTTTTAAGAAAGCAATGATCATGTGCTTTCACACTGGTGGTGTATTAAACCTTAATGGGTAGAGAAACAGAAAACAAAAAACCTAAGTGTCTACACTTTTCAAATAAGCTTCTATAGCGTGAATGGCAAACTTTCTTTGTTGGTGGCCAGATAGCAGATGTTTTTGTCCATGTTGGCCTTGTGGTCTCTGCCTTAAGTAGTCAACTCTGCCTTTATGGTACAAAACAGCCACTGACAGTGGGTGAAATTGAGTTGTAATAACACTTACTTAAAAAAAAAAAAGCAAAAGCACACACACTATGAACGGGCTTTGGCCCAGGGCCATAGTTTGCCAGTCTGTAATGTAGATGGTCTGCTTCACTTTCCATCCATAGGAAAGTACTATTTACACAGCAGCTTGGACCAGAACACTGGGTAACTATGTACCCTGCAATGAATCAATGTTTATTGATTCATTTCAGGCACATAGGCTCTCTCTTAAATGACTCAACTCATCTCTACGCCTGTTTTTCTTTACTATTGTTTTTCAAATCACCTTTTCAGAGGGAAATTTTCATTGAAAGAGAATAAAGTACAGCGGGAGTTGGAATGACTTTCTTCCTCCAGGTTGTTTATATCAGTCTGGGTGTGGAAGCAAGCATGTCCTTTTCTTGTTCCACACTGTTCTGAACAAGTCTGAAAGGGTCTTTGAAAAGTGAAAGTGTTAGTCAGTTAGTTGTGTCCAACTCTTTGCAACCCTATAGACTGTAGCCTGCCAGGCACATCTGTCTATGGAATTTTCCAGGCAAGAATACTGGAGTACATTGCTATTTCCTTCTCTAGAAATCTTTCCGACTCAGACATCGTACCCACGCCTCCTGCTTGGCAGGTGAATTCTTTACCATTGAGCCATCTGGGAAGTCCATTTAAATATTTACTTAAAACTAGTACCCCCCCCCCTTTTTTTTCGTCAACTAATTTCATCCTTTTACATCGTTTCAGAAAAATATTCTCCACTGTATTTTTAGGTTTCAACTGTATCAAGAAATAACATGTATGAATACCTATAATTTAAAATCAAGGACTACAAACAGTAAAGAATTTTTGACATTCATCTTTTTCATATTCTTATATTTGTTTAAAGAACAAAACAAAACTCAATGAATTATTTCCATGAAGGCAGCAAAGAGTTAAAAATTATAGCCAAATATGCTGCCTATAAGCCAATAATATTTCCAGATTTGCCAATTTAGCTATTTTAAAAATACAGTTCCTCTCACATAAATATCTAAAACATCATGCATTAATATAGGAAAGAAAATGTGTCTTAAAATGCAGTTTAGTCTCAGTTTATATTAGCAAAGGGTATTGTGTTTCTTATTCAATGTTCATGCAATTTGCTAAATTTTATCTGATTGTTCTCTAGACTAATATGATTTTGAGTTGTTGGTGATAATAGAGGTTAACTAGGTATGACCCCTTGCTTCTAAGCCTTAATTTCTCATTTCAAAATCACTTTCTCTGAGGTTTCCATTTTAAAGGAGTGAAGAAATTTATTATCACAGAACAGACATTTTCAATGCCCTTAATCCTCCGTATGACACATAACTTTGTTGATCCTGTAGGATTTTTTCAGAGAAATTACTTTTTTTTTTTAAATGAGGAGTCAAACACAGTTAAAATTTCGTGTGTCAGAAGTCCTCCTCAAGGCTTGAAGGATGCATGCAATTATGCTAATGGAACATCAAGTTCCTGTTCCTAAGAAAAAGTTTGAGAGAAATCTCAAGCTGGAATAAGATGACCTCTCCAGAATAAAAACTGAGGATTATTTTTATATTTCCCAAAGTAATTAGTAAGGTTGGCAAATCTCTTGAATTTGATTTAAACCAAATGGTACAGTGAATTGTACTCCAATAAATCTTCATGTATTCTTCAACAGAATGGAATATATTGCTTGTATGCTCCAATGTGTAATATAAAGAAGAGCACCATATGGTGCCTTGCTAGAAATAGTCTCCAGTGAGCTCCAATAATAGTCAACAGAGTGGGCAGAGGTTATTTATTGCAGTAGCAAGCATTTAGGGATTTTCCCTTCTAGCCGGAAGGTAGCATTTAGAGGATTTGAAATCTGTCTAAGTGCCTCATTTTATTGTCTTCTTTATAAAACATTGTTAGTTTATTATGGTAACAGTGGTCAAGGTTTTTTGTTTTGTTTTCAAATAAGAATTAAGAATAAAGTCACTATGTAAATCACTGATTGATGGTGGAAAATGTACAAAATAAAAACATCTTTTCATTCTCACTTCACCAGACTGTCTTACAAGCTTACAAACAAATAATTAGAGAAAGGAGTTGGGGAGGTTTAGAAAGATTATCTATGATTCAGTTTCAAGTCAATAATTCAATCCTATGATTATCTATGAATCCATTTCAAATTGATTCTATCAATAGATGTTCTATTTACATATAATTTCTACCAACTATGTTGTCCATATTCGATGTGCAAGAAAAACTGAAAGTTACCAGGCTAGGCAATGGGTGTGGAGGGGTTTTATATACATATATATACACACACACATGTATATATGCTTGCTCAGTCATGTCCGACTCTTTGTGACTCCGCGGACTGTATGGTCCACCAGGCTCTTCTGTTATGGAATTTTCCAGGCAAGAATACTAGAATGGGTTGCCATTTACTCCTCCAGGGGATCTTCCCAATCCAGGTACTGAATTTGTGTCTCCTGTGTCTCCTGCATTAGCAGGTGAATTCTTTTGCACTGAGCCAGCCGGGAAGCCCAACGCATATACACCTCCATGCAAACTTGCTTCAGGCACTCCCCTTGTAATCTTTCCATTACTTTCTTCTATTGTCTTCTGTAAATAACCACTGCAAATAGATTCAGTTTATCCAGTAATATCCAACTTTATAAATATTCAGTAAAGGCCTTTGAGGGTGTGATTTGTTGATGAATTACATTATTACAATCACTGCTGCACTAAACGTTATTAAACATATTATCACTCACTCCTTCACCAATTGGTTTAAGGTGGAATGTAGAAGAAAGAGAAGGGGAGAAGGAGGCATTGAAATGTAAATGTGAAGAGGCAAGGCATAATTTCTTTACACCTAAAAATGTGTGCTCACTTCAAATTGCTATTATTTTAGGTATCATTTATAAGGAAGACAATGAAAACATGGGATAAAGTGTGTGAGAAATTGGGAAACTGTGTTTTGCTTTAAGCAGGTAATATTATTGATTTATGTAAAGTGGTTGTAAGCCACCTAAATAAGGGAGTTTGTAGTGTGTACCTGACCTGTTAACATCTCTAATTAACTGATCTCTATCATTCCAAAAATAGTTGTGAATTGTTTAAAGAGATAACAGAACAAGAAGTCCCTAACAAAAGCAAGAATTCACATTGTGGAGCTGAAAATATGCCTGAAAGTTAATTGTTTTTAGAGATTTCTCAATAAGCGATTACTTCAACATTTTTATTATAGAAATCATTATAGTAACAAACTTAACAATCTTAGTTTTAACTGTAAATGAAAATATTGTGTTACAGATATTTTAAAATAATTAAACAAAACAGTACCTCAGCACATGTTAAGCTCTCAACAAATATTACAGTTATTTTTTGTTATGCAGTTCAAAGTGCTATTAGGGTTCCAATTAGTTAACACAAGTTTAAGAATTATGACAAAGGAGGATCAGGGAAGAATCTTCAGGGAGAAGTTGTCCTAGGAAAAGAAAAGTATACTAATAGATGTGACTATGACAATTTTAATAGATGTATATGCTAGAATAATATTTTTAAAACTCCTCACAATATGCAAATTAAATTGGCATTTCAGAATCTCACTTTAAACATATGTCAGTCACTTGTACAATAAAAAATTGATAACTATGGAACTTAATATTCAAATATCATAGCTATGCATAATTGAGTACATTCTTCATACTCTCTATAACATATGAGGAACAATAATTGTGTTGGTTACTGATCAAGTTAAGGCACATTTCATTCCCATTATTCAGGGGTCTGTTTTGAGAGCAATCCACTTCCCCAGTGATATGTTCGACTGCTGAAATTACCAGACACAAGGAAAAAGTAGAGTAGGTAGTGGCAGGTTTAATGCTATGTAAACATACGTTCTTTCTTTTAACTAATTTTTAATCTTGGGAGAGGTGACTTGAGAAGAAGTGCCAGTTCTAACCCAATAACTGTTTCAGGACCACCTGTCACTTTTCTAATAGCAGTAATAATAATAAGAATATTAATAGAACAGTTACCATTTACTACTGCTTGCAGTGCTAATCTCTTCTAAATATAATTTTTCATTTAATCCTCACAGTATGTTGAGTTAGATATGATCATCACTACTTTACTAATGAGGATCCTCAGGCTTATAAAAATTAAGCATCTCACCCAGTCTCCCATAGCAGATAACTGGTAGAGTTAGAGTTAAAATTCAAGTCTGTCTGTCAATAAAGCCTGTGTTCTTTCCATGGTGTTATGCTACAATGGCTGCAAAATACTTTGAGCCGTGCAGAATAGGAAATGATGCCACTTTTTTTCATCTCTAGTAGTAAGAAGAAAACAAAAGACGTTTGTTAAAGCAAGCACAAGCTAGTGTAGGAAGTTCTTTATTTTTCTCTTCTATTTTGTTTCACTGGAAGCTTTCAGATTTGTGTTAAGAAATAAAGTGATCAATATTTTTCATTCTCATAGCTCATGTTCATGTGATTAAAATATAAATAATTTATTAGAGTATAAAATATAAGCATCAAACTTGTAACACATTATAAAAAGACTAATGTTAAGAGAGAACACATCCCGAATCTAACTAAAATTTTAAAGTAAAACAAGAAAATAAGCAAACAAAAAAAATTAAATTTAGCTGTGGATCCATAGTATGCTTTGCTCATTCAATAAATAATTCTGATTGGTTGTAAAATTTCTTACAAACTAGTTTGCTTTTATGCTCTTGAAAATGAAGCAGTAAGGACTGAAATTACAGAAAGAAAAATTTTTAACTTAAAAAATCAAAGTTAAATTTTATAATCTCATTAATTAATGATAATAGCTATTGTATAATCAATTTCTATCTGCTATCATTTTCTTATAAAATATTTTTAATATCCACCATGCTAATATATTTTAAGCCAAAAATATTCAACACATTTACAAACTTTTGTTGGTGATGCTTATAATACTAGGCACTTCCCTGGTGGCTCAGATGGTAAAGAATGTACCTGCAATGTGAGAGACCTGGGTTCGATCCCTGCATTGGGAAGATCCTCTGGAGAAGGGAACGGCTGCCCACTTCAGTATTCTAGCCTGGAGAATTCCATGGACTGTATAGTCCATGGGGTTGCAAAGAGCTGGACATGACTGAGCAACTTTCACTTTTACTTTTCACTTTCATAACACTATAGCAAAATAGTTTTGCTTTATTTGTAATCATACTTTATTTCAAAATATTTCAGATATTTTTAAAATCTACTTTTCTTTAACCTATCTAGAACAGAGAAATACAAAGGTTTAAATACCACCCTCCCAGTGGAGGGGCAAAGGTGAGAAATTAATCTTTATTTAGTCTAGTTAGTATTTTTAAATCCTTTTATCTACTAAAAAAAATAATATATGACTAAAAGATTACTCTCAGTAACTTTAGGATCAAACACATGCCATCAGCCTATTTTAAATTAAAAAAAAATTAAGTTCTATATTTGTTAGTCACGTTTCCTTTATCTCCTCTGTATTTTTAAAGTCTTTGTTAAAAAAAAAAAATCATCCTATTAATATATAACCCAAGTTGCTTTCATTTTATTTCTGAATTCCATTTTTGGGGTAATCAACATCAACAGGAATGTAATATAATTTCTTTGAATCAAAATGTCAGAGTTTGATTATACATATCCCAGATTATGTACATGTTTGTGTACATAGAATTCTCATATAATTTTATGCAAAAAGGAAAAGTTAGGGTAATATAAATTAAGATATATTTTATACTTGGAGTTGGACATTCCATTTCAGACACTATAGGTATAAATTTTACTATGATCAACTTCCTAATTTTAACCTAACCTGTGGCTTCCTTTGGAACTCTTAATGCCTGGTAAGTCAGAATGAAGGCAATTCATATGAAGTATTGGCCTCTTTTTAAATTATATACTTTAAAAAAAAATATATTGTTAATTGGGAATAAAAGGGTAATTATTTCATAATCTTCTCAATAAACACTTCTGTATGTTTGTATGACTAAAAACATAATGTTAAGTCTGTGCATTAAATTTTTAATTTATCAACATTTAGGAAACAATTAGTAAATATATGCTATAAAAGATAACAAATTTATATTACCCATATAGCCACTCACTTCCAATGGTTTGCGGGTGGGGGGTGGATTCTGAGCATAAAACGATGCTTTACCATTTGGATGTGAATTATAATTTCTCTGGAGAGAGAGTGGAAGTAATGTGTCAATAAAAATAGGTGCAACCAAATTCCTGAAAGTGAATACCTGTGGGTAAAGACATATGTAATATCGTGACTTATAATAAGAAATATGTATTTGGCCTTCATCCCCATTTCTGTCACAGAGCTCCTGAAGCTCTTTGAATTTCCCCAGAGATGACTACAGTAAAGGTGTCTCTTGTTATGTTAATGAGGAGACTTTTGTCTCCCACCTAGGGATAGGGCTGACAGGAGAATCAGCCAGGTGATTAGGAAATTTTAGTCCCATTCTCCTCACCTCAAGGTACAGGAGAGGAGCCAAAATGTGGATTAGTGACTAATAGCCAATGATTTAATCAATCCTGTTTATATAATGGGAGCTTTCCAGGTGGCTCATTGGCAAAGAATTTGCCTGCCAATGTAGGAAATGCAAGAGATGCAGGTTCGATTCCTGGATCAAATCCCCTGGAGCAGATAATGGCAACCCACTCCAGTATTCTTGCTTGGAGAATCCCATGAACAGAGGAGCCTGGTGGGCTACAGTCGACAGGGTTGCAGAATTAGACGTGACTTAGTGACTGAGCACACACACACATAGGTAATCAAGACATCAATGATGATGTGTCTCTGAGAAAATCCACAAAGAGGAAAGCCTTCTAAGATAAAAGCTTCTGAATATTTTCGATCATATACTTTTGTCTTTTTACAATGGACCAGATGTATGGGGTTAAGATTAATGATCATCAGTGGTTTTTCCCTCAAGCATATGGAACAGAGTTTAATTACTGTCCTTCTCTGGATCTGAGTGCTTATAATTTATCAGACTAAAGACACATTTCAAGAATTTAGGACAATGGAGCAGGATGCTTACTGAAAACAAGACCGAGGTCTCAGAGTTCTACACTGACTGCCTAGTAATTTCTACCTCACTACCATATTCTTTTCAAAAGCTACAATAATGAGTTTCTTGAAGTATTTTGGTAATTTATAAACTTGAAGAGTAATGTAAGTGATGAAGACTTCTAGAGCTAAGTGATTTTTCCTAATCTATTTTCCAAATATATTACACAAAATGGCAAAATTAGAAAATTTTAAAGAATAATGTTTTGCTGCTGTTGTTGTTGTTTAGTCACTAAGTCGTGTCAGACTTTGCAACCCTATGGACTGTAGCCTGCCCAGTTCTTCCTTTGTCCATGGGATTTCCCAGGCAAGAATTCTGGAGTGGGTTGCCATTTCCTTCTCCAGGGGACCTCCCAAAGAATAATGTGCACCGTTGTAGATTTACCCATACCCTGTAGATAGTTGTTCACATTTGGGGAATTCCCTGGTAGTCCAGTGGGCTTCTGAGGTGGCCTTCTGAGTGGTAGAGAACCTGCCTGCCAATCCAGGAGACTTAAGAGATGCGAGTTCAATCCCTAGATGAGGAAGATCCTCTGGAGGAGGGCCTGGCAACCCACTCTAGTATTCTTGCCTGGAGAATTCTATGAACAGAGCAGCCAGGTGGGCGACATTCCATAGAGTTGCAAAGAGTCAAACACAACTGAAGTGACTCAGCATGCATAGCACATAGCAGTGTTCCAGTGAACAAACCTGGCTAGGTTTTGGTTTCCTGAAGAAAACTGTGAGCATATATTTTAATGAAACCTTTGAGTATCAGTTTTTTTAACTTGCAAGTAATAGATTACAGGGAAATTTATTAAAGAAATATTTGTCAAAAATATACCAATGGGAACACAATTCTAAGAAATGGTATAGTTGGCTTCAACATTACCATTCATTATAAAACAAAAATAGCTTAATTCTATGGTATGTAGTGGCCTGCTGTGTTTATAAACAATTAGAATTCAATATTTTTGGTAAATATCTTCTGTATTTATAATAAGTTTGTTGTACTATGAGTAAATGTTACTTACTGCAGCTACTAAAAGTCAAAGAAAATAGCATTTAAAATAGAACTCCTAGAGATTTACCTGTTAGGGGAGTCAACATTTCTGACTAGAAACATGTAGTTGACAAATTGATTACAGATTGATGCAATCTGAGAAATAGAGGAGAAAGTAATAACAAATGAAGTCCAAACATAATATTAAGTGTTTAAAATTCTATGACCAAATACCTCTGGACTTCACTTACTAGTTTTTGGACATTTTCCAAACATTTATGCTTTGTTTAGTAAGGAAAGACTGATTAAATACTCTGCTTTTACCTAAATATAATATATTAATTTATTTTGTTGGATCTGTTTTCATCATTTTTGTATCTAGTTTGTAACATTTTTATTTTTCTCTATATAGAATTTATTGGCAATACAATTAATTCATAGTCAAATTCATAATCCAATTAATTTATGAATATGTGAGGGCTTCGTATTCAATGAGGTATTATTAAGTTGATGCAAAAGTAATTGCTGTTTTTGCATTGTTGTAATTTGTGATTTGTTATTGGAATACATTACAAATAAATGTCATTATGTTATAGATCATTTTAATGCACACTTCTTGCTTTGTGCTTTTTGCTAGTGACATTACTTGTTAATTTTATATTTATTCTATTCTATTAGAATGATGTTAGACAAAAAGCAAATTTGAGCAATTTTCTTGAGTTCAAAATAGGTTGTAAAGCAGCAGAGACAACTTGCAACATCAGCAATGTATTTGGCCCAGGAACTCCTAGAGAACATACACTGCAGTGGTGGTTCAAGAAGTTTTGCAAAGGAAACAAGAGCCTTGAAGATGATGAGTGCAGTGGCCGGCCACTCGAAATTGACAATGGCCAGATGAGAGCCATCATCAAAGCTGATCCTCTTACAATTACAAGAGAAGATGATGAAGAACTAAATGTCAACCATTCTACAGTCATTTGGCATTTGAAGCAAATTGGAAAGTTGAAAAAGCTTAATAAGTGGGTGCCTCATGAGCTGACTGCAAATAAAAAAATTGTTTTGAAGTGTCATCTCTTATTCTACACAAGAGCAACTCTTTCTCAATCAGATTGTGACGTTCGGTGAAAAGTGGATTTTATATGACAACCGGTGATAACTAGCTCATTTGTTGGACTGAGAAGAAACTCCAAAGCACTTTCCCAAAGTGAAACTTGCACCAAAAAAATGTCATGGTCACTGCTTGGTGGTCTGCTGCTGGTCTGATCCACTACAGCTTTCAGAATCCTGGTGAAACCATTACATATGAGAGGTATGGTCAACAAATTGATGAGATGCACTGAAAACTGCAACATCTGCAGCCAGCATTGGTCAACAGAATGGGCCAAATTCTTTCCCATGACAATGAATGACCACACGTAGAACAATTAATGTTCCCAAAGTTGAATGAATTGGGCTATGAAGTTTGGCCTCATCCACCCTGTTCACCTGACCTCTTGCCAACTAACTACCACTTCTTCAACAATCTTGATAACTTTTTGCAGGGAAAATGCTTCCACAACCAGCAGGATGCAAAAAATGCTCCCCAATTGTGAAGAATATATTTTTATGCTCCAGGAATAAGCAAACTTGTATCTCATTGGCAAAAATGTGTTGTTTGTAATGGATCCTATATTGATTAATAGAAATGTGCCTGAGCCTACATATAATGACTTAAAATTAATGGTCCAAAACTGTAATTACATTTGCACCAACCTAATATCTAAAATACAGCAAAATATTTACTCTAACCATGAGTCATATGGGCTTCCCTTATGACTGGTAAAGAATCCAGTAAAGAATCCACCTGCAAAGCAGGAGACCAGGGTTCAATTAACTTACGTACAGAATATGTCATGAGAAATGTTGTACTGGATAAAGCACAAGCTGGAATCAAGATTGCTGGGAGAAATATCAATAACCTCAGATATGAAGATGACACCACCCTTATGGCAGAAAGTGAAGAAAAGCTAAAGAGCCTCTTGATGAAAGTGAAAGAGGAGAGTGAAAATGTTGGCCTAAAACTCAACATTCAGAAAACTAAGATCATGGCATCTGGTCCCATTGCTTCATGGCAAATAAATGGGGAAACAGCGGAAACAGTGACAGACTTTATTTGCGGGGGCTCCAAAATCACTGCAGATGGTGACTTCAGCCATGAAATTAAAAGATGCTTGCTACTTGGAAGAAAAGTTACGACCAGTCTAGACAGGTTATTAAAGTAGAGACATTACTTTGCCAACAAAGGTCCCTCTAGTCAAAGCTATGGTTTTTCCAGTGGCCATGTATGGATGTGAGAGTTGGACCATAAAGAAAGCTGAGTGTTGAAGAATTGATGTTTTTGAACTGTGGTGTTGGAAAAGACTCTTGAGAGTCCCTTGGACTGCAAGGAGATCCAACCAGTCCACCTTAAAGAAAATCAGTCTTGAATATTCATTGGTAGGACTGATGCTGAAGCTGAAACTCCAATATTTTGGCCACTTGATGCAAAGAACTGACCCATTTGAAAAGACCCTGATGCTAGGAAAGATTGAAGGTGGGAGGAGAAGGGGATGATAGAGGATGAGATGGTTGGATGGCATCACCTACTCAATGGACATGAGTTTGAGTAAACTCTGAGAGTTGGTGGGGGACAGGGAAGCCTGGCATGCTGCAGTCCATGGGTCACAAAGAGTAGGACACAACACAACACAACACAACAGTGACTGAACTGAACTGAGTTCAATCTCTGGATTGGGATGATCCCCTGGAGAAGGGAGAGGTTACTTACTCCAGTATTCTGGCCTGGAGAATTCCATGGACTGTATAGTCCATGGGGTCACAAAGAGTTGGACACGACTGAGCGACTTTCACTTCACTCCACTTTATGAGTCATATATAAGTTTAGGGCATGGTTCAATGTTAAAACACCTATTATTCTTCCAGACAACCTTATATATTAATCATGTATGGCTTCAATTTTGAAAAATATTCACCATAAGTTACATAAGCCTCACATATGTATTTGCTTCTCAGATAGCAAATTTATTTTGGTGTGATGCCATTTTTGAAGCTCAAAAGGTCATTAAAGAATGAAAATAGTAAATAAAAAAATATCTTTAAGTGATAATTTATAGGAACAAATCACTGAAAATATAAGAAGATTTACATTTCATGCAGAAACTCATAAATCTGAGAATCACCTCATCTTTCCCCATGAAAATTATTAATTATAAGTGAGGGAAATTTTAGCAATTCATCCACTTAATTGAATTCAGTTATTCCTTAACTAAATAATATATATTCATTTAATATTTGATAGCATTTATATTATGCAAAAAGGACTACGACATGTTAAGTTTTCCATGCTTTCATAGATTTTAAATATCTGAAACATTTTCCTGAAAGCAGTAGTGAAAACTACTTTTGGGGACTGTTATCATCACTTTCATAGTCAAGAAAAACTTTCAGGGGGATATCAGAGCAGCATGATTCATAGCAAAATATTCAACTATGAAAATGTTCTTATCACTATGGGAGAAAAGAGTGAAATCCTAGTCTCAGGAAGAACACAGTTACACATTGAAATTTCCTTTAAACATTTTCCTGTCTGAGGAGGCAAGTGTCTCTGATAGTATTCTCTCCAGGAATAAAGCTTAAAGTTTCTAAAAAAGCCAAATATGAATAAGAAAAGATTATCTACTCTTATCTTATCTGCAGTTTATATGAACTCCCTGTGTGTAGTGGCTCTACCTTACTTTGATTTTTTTTTTTTTTAATGCTGTTCTTGGCTTTCATATTATTTTGACGAAGTGCCATGTATCTTTCAGAGCCATCACAAAATCTACTTCAATTATATGTTTAAGAAATTAATAGTTATTCAATATTTTGTAAATCTCAAGATGGAGACAGTGTATTAGATCAATAAAATAGAAGCTTATATATAGTGATTATTTACTTTATCAATATTTTTGAATAAAAACATTGATAAAGCTTCTGTATACAATCTACATATTATAGTTGTACTTATTATTCACGATCAAATTCCACTGTTTAATATATAAAGAAAATAGATCTAATATATGATTTATATTGGATATTTTTCAGCAGATTCAATTGTCACTTAGTTCTTCAGAAAATCACTATGCCCTTGAATACTATTTAACTGAAAACTGAGACACAAAATTTCTAGAAAAAAAATGATTGGAAGAAACAGATTGGAGGCTATACTATCAAAGAGAATTTTTGTATAAAAAAGGAGATTTGGAAGCTTAACAATAATAACTACTGAACTCTTAATATATGCTAGACATTTTTCAGTGAGGTCTACATATATTTTTCAGTTTTACAATATGCAAAATGTTTCATTCAATCCCCTGGAAAAGGAAGTCTATTAGTTAATATTATCTCCTTTTTTCAGATGAACAAAACTAAAAAGTTGTGCATCTTGCCTAAGAGCCCATAGCAACAACTGTGAAAAGAAGAATACTGTAAATCAACTATACTTCAATCTCATGAAAATAAATGGAGATGAAGAAAGAGAAGAATAAAAAGTAATTTTAAAATGTCAGTTATTTAGAACAATCCGAAGTCAGGACACTAATATAAAATATAGAACAAATGACATATGAGTGCAAGAAAATTTTAGGGTGAATTCCTTTATTTACCAGAAGCTCTATCCTAACATAAAGGCAGGAGAGGATTCTTGGTCTTGATCAAAATGGTAAATGATATGAGAATAAAATGAGTTATAACTGTTAGGATAAGTTGGTTTACTCTGTGGTAAATAGGATGTAGTGGGGCTAGAGGCAGAAGCAAAGATATTTGCTAGGAGGCAAGAGATTATGATGATTTGAATAAGATAAAGAGATATGATTGTTCAAATTCTGCATATATTTGCGGTTAGAGCCCACAGAATTGGTGAACAGATCAGATGTGAAAAAGGAGCTGTGGAACTTTCTCTCTAAAGATACCATGTTTTGGGGGGCACAACAAATTATAGATTTGGAAAATTGGTGACACTTGGTTCCTAATAATTTGCCCATCTTCATCCGATCTGGGGATTCCCAGGTGGTGTAGTTGGTAAAGAATCCACCTGCCAAGGCAGAAGACATGGGAGATATGGGTTCAATCCCTGGGTCAAAAATATCCTGTGGAGGAGGAAATGGCAATCCATTCTGGTATTCTTCCATGGAAAACTCCATGGACAGAGGAGCCTGGTGGTCTACAGTTCATGGGATCACAAAAGAGTCAGGCATGACTGAGCACATACACACTCACACATACACACACCTTTTTAAAAGATTACTTTGTTCATTAGGCTAAAATTATTGCAGCTTTTAGAGGTAATATATTTTTCAATTTATATGTACATGGATGATCTAACTACAGCATTTTACAAAAAAAAATAGTGAAATCCATTGAAGTAAATAACTATATTACAACTTTTGAGACTTGAAGAAATTGAAAAATAAATGCCAGGTTTAAAAACATAAAAACATTTCTTAGCAAATATTTTATCATTAACAAAGGAATTTTAAATATCCTCATACAGGTTTTCACTCAGAGAAACATGTTAGAGTATTCATTATTCAATTTTATAGTCTCTTGTGTCAAACAAAATATGATTTGTAGGATTGCACCAGGCTACTTTATGTACACATGCAATTCTGGTAAATCCACTAATTTCTAGAGTATAGTCCAAGAGAAATACTTGAACTCTTGACTGTGGTATTCAACCATATGGCCTTCCCTAGTGGCTCAGGGGTAAAGAATCTGTCTGCAATGCAAGAGGTGCAGGAGATGTGGGTTTGATCCCTGGGTCGGGAAGCTCCACTGGAAAAATGCATGGCAACCCACTTCTGTATTCTTGTTTGGAGAATCCTATGGACAGAGGAGCCTGGTGGGCTACGATCCATAGGGTCGCAAAGAATCGGACATGACTGAAGTGACTTAGCATGTGTGCATGCATTGAACTATACTGTGAAAAGTAAAGAGGAATCTAAATGTAAAACCAGAAACTATAAAACTCCTAGAGGAAAACACAGGCAAAACACTCTCTGACATGAATCACAGCAGGATCCTCAATGACCCACCTCCCAGAATATTGGAAATAAAAGCAAAAATAAACAAATGGGACCTAATTAAAATTAAAAGCTTCTACACAACAAAGGAAACTATAAACAAGGTGAAAAGACAGTCTTCAGAATGGGAGAAAATAATAGCAAAGGATGCAACTGACAAATAATTAATCTCAAAAATATACAAGCAACTCCTACAGCTCAATTCCAAAAAAATAAATGACCCAATCAAAAAATGGGCCAAAGAACTAAACAGACATTTCTCCAAAGAAGACATACAGATGGCTAACAAACACATGAAAAGATACTCAACATCACTCATTATCAAAGAAATGCAAATCAAAACCTCAATGAGGTACCATTTCATGCCAGTCAGAATGGCTGCTATCCAAAAGTCTACAAGCAATAAATGCTGGAGAGCGTGCAGAGAAAAGGGAACCCTCTTACACTGTTGGTGGGAATGCAAACTAGTACAGCCACTGTGGAGAACAGTGTGGAGATTCCTTTAAAAATTGGAAATAGAACTGCCACATGACCCATCAATCCCCCTGCTGGGCATACACACCAAGGAAACCAGAATTGAAAGAGACATGTGTACCCCAATGTTCATCACAGCACTGTATATAATAGCCAGGACACAGAGGCAACCTAGATGTCCATCGGCAGATGAATGGATAAGAAAGCTATGGTACATATACACAATGGAATATTACTCAGCCATTAAAAAGAATACATTTGAATCAGTTCTAATGAGGTGGATGAAACTGGAGCCTATTATACAGAGTGAAGTAAGCCAGAAAGAAAAACACCAATACAGTATACTAACGCATATATATGGAATCTAGATAGATGGTAATGATAACCCTGTATGCTAGACAGCAAAAGAGACACAATATATAGAACAGTATTTTGGACTCTGTGGGAGAGGGTGAGGGTGGGATGATTTTGGAGAATGGCATTGAAACATGTGTATTATGAAATGTGAAACGAATAGCCAGTCCAGGTATGATGCATGAGACAGGGTGCTCAGGGCTGGTGCACTGGGATGATCCAGAGGGATGGGATGGGGAGGGAGGGGTGTTCAGGATGGGGAACACATGGACACCCGTGGCAGATTCATGTCAATGTATGGCAAAACCAATACAATATTGTAAAGTGATTAGCCTTCAATTAAAATAAATACATTTATATTAAAAATAAAATAAACAAGTCATGGAGACATGATGCAGAACAAGGTATACACTGGATAAAAAAAAAAAAAGTAAAGAGGAACTAAAGAACCTCTTGATGAGGGTGAAAGAAGGGAGTGGAAGTGCTGGCTTGAAACTTAACATTCAAAAAGCTAAGATCATGGCATCCAGTCCCATCTCTTCATGGCAAATAGAAGGGGAAAAAGTAGAAGGAGTGTCAATTTTTTTTTTTTTCCCCCTTGTGTTCCAAAATCACTGCATGGTGATTGCAATCTCGAAATTAAAAGAGGCTTGCTGCTTGGAAGCAAAGCCATGACAAAATTAGCATAGCAAAGCAAAGACATCACTTTGCCAACAAAGAGCTGAAAATGTCAAATCTATGGTTTTTCCAGTAGTCCTGTACAGATGTGAGAGTTGGACCATAAAGAAGGCTGAGAGCTGAAGAATTGATGCTTTCATATTGTGGTGCTGAAGAGGGCTGATACTGAAGCTGAAGTTCCAATACTTTGGCCACCTGATGCAAAGAGGTGACTCATTGTAAAAGACCCTGGTACTGGGAAAGATTGAAGGCAAAAGAAGAAGGCGGCAACAGAAGATGAGATGGTTGGATGGCATCACTAGCTCAAAGAACAGGAATTTGAGCAAACTTCAGGAGATAATGGAGGACAGAGAAACCTCGCATGTTACAGTCCATGGACTTGCAAAGAATAGGACATGACTTCACGAGTGAAAAACAATAAGAACAACAAATTGAACTAAAGAAAACATGGAAAAGAAGTGTCACTAAATTTTATTTTGAAAATAAGATATGGTGTCATATCATATGATAAAGATATCTAATTTTGTGAATCTAAAAACATTTTCTTTGTTGTCTATAGTATCCATGTCAGCTGTATACAAATTAAAAATAAATGCTGAAAATATTTTATGAATACAATTCCCTACACCCTTACAAATACACATGTTCCAGAACAACGCATGCACCAAAAATCTTGGTGTGTTAAAATTAACAACATTCCAAAGTTTGTTTAAACCTGAGTATTTGGCTAAGTATAGTGCTTCAACATAAATAATTTTAGATTATTAAAATATCTAATTTCTTGGTAGAATAAGATTTTATACCTGGGAGATAAAGAATTTAATTTTTTACATTTTCAGTCAGTTGTTAATACCTTGTCTTTGAGAATAAATAATATTAATACCTTCTTGAAAATGTGTTAGTATTAGTCATTCAGTCATGTCTAAGTCTTTGCAACTCCATGGACTATATATAGTCCACCAGGATCCTCTGTCTATGGAATTCTCCAGGCAAGAACACTGGACCAGGTAGCCATTCCCTTCTCCAGGGGATCTTCCTGACCCAGGGATAGGACCCAGGTCTCCTGCACTGCAGGCAGATTCTTCACCATCTGAGACACAAGTGAAGCCCCATACCTCTATTATCAGTTTGTATCAGATCAATTCATAATGAATATTTATACATATTGATGTCATCTAAGTGTACTTTGACAGTGATAACTCTTGCTTTAACTATACTTAGTTACTGTAGAAATAATGCAGAATTTTAAAAAGCATATATATCTGAAATGTATTAGGAGATAAAATAATGTCAGTCAGTCCACTTTAGATTTTTCTTTCAAAATAGAAAAATAGTAGTTTTTCATTTAAACTGTTTGTAAACCAGGTGTCTACTCTGATTCATTGTTAAACTATCAGTGGAACAAATATGATCTTCAGAATAAAGAGAGAAACAAGCTCTGAGTCAAAATTTGGGGAACATCTCCTTAAATCAAACTTAATCTTAGCCTCTATAAGGCCTGATGATACATTTAATTACATTGCAGGTTTATACAGTTCTTAATTTCATGAAATCATGAAAGAACATCTGGTTTCCTGTACTAAAATCATATTTTTATTTCTCCTTTCTTCTGCAATGGAGTTAATTTAATGGTGGCAGGCTTTACTTTTATACTGATGGATTCTTTTACCTTGTCATTTGATACACCATTTGGTACCTAGGTGGAAATGATGCAACATTTAAGAAATGAATTGTGACAACCATATTGATTTAACACCAGGCATTGTAAATTAGGTTAGTCAGCACTGAAGCTTTTTTAGAGCTCACTTTTTGTAAACTTGATTCCTTTATTGACATCATTACTTATTGTTTTCCTTCAGTTATTTAATCATCTCTTTATCCACCAAAGTGTTAAAGTACCGTGTGATTTAGTGATAGCTTCAACTTGACTTTCTTCATATGAGTGAATAGCATAGACATTACATTTACTTGTTTTCGAAAGTTTTAAAACAAAACAAAGAAGAAAAACCTTTAAACTTCTAAACTTAAACTCTTAACAATCTTTCTTATTTTTAATACTTAGTATTTTGTTAACTCATGAACTTACTTAATATTTTGTTCCATATCAAGTAGTTTTGTAGTTTTGATACAAATTATTGTATTCATTAAAAAAAAAAAGATGAGCCATTTTGATTTGCAACTGCATTTAAAACACATTTAACTCATAACCTAATGTGTAAAATAAGGTTAGATTTTAGTTATTGTTACAATAATATTATTTGCACATTATGCTAGCTTCACCTTTTTAAATATCAGCAATAATTCAGTACCAATTTATATTCCCACCAACAGTGTACAGTGTCCTTTTGTCCATATCCTCATGTGCTCTTGTCTTTTATCTTCATTACAAGTGTGAGATGATATCTCATTACGGTTTATGAAATAATCATCATTATCCTGACGATTGGTGAAGTTGACCATTTTTTTATATGCCTATTGGTCATTTGTGTGTCTTTTTTGTTATTGTTGTTGTTTAGTCACTAAGTTGCATTCAACTCTTTGTGACCCATGGACTGTAGCCGACCAGGCTCCTCAGTCCATAGGATTTTTAAGGCAAGAATACTGGAATGGCTTGCCATTTCCTTCTCCAAGGAATCTTCCTGCCCCAGGAATTGAACGAACCCACGTCTCCTGCTTGGCAGGTGGATTATTTACCACTGAGCCAACAGGAAAGCCCAAATGTCTTTTTACAAAATGTCTGTTCAGATACTTTACTCATTTTAAAATCAGGTTGGTTGTTTCCACCATATGGAAAACCATATGAAGGCTCTTCACAGGTTTAGAAATAAAACCATTTTTATGATCTAGCTATCCCTTGTCTGTATATATACAAAAAAATGAAATCAAGATCTTTAAGAGATCTCTACATTCCCATTATATTCCAGCATTATTCACAAAGGTCAATATATGGAATCAAACTAAATGTTCACTGATGGAAGAATGGATAAAGAGAATGTGGTATATTTATACATACACAGTGGAATATTATTCAGCCTTAAAAATTAAGGAAATACTGTCAATTGTGAGCACATGTACAAACATGAAGAACATTGTGTGTGTTAGTGACTCAGTCACATATGACTCTTTGCGATCCCATGAACTGTAGCCCACCAGGTTCCTCTGTCCATGGAATTCTCCAGGCAAGAATACTAGAGTGGATTGCCATTCCCTTCTCCAGGGGATCTTCCCTACCCAGGGATCGGACACTGGTCTCCTGCATTGCAGGCAGTTTCTTTACCATCTGAGCTAGGCAAAGTGAAATTAGCCAAAGGTAGAAAGACAAATACTGCATCATCTTGGGTACATGTGGAATCTAAAAGAGTTAAATCACGGAAGCAGAAAGTTGAATGGTGGTTATCAGGGACTTGGGAGTGGCGAAAATGAGAAGATGTTGATTAAGGGGTACAAAGTTTATTCTACAAGGTACATAAGCTCTGGAGCTCTAATGTACAATAGTGTGACTATGTTCACAATTCTGTGCTCTATACTTGAAATTTGCTAAGAGAGTAAATCTTGAGTATTCTCACCACACACGCACATACATACAAACACAAAGAAAAGAAGAATAAAAATAGTAACTATATGAGGTGATGAGTATATTAAGTAGCTTGAACATGGTGATTATTTTACAGTGTATGTATACAAATATTAAATCATCAGGTTGTACATCTTAAATATGGACAATTTAATATTTTCACACACTTCAATAAAGGTAGAAAATAAACTATTAATATGCAAGTCCAGTTTCCAAAGTCTAAACATATCATTTAAAATTATAGAATGGGTTAAATCAGTATGGCCACATCAGTATAAACCATATTCAGATTCATCATGGTTTGAAATAATTACCCATGATTTATCTATTTTGTAAATTTACTCAAAAAACATTTCTAATTTGCTCAAACTTACTAATCATGTCTATTATTTTCTATATCACTTCAATTTCAAGTTTTGTCTTTATTATTTTTTACTTGTGATTTTCTTAGTTACTTTTTGTACTAGTGGATATTAAAATGTTTTAACTGACACAAATTGAGATGGTTAATTTTTTCATGTCAACTAAACTATGCTGTTTTTTTTTGGAGGGGGAGGGGAATTAATTAACAGTTAACTCAGTGGATTTTGAGTAAAGCAGACTACTTTTCGTAGGTCTCATCCTATCAATTGAAGGACTTAATAGAAAAAAAACGAAAAACGAAATTGATCTCTCTGGAGGAAGAGGAAATTTTGCCCAACAACTCCCTTGGGATTCAAGCTATAATATCAACTCTTTGTATCTTCAGTCTGCTGGTCTACCCTTTGGATTTTCAGTGTGCTAGCCTCCACAATCTCATGAACCATTTCTTTAAAACAGACACCTCCCTGCATCTATTTATACACATACATATCCTATGGGTTCTGTTTCTCTTCATGGTTATACTTTTTCTCCTGGTCACTATTTAAATATATATGGGGGGGCGGGGGAGGATTCCCCTGGTGGCTCAGATGTTAAAGAATCCACCTGCAATGTGAGAGACCTGGGTTCAGTCCCTAGGTTGGGAAGATCCCCTGGAGCAGGGCATGGCATCCCATTCCAATATTCTTGCATGGAGAATCCCCATGGATAGAGGAGCCTGGCAGACATGATTCAGTGACCAAGCACAGCACATATATGTTTTTAAAGAAACTCTGCATTGTCCATTTGTATTTCCCTATTTGCTCATTTTTTAAAATTAGAAGTATTGTGTTTAAGTTTTCATGTGAAAGAAATCTTTATTATTAAACATATTGAAGCTGAAAAAATACATGTAAATTATATGTGCGGTGTATTTAATGTCTAACCAGCAGGCAGAGAACTCTGTCTTGCCACTGAGAACATCACTGGTGCCTCAAGAAACTATATAAAAAGACCACATACTGTTTATTGCAAAATTAGAGTGACAGAAAGCAGATCAATAGTTAGCAGGACCAGCGGTTAAAGAACGGAACTGACTGAATATAGAATAAGGAAACTCTTTGGAATGATGAAAATATCATGACAATGACAGTGGTTGTACCTCATTTGTCAAAATTAATTTAATTATACACTCAAATTTTGTAAATTTTATTCCATTATTTTCTCCATCTTGATTTAACAGAAAAAAAAAAAGAAGAAGAAGAATTGCTTAAAGGATGTGTTAATACTCGGACAGTACCTTTCTCTCATTTTTCCTTCATTCAAGAAACCAACTGAGTGCTAAGACTATGAATGATTTTGGTAGGCCCCAGGGTAAATAATTGAATGAAATAAAGTACATCTTAATAAAGGCTTAAAAATCCTCTTCTTTATTATCAAACTTCAATGGCTGTAGGAAAAGAGGCTCTGGTTCCAGGAACCAATTTGTTTCTTCATCAAAGTATTTTACTTTCATTTCTGTACATGACATATTAATCAAAGAAGAGTAAAGTTGTGGAGGAAAAGGATTTGTGAATAAAAACAGAAAAGAAAACACAGAAGCAAAGACAAAAGAGAAAAAAAGAGAGAGCATTTGTGTTTTTATATGTATGTGACTGTGTGTGTGTGATAGATAATTGAGAGAAAAAGATAGAAAAAAAAAGATTAAGAGAGAGACACATATAGAGAGAGACTGAAGACCTTAGGAAAGAGTTTGAGATGATTGAGGGGAAAAAAAGCTGTTAATGGAGTGCTAGCTTTATACTGAGGTTAGTGTAGGGTGATGTGTGTCTCTGTGATATGAAGAGCATGATGTAAGACAGCTTCAGTTAGACTATTTTGGTAAGTACTAGAAACTAGTTTGGTAACAAAAGACAAAAATATTACTAGACAGAAAAGGTACCTATTTTTCTCTTCTTATTGCAATATCATTGGTCTCTTTTCCTTTTTATCTTGACCTACAGGTTTCCTTTCATCATGACTCACAGTGGCAACACTGCAGTATTTTCCTCACCAGGGTCCAGCATGTTAGTCATTAAATCCAAACGTGGTCACTTTATAGGAAATTCCTCCTGAGACTCATTTCTGGGAGATACATCTCCTCGACTTCTAAGCACATGTAGTGAGATTCTCTTCACAGTACTGCATTACCTAACTAGATGTATGTATGTGTGTGTGCTAGGTCGGATTCTCTAGCCAAGAATACTAGAGTGCGTTGCCAGGCCATCCTCCAGGGTATCTTCCCAGCCCAGGGACTGAACCAGAGTCTCTTAGGTCTCCTGCATTTGCAGGCAGGTTCTTTACCACTAACACCACCTGGGAAGCCCATCTAACTAGGTATGCATTGTTAAAAATCCAACTAAGCTGTCATAAGGCAGGAAGTCTGATGACTTACTTTTCATACAAATGATCTGGATGCCCCATTCTGGGTTCCTCTTTGAGAAGGAAAATATCCCCTAGAACCCAACAGAGGAACTAAGAATTAACATGGGAAAGTCAAGAGAGGGACTCAGAGTGAACGGGGGAAACACTTAACTCAGAACTCTTAGATGAACAAGAGATTGAGTTCAAATGTTCCATTTCCTTCCTGCCCTTTTTTTATTGCTTCTGTCCCCTCAGGAGCTGGGGTAGGGGTGGAGGGTGAGAGATTGTGGGCTCAGGAGTGGGGGTGAGGGGGCATGTTTCTTTAGTTCTCAAGGTCCTTCCCAACACATAGAACAATGCTGAATAATTCCCTTAGTAGTATCAGCTTCAATTCTGATGCACAATAAGATTATTTGGGGTTCACTGCAAAGTTGCTGACTCTTAAAACCTTTTGCTGGTAAGACTGGGGTATCTTTGTTTAAAAACCTTAGGTCGTTGGGAATTTATGTCCTTGGCAAAGATTTGTCAGTTTAGAATTTTTTTCCTGCTTACTTTGAACTTGAAATGTACTCATTTACTGTCTTATGACTGCTGGATTCTGCCATTTGCCACCACACAGTTGCAATAAAGATAAATCTGTACCAGTGTGCTTCCCCTCTAAGGTAAGGCATTAAAAGTCCATTCTCTTGGCAACATCAGTTAGGAGTGACACTAACTGATAAAAATTTAGGCACCATAGACGTATAGTGAGGCAGATTATTTACACTGGGTGATTCTTTTAAGGTTCCTAAAATTATAGTGGCTTCCCTGGTAGTTCAGCTGGTAAAGAATCGACCTGCAATGCAGGAGACCCCAGTTTGATTCCTGGGTTGCAAAGATCCCCTGAGAAGAATAGGTTACCCACTCCAGTATTCTAGGGCTTCCCTGGTGGCTCAGATGGTAAAGAGCCCACCTGCAATGTGGGAGACCTGGGTTTGATCCCTGGGTTGGGACGATATCCTGGAGAAGGAAACAAATATATATATATTTATTTATTTTTATAAATATATATAAATTTATTTTTATAAATATTTTATATTTATATATAAATATATATATTTATTTATATAATAAACTTACATACAAATATAGCATGTGGACAGCTATCATTCTGCCTTACATAGGTTCTAAATATCATCCATGTTGAATGAATTAAATAGTTTCTGTCAGTAGCATTCATAAGAAACTCTCGTGTTAAAAAAAAATAGTTATAATGATATATAAATAACTTCCACCATTAGCTTTCAATTTCAAATGTCAATCAAAATAAAGGTAGATGAAAGTGCATCTTTACAAGCAAAACCACATTGCAATATAATTTTTGCATGATATTCACTTGCAAAAGTATTGATGAGATGAATATATAATGTTAGAAAGTTTCTGATAGAAAGAGCATGGCTTGTATAGCTTAATTAATTAAAAAATATGTATATATTAGACAAAATTAGATAACGTGAGTTTAAAACTGAGAAACTTTGAGTGAAATAAAAATCTAAAGTCATATTGAAATTTATAATACATTTACATCAAATATTTATAAAAACTTATATTTGTAGTCAAAATTCATTACTCTACAATGATTCTCTAGATTATGAGTAGAAAAGACTTCACACATTTTGCTTTCTTATGTCACACATTTACACCCTCATGTCCAGAGGAAACTAAGGAGTAAATATTTTTTCTTCAAGTTTAAATTGCTAATTCTGAAGAGAAAATAATTTAAAAGAAGATGACTCTTATATATGCACATTTTAATCATATACTTTTATTCTTGAGTAAGAGTTGAGATTTTATTTAGGGGAGACAAAGTATACACAAAATTATGATAAATTTGATGAATATTGTAATAATTTCCTATTAACAATAAAAATAACATGTTTTGGAATTTCCAGAAATGAATCCAGAAAGGAGTCTTGGAGGAGGAAATTAGCATCTGAACATCAGACTAGGAATAATTTATATATTGGTAAGAATTTGACACTTGGAGATGGAGGGAAAATATTGCAGAGATACATCAGTGAAATATCATGTTACTACTTCAGAAATACATGAATTTGCTTTGGTTTTGGGTAAATAAAAGTGAAAAGAGAAATATGGGTGACAAGGAGAAATGTTTAATTTTATTAGGACATTCACTCATGATACCAAACCAATCATGGACCATTTAAAATTGTATTATGTCTGAAAAAAGAGAAATATAGTATGATGTCTCTTTAATCAAAAGGAACTAAAGTGTTGTGCTCAATATGCCAGCAAGTCTGGAAAACTCAGCAGTGGCCACAGGAAGAAAGGCAATGCCAAAGAATGTTCAAACTACTGTAAAATTGCTCTCATTTCACATGTTGGCAAGGTAATGTTCAAAATTCTTCAAGCTAGGCTTCAACTGTATGTGAACTGAGAATTTCCAGATAAACAAGCTAGATTTAGAAAAGGTAGATGAACCAGAGATCAAACTGCCAGCATGTATTGGATCATAGAGAAAGCACGGAAATTCCAAAAAAAAAAAAAAATCTACTTCTGCTTCACTGACTACACTAAATCTTTGTGGATCACAAAAAACTGGAAAATTCTTGAAGAGATGGGAATACCAGACCATCTGACCTGCTGCCTGAGAAACCAGTATGCAGGTTAAGAAGCAACAGTTAGACCCGGACATGGAACAACGGACAATGGAAAATTGAGAGAGGAGTACAGCAAAGCTGTGTATTGTCACCCTGCTTATTTCACTTCTATGCAGGGTACATCATGAAGAATCACAGTTTTACCATGTAGTAGTTAAATCAAACATTTGTAAAACCCTATTAGTTCCCTGGGGCTAATGCTTAATTCTCCTACTTACTATATGTGTTTATGCCTTGGTTTAACTGGAACAATTCTGTTGTACATACACAAAGTCAGATAAATAATTCCTAATAGCTTCTCTTTACTTATCAAACATGTACTGATTTGTATGACATGCTCATCATGGGATTTGTTTAATTTCTTAAAGTTTCAGCTTACTTAGCTTAAATTCAGATAATGATCATAACTATAACTTGACATTGTTGTGAACAGTAAATGATATAGTACATTCAGGGCACTTTATTCATTACCTTGCACAGAGGAAACAATTGATAACTGCTCAGTTCAGTTCAGTTGCTCAGTCGTGTCCAGACCCCATGGACTGTAGCACGCCAGGCTTCCTTGTCCATCACCAACTCCCAGAGATTACTCAAACTCATGTCCGTTTAGTCAGTGATTCCATCCAACCATCTCATCCTCTGTCATCCCCTTCTCCTCCTGCCTTCAATCTTTCCCAGCATCAGGGTCTTTTCAAAGGAGTCAGTTCTTCATATCAGGTGGCAAAAGTGTTGGAGTTTCAGCTTTAGCATCAGTCCTTCCAATGAATATTCAGGACTGATTTCCTTTAGGATTGAATCTCCTTGCAGTCCAATGGACTCTCAAGAGTCTTCTCCCAAATCACAGCTCAAAAACATCAATTCATTGGCACTCAGATATCTTTATAGTCCAACTTACACATCCATACATGACTACTGTAAAAGCCATAGCCTTGACTAGACAGACATTTGTTGGTAAAGTAATGTCTCTGTTTCTTAAATGCTGTCTAGGTTGGTCATAGCTTTTCTTGTAAGGAGCAAGCATCTTTGAATTTCATGGCTGCAGTCATCATCTGCAGTGATTTTGGAGCTCCCCAAAATAAAGTTTCCATTATTTCTCCATCCATTTGCCATGAAGTGATCGGACCAGATGTCATGATCTTAGTTTTCTGAATGTTGAGTTTTAAGTCAACATTTTCACTCTCCTCTTTCATTTTCAAAAAGAGGGTCTTTAGTTCGCTTTCTGCCATAAAAGGGTGGTGTCATCTGCATATCTGAGGTTATTGATATTTCTCCCTGTAATCTTGATTCCAGCTTGTGCTTCATCCAGCACAGCATTTTCATATACTACTCTGAATATAAGTTAAATAAGCAGGGTGACCATATACACCTTTGATGTACTCCTTTCCCAATTTGGAACCAGTCTGTGGTTCCACGCCCAGACTAACTGTTGCTTCTTTATCTTCATGCAGATTTCTCAGGTGGCAGGTCAGGTGTTTTGGTATTCCCATCTCCTAAGAATTTTCCATAGTTTGTTGTGATTCACACAGTCAAAGGCTTTGGCATATTTAATAAAGCAGAAGTAGATGTTTTTCTGGAACTTTCTTAATTTTTTGATGATCCAATGGATATTGGCAATTTGATCTCTGGTTCCTCTGCCTTTTCTAAATACAGTTTGAACATCTGGAAGTTCAGGGATCACATACTGTTGAAGTCTGATTTGGAGAATTTTTAAACATTACTTTGCTAGTGTGTGAGGTGAGTGTAATCATGCAATAGTTTGAACATTCTTAGGCATTGCCTTTCTTTGGGATTGGAATGAAAAGTACCCTTTTCCCATCCTGTGGCCACTGCTGCATTTTCCAAGTTTGCTGGCATATTGAGTGAAGCACTTTCACAGCATCATCTTTTAGGATTTGAAATAGCTCAACTGGATTCCATCACCACCACTAGCTTTGTGCATAGTGATGCTTCCTAAGGCCCACTTGACTTCACATTCCAGGATGTCTGGCTCTAGGTGAGTGATCACACCATCGTGGTTATCTGGGCCATGAAGATCTTTTTTGTACAGTTCTTCTGTGTGTTGTTTCCACCTCTTCCTAATATCTTCTGCTTCTCTTAGGTCCATACCATCTCTGTCCTTTATTGTGCTTGTCTCTGTATGAAATGTTCCCTTGGTATCTCTTTTTTTTTTTTTAACAGATCTCTATTCTTTCCCTTTCTATTGTTTCACTCTATTTCTTTGCATTGATCACTGAGGAAGGGTTTCTTATCTCTCCTTGCTTTCTTTGCAAGTCTTCATTCAAATGGGTATATCTTTCCTTTTCTCCTTTTCCTTTAGCCTCTCTACTTTTGTCAGCTATTTGTATGGCCTCCTCAGGCAACCATTTTGCCTTTTTGTACTTCTTTTTCCAGGGAGTGGTCTTGGTCATTGTCTCCTGTACAATGTCGTGAACCTCTGTCCATAGTTCTTCAGGCACTCTATCAGATCTAATCCCTTGAATATGTTTGTCACTTCCACTGTATAATCATATAAAATTTGATTTAGGTCATATCTGAATGGTCTAGTTGTTTTCCCTACTTTCTTCCATTTAAGTCTGAATTTGGCAATAAGGTGTTCATAATCTGAGACACAGTCAGTTCCCAATCTTGTTTTTGCTGAATGTATAGAGCTTCTCCATCTTTGGCTACAAAGAACATAATCAATCTGATTTCAGTATTGACCTTCTGGTGATGTCCGTGTGTAGAGTCTTCTCTTGTGTTGTTGGAAGAGGGTGTTTGCTATAACCAGTGTGTTCTCTTGGCAAAATTCTATTAGTCTTGCCCTGCTTCATTTTGTACTCCGAGGCCAAAGTTTCCTGTTATCCAGGTATCTCTTGATTTCCTATTTTTGCATCCAGTCCTGTATAATGAAAAAGATATCTTTTTTGGGTGTTAGTTCTAGAAAGTCTTGTAGGTCTTCATAGAACCATTCAACTTCAGCTTCTTCAGCATTACTTGTTGGGGCATAGACTTGGATTACTGTGATATTGAATGGTTTGCCTTGGAAACGAACAGATGCTAGGTATTTTCATTTAATCATTGCTGAAAATAATACCAAATATTCAGTTGACTCAAATATTCAGTTGATTCAGTTGGAATGACAATTATTTGGATGATTTATAAGCATAATTTTTGAGAATATTGATATATATATATATGTACATAAGCCAGTGATTGTAAAATGTTCTTTTTCTCTCTTTCCTCTCTCATTTTCATGCATGCACACACTCACACATACACAAAGTCTGTGAGAAATTGTCTTCTAGTGACTTTATGCATTGAATATTATTCCAATAAATAGTAAGATTCATTCTCACTTCACAATTGGTTGCTTAAATATATGTAGCTTTGCAAAATAATACAATTCGTGAAATAGAAACAAGTGATCAAAATGACAGTGATGCAAGATTTCTAATCTGTTTCCTCAGATACAAATCAAACTCTTCAATAAAAGCAATGTATAACCTGTAGTGATTTTTAAAGGTATTTAATGAGACTCTTTGGCCTTTTCATAAATGATATCATACAAAGATTTCCTAAACCCAAACTCATAAAAATGTTAGCTTTAGCTTGATGCTTTTCATGTTCCAGTACAATGACAACTTTTGGACTTGTGAAGACAGTAATATATATCCAGTCAGGAATATCAACTAATAAAAACATTAATACAGAGTAATATACAAAATCTGAAATCCCTTTACAGAAAAATGTCTGAGCATTATATTAATGTTATAATTCTATTTGTTTTGAGCTGCTGTTCTAATTAAATTTAACATTTTCTTACAAAGCCTTGGAATATTCAAGAATATTCTGACCTCTCTAGAAACTAGAATCCATGTCAGCTACAATACTGCTTCTTCACAGTTTCATTAGAATTTTAATATTTCTGAAGAAGATCCAGATAATATTCTCAACAGATCTTGGACAAAAATTTTTTATAGAGTTCATTCCATTGACATTACTCTTATGAGACTTCCAAAACACAGAAGATAAGTCAGTGATCCTTTTTTAGGAGCTTGCAAATGTCATAACCAAAACATAAAATGAAGTGCCTCCTAATTTGGAACATCCCTAGTTTCATGTGTAGCAGTCAACTCAGATCTTTCAGGTGAAGTTTGATAGCAGCCTCACTGGATAGTGTTATAGGCATGCCACCAGTGAGAACATACATGAAGGGGTTTACCTTGAGTCTAAGGAGTTGGGCAGGAGAATGTTAGTTTCCTCTTCTCCAACTTGCCAAAGCTGCTGAAAAAAAGTAAGTCTTGCAGAAATGAACCAGAGATAGTTCTAGGGATAGTACAAAGAAGACAGAGTACAAAAGAGAAGTGCAAAAATAAAGTTTCCCTTTATTTGAGATGTTTCAGGGACATGGAAAAAAAAAATACTAAAATGTGGACCCAATGGGATTAGCCATTCTTCCTCCTCTTTTTCATTCTTCCTTTCTCCAGAGGCGAATCCATTTCCTTGCCTTTCCCTTCTAGAGACTGACTGCATTTCTTGGAACAGGGCCACTTCCTCCAACTTCAAAGCTACCAAGAATGAAGGCTGAGATTTTTTTGACATCACATAACCCTCTGCTTCCCTATTCTACTTTTTTTTTTTTTTCCATTTATTTTTATTAGTTGGAGGCTAATTACTTTACAATATTGTAGTGGTTTTTGTCATACATTGACATGAATCAGCCATGGATTTACATGTATTCTCCATCCCGATCCCCCCTCCCACCTCCCTCTCCACCCAATCCCTCTGTGTCTTCCCAGTGCACCAGTCCTGGGCACTTGTCTCATGCATCCAACCTGGGCTGGTGATCTGTTTCACCCTTGATAGTATACATGTTTCGATGCTGTTCTCGTGAAACATCCCACCCTTGCCTTCTCCCACAGAGTCCAAAAGTCTGTTCTGTACATCTAGTCCCTTTTTCTGTTTTGCATATAGGGTTATCGTTACCATCTTTCTAAATTCCATATATATGCATTAGTATACTGTAATGGTCTTTATCTTTCTGGCTTACTTCACTCTGTATAATGGGCTCCAGTTTCATCCACCTCATTAGAACTGATTCAAATGAATTCTTTTTAATGACTGAGTAATATTTCATTGTGTATATGTACCACAGCTTCCTTATCCATTCATCTGCTGATGGACATCTAGGTTGCTTCCATGTCCTGGCTATTGTACTTTTAAAGGACCCTTGCCAATATATGATGTCAACCTGGGTAATCCAGGATACTCTCCTTTTTCTAAAGTTATCTGATTTAAAATTTTAATTCCATTGCCATCCTTAATTCTTCTTTACCATGTAACAAAACATATACAAAGTTTTTTGGGATAAGGACCTAAACACAATTGGGGATTCATTATTTTGCCTAGTATCAGTTCAGTTCAGTTCAGTTGGTCAGTCATGTCAAACTATTTGCAACACCATGGACTGCAGCACGCCAGGCCCCCTGTCCATCACCAACTCCCAGAGTTTACTCAAACTCATGTCCATTGAGTTGGTGATGCCATCCAACAATCTCATCTTCTGTCATCTCCTTCTTCTCCTGCCTTCAACCTTTTCCAGCATCAGGGTCTTTTCCAATGAGTCAGTTCTTTGCATCAGGTGGCCAAAGTATTGGAGTTTCAGCTTCAACATCAGTCCTTCCAATGAACATCCAGGACTGAATTCCTTTAGGATAGACTGGTTGGCTCTCCTTGCAGGCCAAGGGACTCTCAAGAGTCTTCTCCAACACCACAGTTCAAAAGCATCAATTCTTCGGTGCTCAGCTTTCTTTATAGTCCAACTCTCACATCCATACATGACTACTGTAAAAACCATAGCCTTGACTAGATGGACCTTTGTTGGCAAAGTAATGCCTCTGCTTCTTAATATGCTGTCTAGGTTGGTTATAACTTTTCTTCCAAGGAGTAAGTGTCTTTTAATTTCAGGGCTGCAGTCACCATCTGCCGTGATTTGGGAGCCCAAAAATATAAATTCCACTTTATTTCTTTGTTTCCACTGTTTCCGCATCCGTAGGCCATGAAGTGATGGGACCAGATGTCATGATCTTAGTTTTCTGAATGTTGAGCTTTAAGCCAGTTTTTTCATTCTCATCTTTCACTTTCATCAATAGGTTCCTTCGTTCTTCACTTTCTGCCATTAGGGTGGTGTCATCTGTATATCTGAGGTTATTGATATTTCTCCTGGCAATCTTGATTCTAGCTTGTGCTTCATCCAGCCTGACATTCTGCATAATGTACTCTGCATAAAAGTTATACTAGCAGGGTGACAATATACAACCATGACATATTCCTTTCCCAATTTGGAATCAGTCCATTCTTCCATGTCCAGTTCTAACTATTGCTTCTTGACCTGCATACAGATTTTTCAGGAGGCAGGTAAAGTGGTCTGATATTCCCATCTTTTTAAGAATTTTCCATTTTGTTGTGATCCACATGGTCAAAGACTTTAGCATAGTCAGTGAAGCAGAAGTAGATGTATTTCTGGAATTCTCTTGCTTTTTTTATGATCCAACAGGTGTTGGCAATTTGATCTCTGGTTCCTCTGCCTTTTCTAAATCCAGTTTGAACATCTGGATGTTCTCAGTTCACATTCTGCTGAAGCCTAGCTTGAAGAATTTTGAGCATTATTTTGCTAGTGGGTGAGATAAGTACAATTGTGTGATAGTTTGAACATTCTTTGGCATTGCCTTTCTTTGGGATTGGAATAAAAACTGACCATTTCCAGTCCTGTGGCCACTGCTGAGTTTTCCAAGTTTGCTGGCCTATTAAGTTCAGCACTTTCACAGCATCACCGTTTAGTATTTGAAATAGCTCATCTGGAATTCCATCACCTCCACTATCTTTGTTCATAGTGATACATCCTAAGGCCCACTTGTCTTCATATTCTAGAATGTCTGGCTCTAGGCGAGTGATCACACCATTGTTGTTATCTGGGTCATGAAGATATTTTTTGTATAGTTCTGTGTATTGCTGCCACCTCTTCTTAATATCTTCTGCTCCTGTGGTCTATGATTAGGGAAATTGTTTAGAGGAAGATGCAAGTTCAGGAGGAACTGGGTTTCTGTCAGTCAAGCAAAATCAGGACTGTAAAAGAGGAAGTTTTATCTTCTAAAAGGAAGAGTAAAATTGGGAAAGTGGAAAAAGTGAAATCCCAGTTATTAAGTTCAGTTCAGTTCAGTCACTTAGTCATGTCCAACTCTTTGAGACCCCATGGACTTCAGCATGTCCGGCCTCTCTGTCCATCACCAACTCCTGAAGCTTCTTCAAACTCACGTCCATAGAGTCAGCGATGCCATCCGACCATCTCATCCTCTGCCGTCCCCTTCTCCAGCTACTTTCAATCTTTCCCTGCATGAGAGTCTTTTCAAATGAGTCAGTTCTTCACATCAGGTGGCCAAAATATTGGAGATTCAGCCTCAGCATCAGTCCTTCCAATAAATATTCAGGACTGTTTTTCTTTAGGATTCACTGGTTTGATCTCTTTGCAGTCCAAATATTAAAGTGAGTAACTAAGTCAACACAATTCTACGTGCATACAGTGAACTCGGCAGCCTGACTGCTGGGTAGAAGTTAACTTCCTCCTGCTTAAGTCAAATATCTTTGAGAGACAGAAGTTAAAACTGCAGCTAATGCCAGGAGTTTGAGTGGTAAATTGGGAATATTTAAAAGAGGAGGTCTTCTAGAAATAAGACAGAAATTAGTATCTTAAACAATAATTTCACATTTGGTATAATATACCTTATATTATTTTTGTACTGTTTACATATTTTTTTACCAATGATAAATTTCATATCAGTAACCAACCTTTTTTCATCTTAATTCTCTCTTATAATATCAGGACAATATTTATTCACATGAACTAGACACTGTGATCTTCTAAGTTGCCCACCCACTTTATATATTTTTCCTCCCCTAATCACATTTTTGTTTGCTCTTTTTCCTTGTGAGATGGTTTATAAATACATATTCACCTCACTTTTAACCACAAGTTTCTGAAGATAGTTATCTCTAAGTATAAGAATTCCAGGACAGATAGGAGAGGTGTTAGCAAACTTGTAAAGCCTTTACAGTATTCGATGATAAAAAGAACTTTCAGCATTTACTTACTCATGATTATTAGGTCATCTCTTATTTTAGCTGTTCCTGAAGTTTATTCTCTGTTAACTAAACTTTTCAAATTTGAAAATCATACATTTACTGTCTCCTATTTTCTAGTCTCTGCTAGTTGCTTATTTTTAGTCCTCTCTTAGAAGCCATTTATTCTTCTTGATTTTCCTTACATAATTTTGTATATTTGGTTGTCATTTTACCTTTTATCTTTCTTAAACAAAATTTTACTTGTTTTACAGGACTTTTTCTGTCACAGTACAGTTTGATATATATTAAGTGCTTATTTTTTATTGAGATATAATTGACATATAACATTGTATTAGTTTTGGTGTACAACATAATGATTTGATGTATGTATATACTGTGAAATGATTAACACAGTAAGTTTAGGTAACTTCCATCACCACCCATAAGTACAAATTTTTTTCTTGTGATGAGACTTTTTTTAAGATCTACTTTCTTAGTATATTAAATATTTTAACCTGTATCAATTTAAGTTCAATTAATTATTTCCCTTTGCACTGGTCTCTATAATGTCCTGAGCCTTTTATGCATTCTGGTTGCAAGATAGATAGATAGGTAGATAGGTAGATAGATAGCTAACTAGATGGCTATAGATTCATTTATTTTATAAATGTAAAAATATAAAACAACATTTGTGCATATGGATGCCCCAATCTCTGCTCTCCAGGGATTAATAATTTAAATAATGTTGGAAAGCATACAGATAAAGAACAATTACATAAAAAAGGAAAGTACTGGATGAAACAAAGTTACATTACATTTGAAAAAATAAAAGCTTTTCTTTTTTATTTACCACAGATTACCTTTTGCCCCAGGATATTTGGTCATCATCATCTCCTAATGTACCACAATTATTCCTTTTTAAGGGAAGATAATGACATCAGCTAGTAAATGGCAGAGATAAAATTCAGACTGTCATCTGACATGTGTGCCTAAAACATCTCTTAATTAATTGTGTAGAAAGAAAATAATTGTATAGGAGGCTCAGAAGGAAGCAAGGTAATTTACTTACTTATATGGCAGAAAAGTCTTCAACAAAGACATGCAACTTGACCTAAGCTTTGAAAAGTGGATGTAATCAAAATACTGGGAATTAGAAAGATGGGCATTCTAGATACAGAACAGTATAAGCAAAGGCATGGAGAGAAAAATTAGCTCAGTACGTTACTGAAACAGTAAAAAGCAAGTGCAAAAGTCTTATTGGATCTTTCTACCTCACATTTGTCCATCTCAAATTCAGTGCTAAACCTTTATCTGATTGTTCTATCAGATTTAGAATTACTTTCCAAGCAGACAAATTACTTTTACCCAGCATAAAGTTTCAGAACCTAATGCCAGAGTGTTTTGCTTTCCTTCATTTGTAAACAATACTGTGTCCTGAGGAAGGAATATTGGATCCACACTTCATATAGGAATATATTAGATTTTTAAATTACATGGTGTTGCATATGTCACACTCCAGCAGGCTCATTCCTGAAAGGATAAAGTTAGTCATGGAGAGAGGAGTTGCATTAGAAACACAAATGCATGATGAATATACAAGGGTAAATACGTGAAATATGTCTTGCTGAAATGAAGACTGAATTCAAATTAGACAGCCTGCCAAGGATATAGAAAAGGCTTCTTGAATTCATTATTTAACATAGAACTGTACAAATGGTCATCTCTTATTGCACAGTCTAGCTTTTCATTCCATCTGCCACAAGGGTGGCCATCAGGCAAAATGTCTGTTTTGACATATACCACCCAAGTGTGAAAGTAACCTTTTGCTTTAATCCTTTATTCAAGAACTAGCCTGGTGTTTTTAATTGGCAAATGCTGCTGCAGAGTCTGCTGTCTCCAAAAGAATATAATACTTCTAAAAAATAGGTCTGTTTTAATTTCTTCCCTTTTAATGTAGCTTAATATGAAATCTGTTTTGCATCCCAGTTGTAATTAGTGAGTATAATCAGTGTAAAAATTTTAATGGTGGTTAGAGCTGCAATATGCTAGCTCTGTGAACATATCCAATATTATAAAATTATTATTCCCAAATCAAAGAGGAGACATATGAGATCCAAAATCAGTTGATATGGAGAAGCTGATTTTTGAAAATATTTCTGGTTACCATAGTTGTTCTAATATTTAGTTAATTTTTGTTTTCTTCCACTTTGTTATTTCTTCATTAAGTTTCCAGCAATATAATCAGGTACAGGCAAGATTTTTTTTTTAATTTTTTATTCAGTGCTTTAAATAAGTACTGATAAGGGAACAAGTAACTTAGATAGTTGGACAGTTTCCAGTTGAATCATTTGCATTTATAATTATAAATATGGACTAAATTAAAACTTATTTTAAAACTGCAATTAAGTTCACAAACACATTTCAGTTGAACACTGACAAAGATGAGGAGAATAGTAACAGGAGATGTCCTCAGTAACTGATTCTGTGAGTTAAAATCCAGTTTCTGGCAATACATATTTATCATACCAAGCTGTTGTAGATGTCTGAGAAGATTATGTATTACTTTACTTACTTTGAAACATTAATAAGTTATATTTTAGAATTACTCTTTCCACATAAGAAAGAGTTTTCCATATTTTTAAATTAATACCTTAAAATGACTGGAGAAATAAATATTTATTCTGTATGAAAGTATGAACATTGTGTAGGTAATAAGTGAACTTATCTGTAAAATTTGGACATTGCACATTGTAAAATGCTGACAATCTTCAAGTCCCCTAGTCATTTGAAATTTTTCATTATCTTTGATTTTTGAGAGTATACCAGCCTTTACCAGCAACTATATGAATTCTTTAAGATTACACTTATTTTTTCATAAGTTCAACTCTAGTATATTTTGGGGTAGGTTGACAACTGTGAGAATGCTTAATGTAGCACTGCCACCTCCTAAAGAACTGCACATTCCCATCTTTACCTTGGGCTTCCACCAAAAAGTTTCATTTCCAGTAAAAGATCCCCTTTACACATCCTTGATATTTAGACATTTCCTCTCTTAGATTATCCTTTTAGTTCATGTACATGGCAAAAAGGACTAGATTCAAAATCAGACTACAATACACAATGTGGTTCGAATCATCTATAATGGGTGCATTTGTCATTCTGAAATATATTGAGATTTTTAGTGAGATTCGGAAAAGTGTTAATCCTGTCACCTTTACTTTTAAGTTATTAGGAATCAAACAATGAAATCTTCATGTCTCTCTACATCAAGTATTAGTTTATGAGTTATTTAATTTGAATTTGTATGTGCCTGATTATTAAAACAACATATTATGTATTAATAAGTTACCTCTTTCACATTTAAAAACATAATTTAACTAAAACACACTTGCCCCTTAGAAGGAAAGCTGTGGCAAACCTAGACACTGTATTAAACAGCAGAGACATATCCTGCTAACAAAGTTTTGTGTAGTGAAAGCTATGGTTTTTCTAGTAGTGATGTACAGATGTAACAGTTGCACTAAAAAGACACCTGAGTAACAAAGAATTGATGCTTTTGAATTGTGGCACTGGATGAGACTCTTGAGAATCCCTCAGACATCAAGGAGATCAAACCAGTCAAGCCTAAAGGAAGTCAACCCTGAGTATTCACTGGGAAGACTGTTGTTGAAGCTCCAATACTTTGGCCACAAGATATAAAGAGAAGATTCATTGGTAAAAACCCTGATGTTGGGAAAGATTCAAAGCAAAAGAAGGGGGTGAAAGAGATGACAGAATTTGAGAATTCATGTCAATGGACATGAATTTGAGCAAACTCTGAGAGATAGTGACGGGCAGAGGAGCCTGGCATGCTGTGGTCCATGGGGTCACAAAGAGTCAGACACAATTTAGCAAATGAACAACAGCAAAACTTACTGAATAAATCCATACTTAAAAAAACAATATCTTGGAAAATTTTAATCATGTGCAATATTAAAAAAATTTTGGAATGTTTTTGCTTTGATTGTTATTTGGCATATGAAAGTGAAAGCGAAAGTCACTCAGTCGTGTCTGACTCTTTGTGACCCCATGGACTATACAGTCCCTGGAATTCTCCAGGCCAGAATACTGGAGTGGGTGGGTAGCCATTCCCTTCTCCAGGGGATCTTCCCAACCCAGGGATAGAACCTAGGTCTCACACATTGCAAATGTATTCTTTACTGGCTGAGCCACCAGGGAATATATTATGGGCTAAAAATTTGTCTCTCCCCAAATTCATACATTAAAATTCTAATCCCCAATTTGATAGTATTAGGAGGTAGGATCTTTGAGAGATAATTAGGTCATGAGTGTAGAACTCTCATAAATAGGATTAGCGACTTATAAGAAGGACCACAGAAAATGTTTCCACTCTGCCATGTGGTCATAAATTGAGAAGGCGGTCATCTGCAAACCAGAAAGAGGGCCTTAACCAGACATCAGGTTTGCTGGCACTTTGACTTTGGACTTCCCAGCTTTCAGATCTGGTGAGAAAGAAATGTCTGTTGTTCAAACCACCAATCTATAGTAACTTGTTATAGCAGCCTAAACTAACTAGGAACTAACTTGGAAATGTTTATGAAGTTTAATGTAAAGATACACTATTAACATTTTATCTAGGTTATACATAAAATGTAAGGAAAGTGGAATAATATATGAAAACCACATTAACACAGACATTATTGCATTTCTTGATAATATTTAAAGTTTATTTTTAATTTTTTTATTTTTAAAAATTGCATTAGAGTATTTGTAAAATTTTATGCAGTCCTTTTTATCCTACTTGTTAGACTCTGAGTATTTTCAAAGAGAAATATTTCTGAAACGATAAATTTTGTGGAAACATTCTAGTACTGAAAACAAAAATACTATATGATCATTATAACAACTTAGAGAAATAGAAAAATGAAAACAAAATTATCAATATGCAAATTTAGGTACAATAATTATTAAATTTGGTATATGAATACAAACAATATAATTTAATAAACATCATATTATATACTTTTGCTTTGTATACCCTATCATTGGTTCAATTCTGTATCATAAGCCTATCATCATGCTCAATTATTTTTTAAAGTCATGTTTTAATGATCATATAGTTTTATTTATTAAAATACAATGTTTTATATATGAACATTGTTGAAATTTTAATATTTTTTGATTTTTTATCATGAATAATTTTGAGATTAACATCTGCACATATAAACTTTTGCCTACAGTTCTAATAATTTTAGCACAATAAACTTAGGAAAGGAAAATAATAGGTCAAAATACATAAATTAAGATTCTAGATATATGACACCAATTAGTATTACTGAAGAATTTCACCAAATTACATCTTAACTAGTGTTCTAGGACACTAAGAAAACATTGGAATATTTGAAATTAATTTTTCCAGTGTTTCAGGGGACTGAATACTTTTTGTTGTGTTAATTTGATTTTTTAATCTGAGATATGTTGACAATTTATTACCAACTATTTTACTTCCATATTCAGATATGTCTGGTCAAGTCTTTGTTATAGAATCTATAGTATTTTCATATCATCACTCATAAATTTTATATAAAACAAAAATATCAACTAATTTGTTATCACATTCTTTGCTATTTCTCCCTAAAATTATTTGGCACTTCTATTATTTATATATATAGCAACATCAAATTTTTATTTAGCAAAATGTTATACATTTTTACTATATTGAAATTGCCTCGATATTTAAATTTCATCTTTGTCTCTTATTGTAAAGCCTTTATTCTCATTATGTCATAATGCGGTACACGGGCTTCCCTGATGGCTCAGTGGTAAGGAATCTGCCTGTCAAGCAGAAGATTGGAGTTCTGTCCCTGGGTTGGGAAGATCTCCAAGAGAAGGAAACAGCAACCCACACCAGTATTCTTGCCTGGCAAATCCCATGGACAGAGGAGACTGAAAGTCTACAGCAGTCCATGGAGCTACAAAAGAGTTGGATATGACTTAGTGACTAAACAACAACAAACAATATTGTGCATATGGCATGAAGTAGGATATTCATGTTTTTCTAATTGATAATCAGTATTCCTAAAATCAGTTTTTAAAAGTACTTCTTTATGTGTTCAAGAAAGAATTTACATATACTTTCTTATATTTATACACACACACACACACACACATATATATGACTATATATTATATAATAGTGACTATATATGGTGATTTTTTTAATTTTGATGATCTATTTTTGTTAGTATTATGTCATTTTCTTCATTCTTGTTTATAGTAACATGTTCTAATGTCTATAGCCATCTATAATGTCTATTTTTATAATACATATTTATAGTATATATTTTTATATAACTTCTATTTTTCTCTTTTAATGCTTTTAATTTTTTTTACATAAAGTTTCTACTATTTGCCAAGTTAAAAGAACATCCCCAAACTATTTTTTATTTCATTTTATTTTATTTTTTAAATATAAATTTATTTAAGTGGAAGCTAATTACTTTACAATATTGTAGTGGTTTTGCCATACATTGACATGGAACCGTCATGGGTGTACATGTGTTCCCCATCCTGACTCCCCCCGCCACCTCCCTCCCCATCCCATCCCTCTGGGTCATCCCAGTGCACCAGCCCTGAGCATCCTGTATCATGCATCGAACCTGGACTGGCGATCTGTTTCACATATCATAATATACATGTTTCAATGCCATTCTCCCAAATCATCCCACCCTTGCCCTCTCCCACAGAGTCCAAAAGTCTGTTCTATACATCTGTGTCTCTTTTGCTGTCTCGCATTTAGGGTTATAGTTACCATCTTTCTAGATTCCATATATATGTGTTAGTATACTGTATTGGTGTTTTTCTTTCTGGCTTACTTCACTCTCTATAATAGGCTCCAGTTTCATCCACCTCATTAGAACTGATTCAAATGCATTCTTTATAATGGCTGAGTAATATTCCCCAAAACTATTTTATTAAAATTGAGTGAACTTGAATTAATTTTAATAATACTAATTTCTTTACAATGTTTTTCATATGCATATATGTCTCCCATACATTTGTAAATTTTGCTCCTATTTTTATGTTTTATACTTATATATGTTATAGCTATTCAGTTTAGTTCACTCGCTCAGTCGTGTCCGACTCTCTGCAACCCCATGAATCGCAGCATGCCAGGACTCCCTGTCCATCACCAACTCCCAGAGTTTACTCAAACTCATGTCCATCGAGTTGGTGATGCCATCCAGCCATCTCATCCTCTGTTGTCCCCTTCTCCTCCTGCCCCCAATCCCTCCCAGCATCAGGGTCTTTTCCAATGAGTCAACTCTTTGCATGAGATGGCCTAAGTATTGGAGTTTCAACTTCAGCGTCAGTCCTTCCAATGAGCACCCAGGACTGATCTCCTTTAGGATGGACTGGTTGGATCTCCTTTCAGTACAAGGGACTCTCAAGAGTCTTCTCCAACACCACAGTTCAAAAGCATCAATTTTGGGGCGTTCAGCTTTCTTCACAGTCCAACTCTCACATCTATAGAGTATCAGAAACTTCATCAGGTGTTAGCTACATAGATACGGAAATGGTCACAAATATATTACAGTCTACAATATCATGGAATAGTCATTCTTGGATGGATATAAGATTGATACACATGTAAAAAAATGAATGCAATATTATATAGTGTATGTAATTAAAAATGTATGTGGAAAGTACACAAAAGGTATTGTAGATCAAGGCAGGCAGAATGACAGACTGTGAAATCAGAAAATATTGAATTTCATGCTGTTTTCGCTATGTTCTAAGTTTGTAATATTAGGTAAGTTACTTAATCTTTTAACCCTCAGTTGTTTTTTTTTTTAACTCAAATTACATTAACATAGTAATATAACATGTATGGTGTGTTTAACAGTGTTATGAATGCACACTTCAATGGCAGCCAGTGATGATGGTGATGGTGATGGTATGATTATGGTGATGATGAAGGTATATAAAAAATGAGTCGTAATTTCACATAGATATAAAAGAATAAGGATTGGTTTTGAAAAATAAGAATACTCTAGTAAGATGAAGAAAGGTGTACCTGGAAGACAGACTAAAGGCAAGTCAAGGGCTTGATGTTTATGTAGACTACATGAGGGGATGCTGGGTATATATGAGATGGCAATTTGTACAGTGATCAAGTGACTGAATACAAGCAAAGGGCATAGAAATCTCATATTTTTGTTTTAGAAAGATAACCACCATGGCTGTGAAATATGGATTTAAGAGAAGAAAATTTCAGATAGGGAATTCTGTCAGGAGACTACAATATTGAAGTAACCGACGAAAGAGATGAACTGCAGCCTAAATTACCTGTCAATCATACCTCAATAAAGTTCACACAAATAGTGGACTGGTGTATTGGCAATTAAGATAGACAGGATAGAAAAACAGGCTTCATCAGGAGCCCACATTTTCCGCTGGCACCTTTCCAACTGGTCCGATTTGAAAACGTGAGGCGCGCCAGAGCTGTGCGCCTGCGCAGTTCCCTCTTTTGCGCTGTCTGTTAATACTTTCTGCTTTGGCGGCAGGGTTTCTCCTCCTGCCTGTCCGCGATGCTGCTGCCGCTCAGGACCACTTTGTCTTCTTCCAGCTGACGTGACATTTTCAAAGTTGAGAGAGAAGGTACGTGAGTCCCCACCACGTCATGGGTGGGGACACAGCTTTCTATCTACTATACTCTGGGTGTCTCCAGAGGAAACAGCGTGGGGCTCGGGGAGCCTGGGCGGCTTGGGGAGCAGGACTGTGCCAGCCAGGTGGGTCCATAGGCTCCGGGCCCATGTGCTGTCCAGGCCTTGGAGACGGGTGCCCCAGCCAGGCCGGGTCAGTGAAGTAGAAGGGGAGGCGGGGTAGGTGAGCGGGCCCAGCCGTTGCACCTCTCTGAAAGCCCAGGGTTCTGCCTCACCCCGCTGGCCTGAAGGCACCATTTCTGGGCAAATCGCATGCTGAGCCAGGACTTGGGTAAGGCCCCCAGGGCCACCTAGGACTACCTGGTGGGAGCGTTGACCTCTGCCACCACTTCCAGGACGCCAAGCTTTGGCCATCTGGGCGGAGGTGGGCCTGGCCTCACGGTCTGGTGTCTGGGTGCCTGCTGGAGGTACAACGTGCGGTTGCTGATTCCCGGCGCTGCAGTCGGCGAGGTCGGAGCAAGGTCATACGCAGTGTCTGCGAGGTGTGGCTGCTGAGTTCCTGCCATGTGCGGGCTCCCCTCAAAGGGGTGCGTCTTTGGGTCCTGGTGGCCGCTTTCTGTAGCCTTTCAAGGCTTCTACAATTGGAAGGGGCTCCCAGAGATTGCATCATGGTTTACTGTTAAGTGCGGACTGGCGCTCGTCGGTCGTGCAGGCTGCGGCTGTCTGGAAGGTCTTTTCAGAGTCAACACAGGCCACCTTGGGGGTGCCAGCCACCACCACCCCCCAGGATATCAGGGTAGGCTCGGGGGGTGGCCCAGGCTGGAGACATGTTGTTCCCAGGAGTATGGAGGTCAGAAAACCCACTATTTCTGTGATTGATGAAAATCCTTTGCGGGTGAGATAGGAGGAGTACCTCAGGTGTGGTGAGTTTAACCCTACCAGTTTGCCATCCACAGGGGGTAGGGCAGGGCATTCTTGTTGCTAAGGAAGAACCAATGTAGCTTTTAGAGAAAAGGTGACACAGCTGTGACCTTCACACATTCATTGCTGTTGCTGCCTGCTTCACCTGTAATTGTATGTGAGGATCAGGAGCAGGGCCACTGCAATGGGTGGAGGAGGGAGGGACCTGGAGCAGCCAGGGGCCCCCAAAGAAGAGGAGGAAGGGAAGCAAGGCAGACTTGACACCACCACCTGTGCCAAGCTTTGGGGAACTGACTTCTGTGGGCATTGGGTCACACTGTGACCTCCCCGCCCCCCAACGCATCAGATGTTTCTGGCTCCCTGAGACTCAACCATGGAAGGCATAGAGAAGCATGTACCAAGAAACACATGGCTTTTAATCCTGACCGGACGGAGGAGAAAAACCAAGGATAAACATTTCAGTGAATTTTACTATTCTCCCACTGGTAATGGGGAAGGAGGAACCAGTTACATTTAATAAACATCTCTGCCCTTATCCCTCCTGATTGTATTATCTCTATTCTTGGTCATCAAGACAGAGAAGGAAGATAACTTTGTCTCTGAGTCAGTTGAGTGGTGAGAATTGTGCCCTGGGTGTTCAGATAAGTGCTCAGAAGTCTGGTAGCTGGGGGGCTGTCTCCTGACAATACAGAAAAGTAACAAGCACCAGGGTGAGAAGGGCCAGTAAGATCAGATCTATAATGAGAGGCAGCAAGATGGATTGGTCACTGGGACAAGAGAAACCTGGTGGAAACATAGGGCAAGTAGGCATGATAATGGGGGTGGGTGAAATAAAGGTAGGGAGAAAGGAATGTGGGGGCATTGGGAAGTAGGAGATTGGTAAGGAACTCACCTGGATGATTCAGAGCAGGAAACAAAAGGGGAAAGGGGGAGAACGGGCAGAGGCAAAGAGGAGGGGAGGACAGTTACCCTAGCTCTGATAGGCCTGAGAGGAGGAGGAAATCTGAGTTTTCAAGAAGGGAGATAATAGAGTTGGTGGAAGAATGAGGCTTGTGTTTCTGTAACTGAAGCTCTAGGCTGGAGATCTTAAGGGATGAATTCTGAACTAAGAATGCCCTCTGCAAAAGAATGAGGCAGAATCAGCTCCAAAACCAAGTTCCCCCCGCCGCAACCCTTAAGTCCCTTGAGAAGCCCAGACACCTGGTACAAGTGATGAGAAAGGGAAGGTTACTCACAGGCTGCCTGGGGGGAAGGGCACATTGTAATCCACAGTCATTTAATTCAGATCAACAATGCTGTCCAGTGGCTCCAGCGGAGGGGAACTGGAAGACTCTGGGTTGCAGGAGAGAGTGACGTCCAGGTACCCAGAGTAAGGAGTGTGGCAGGGGATTGGTAGGGATAGACACTTGGAGGGTAAGAGTGAGGGATGAGGGTTAAGTACTAGCTTGAATCCACAGCTGAGCTGCACACGGTGGAATGAGCACGGGAAGTAAGTGGATGAGTATGCTCACTGCCATGCCCCCCGCCCCAGGCTTTGGTTCTGTTGGTGTTCAGTACATAGATGCTTTAGGCCTGTAGAAGTGAAAGATGAAAGGGTCACAAGACTACACAACTGGGCCTTCTAAGGCGCCCTTCTGACTTCATCCTCACTCTGTATTTGCCTCCTTCTTCACTTTTCCTTCTTCCCTTCTGAACCATAGCAGAAGGCCTCATCTTCCCCTTATGTCCTCCACTATCTTGTAGCTTTACCTCTCTTCCACCCTGGGGAGGAGACTCTGGGTTGGGAGCGGGCTGTGGGGCTGGGAACCATTAGTCCAAGTGTAGTCTCCTATTGCCTCCTGAGGGCCTGGCCAGGACTTGGCGAGAGTGATGGTGATCCTGGGTTGGGGACACTGGGGGAGGCTCCTGGGTGGGTGGCAGTGCCGTTGCTTGTTAGCTGAACTGAGCCGTTACCGTGACTGGTGGTGGCGGCAGGACTGTGAGCGGCTGTTGTGGACTGTAGGCTGATGGTGATATTTCTGTGAGCGGTGGTTCTGTGGCTGTTAGTGGTCCTGTGGCTGGTTGTTCCGGGGCTTGCTCTGGCTCCAGGTGTCACTGTGAAGGATGGCAGTAGAATGGCCGGTTTTTAACGAGGATAGTCATTCCCTGTTCCTTGGGCTTTCAGCAGAGGGAAGACTGAATAGCCTCCCAGGGGTAGGCTCCTTCCCAGAGGCTCCTACCCCTCTAGTCCCCTTTCTGCTTACCTGCTGGTAGCCCCAGCAAGGCCCCAGAGGAAAGCACAGCCAGCCTTATGTTAGAGTCCAGGTAGGTTCTGTATTGTACCAGCTGCCTGCTTCATCAGCCACATTCCCTCTGCCTTCATTTGGAGAAAGAGGAAATAAATCTTTGACTTCTTGTAACTGAGATCACCTCACACCCATCCTGACTCGGACACCTCTGCCCCAGCCACCAATCTCTTAGTCGTTAAATTTTGGTCATTAAATTAGGAGATAACTGGCCCTGGTATCACAAAAGTGGGGGCTGTCAGCGTCAAGAGTGCCATGTGGGTAGAGTTAAGAGTTTTGGAGCAGTTGACCCTTGGGGACTCTTTAGTCTATCTCAGCAAAACATGCTCGGTAGTTTGGCAAGTGATTGTAGAGTCAATGGCCCCTCCTTCAGAGAAGAATGGGCTCAACAGAATGTAAAATTAGAACTTTTATTTCTGCTCTCTTTCCCCTCCATCTGTCACTTCCCCTTTGCTAAGACATGTAGGTATTTATGATGATCCTTGCCCAAACCCTTACAGAAAGGTCATGTTGTCCAATCAACATTACCATTTCCCAGTCAAAGAGAAGAAGCACACTGATAGGGTAAAACGTAGCCAAAGCAGCTGAGCAGAACCGTATATAATAACAGGAGGTGGAAAGGTAAGTAATGAGAAGCCAAAATAGGCAGATTCCAAGTCATTTTATTAAGAATTTTGTGTTTATTTCCTGAATCAATAAATGCTAAAAAACAAACAAACAAACAAACAAACCCAAAATAGTGTTTAGGTCAATTTAGGAAGATTGATTCTAAAAATTAAAAGTTTGGGAAGAGAGTGGTATTTGCAGCTTATTCCTAACATTACTATTATGGTAAATAGGAGGAAGTTGGTGCCTGGGAACAAGAAGTACAAAGACAAAAGGGAACACTGGCTTAGGAGGGGAGGAAATGATATGAGACATACTGAGCTTGAAATGTTGTGGGATGTTAGGATGGAATACTCTCTTAAGCAACTGAATCTCAGGGGAAAATAAAAGTCACCAAAATGGTAATTAGTGTGCTGTGTGTGTGGGCACTCATTCGTGTCCAATTCTTTGCGACCCTATGGGTTGTAACCAGCCAGACTCTTCCATCCATGGGGTTTTCCAGGCAAGAATACTATAGTAGGTTGCTCTTTCCTCATGAGAATTGTTAGTACTATGGTGATGTCTAAGGTTGAGTAGAAAAGCAATTAAGGAAACTGTTTAGAAGTATATTTTTCTTCCCAACTTTTTTGAGGTATAATTGACAAATTAGGTAAGAAAAAGGAAGGCATCTAGATCAGAAAAGGAAGTAGATGTCTGTTTCCAGAGACATGTTTACATATGAAACATCATCATATATAGAGAACACTAAAGACTCAAATAATGCTTCTCATTTATTATCTGTGTGATGGAGCACAGATTACTTAGTTTTATCTCTATAAAATGGAGGTCTAAAAATTAAACATTAAAGCCTTATTGTTAGAAATCAGTAATTGCACATATGAATTATGCTGAATAGCTAATAGATGTGAATTATTATTGAATGAAAGACTAAATTTGAGGAGATTTATAATGTTGTGGAACTGATTTCATAATCCTCATTATCTCTCTGACCATAACCTACTCCTTTACCTGAGTCTTGCCTAATGTTTTTCAGCAAACTAGCCTTCTTTCTGCTTTTGAATCAACCCTGCTGCAGGGCACATCTCCAGGGGCATCAGTCATTTTACATAAAATATGCCTTCAGGCCTTTTTTTCCCGACTGCTCTTCCATCTTCTTGAAAGAGATTTTCATTGACTAACTTTTGACAGCCAATCTAATCTTGGCTTAAATGTTACCTCTCAGAGAGATTTTCCATGGTGATCTTTCAAATATAAATAACTACTCAGTGACTATCACATAGTTTTATTCAATTTTATGCATACTGTATATTCTTTGTTTTTATGTGAGTTATGCATCATATATGAATCAGTATACTTGTTTATTGTCTTTGTCCCTGAAATAGAATTTAAGTTCTCTTAGTGAAGGAAACTTGTCTGGCATTTTCACATATATCCTAGGTGACTAGGATACTATCAGGCATATGGTGAAGTTTAGCCATGTTTTTTGAGGGAATGAATGGAAGAAAAATAATTAAAAAATCTTCTGAAGAATTGAGAAGGTCTTTCAGAGTTACAAAATTCTTTGACATCCTCTCCTAAAAAATAATTTTATCTAGAGAGTAACTAAATGACTAAGAAAACTGAGAAAACTAGTTCAGAAAACTAAGATCATGGCATCTGGTCCCATCACTTCAAGGCAAATAGATGGGGAAACAGTGACAGACCTTATTTTGGGGGCTCCAAAATCACTGCAGATGGACTGCAGCCATGAAATTAAAAGACACTTGCTCCTTGGAAGGAAACTCATGACCAAACTAAACAGCATATTAAAAAGCAGAGACATTACTTTGCCAACAAAGGTCCGTCTAGTCAAAGCTATAGTTTTTCCAGTAGTCACGTATGGATGTGAGAGCTGGACTGTAAAAAAAGCTGAGCACTGAAAAATTGATGCTTTTGAACTGTAGTGTTGGAGAAGGCTCTTGAGAGTCCCTTGGACTGCAAAGAGATCCAACCAATCCATCCTAAAGGAAATCAGTTCTGAATATTCATTGGAAGGATTAATGCTGAAGTTCTAATACTTTGGCTCCCTGATGCGAAGAACTGCCTCATTGGAAAAGACCCTGATGCTGGGAAAGATTGAAGGCAGGAGGAAAAGGGGACGACAGAGGATGAGGTGGTTGGATGATATCAATGACTCAATCAATGGGTATGAGTTTGAGTAAACTCTGGGAGTTGGTGATGGACAGGGAGGCCTGATGTGCTGCAGTCCATGGGGTCGCAGATAGTCGGACATGACTGAGCTACTGAACTGAACTAAGTGACAATAGATCCCTTTGATTTTTATAGACACTGGGCAAGGGGAAAATCAGTAACTAAAGTATAATTTCTGATACAGTTTTTAATTTGTAGAATGGAGACATGAATACAAGCAAAACAGATGATCCAAATTATCATTTTTTATCACCAAAAATGAAGGAAGAACATAATCTCTAAGCATAGGACACGTTGCCATCAGTTCAGTGTAGTCACTCAATTGTGTCCGACTCTTTGCGACCACATTAGACTGCAGCACACCAGGCCTACCTGTCCATCACCAACTCCCAGAGTTACTCAAACTCACGTCCATTGAGTCGGTGATGCCATCCAGCCATCTCATCCTCTGTCATCCCCTTCTCCTCCCGCCTTCAACCTTTCCCAGCATAAGGATCTTTTCCAATGATTCAGTTCTTCACCTTAGGTGGCCAAAGTATTGGAGTTTCAGCTTCAGCATCAGTCCTTCCAATGAATATTCAGGACTGATTTTCTTTAGGATGGACTGGTTGGATCTCCTTGCAGTCCAAGGGACTCTCAAGAGTCTTCTCCAACACCACAGTTCAAAAGCATTAATTCTTCAGTGCTCAGCTTTCTTTATAGTCCAACTCTCACATCCATACATGACTACTGGAAAAACTATAGCTTTGACTAGATGGACCTTTGTTGGCAAAGTAATGTCTCTGCTTTTTAATATGTTGTCTAGGTTGGTCATAACTTTTCTTCCAAGGAGTAAGTGTCTTTTAATTTCATGGCTGTAGTCACCATCTGCAGTGATTTTGGAGCCCCAAAAAATAAAGTCTGTCACTGTTTCCACTGAGTCCCCATCTATTTGCCATGAAGTGATGGGACATGTTGCCATATAAAGAACTAATTACACTGAGCTTATTTTTTTGTAATTTTTTCTTGCAAATCAGTGAAAGCTTATTTAAAGACCAGTGGAAGAAGTTTGCAAAGGCTTGATGTTTGCAAAGCAGAGAATAAAATTCTGTAGTCTAAACTGAGAGTTTGTCAAGTTCATGTACTTTTCACAGAGCTGGCCAGAGTAGTAAAATCTCCCTTTGTCTGAGTCAGGGGATCAGAGACTTGTGTAGTCTTTATTATATTTTCTGCCTTTGAACATTTTCTTTCTTATTTTGAATACGTCTGTTTGGGGAGTATTCCATATCTGGCCCGACCTGAATTATATCCTGTACAATGTATCTTTCTCATCCCGCATTTAGCATAAATTTAGCAACTACTAATACTAGTTGCTAATTAGTTTCATGGCTTCCCTGGTGGCTCAGCATTAAAGAATCTGCTTGCCAATTTAGGAGACGCAGTTTGATCCCTGGGTCGGGAAGATCCCATGGATCTTCTCCCCTGGAGAAGTAATGATAACCCATTTCAGTATTCTTGCCTAGGAAATCCCATGAACAGAGGTGCCTTGCAGGCTACAGTCCATGGGGTTGCAAAAGAGTTGGACTTGACTTCACAACTAAACAACAACAACATCAGTTTGATGCTAGTCTGTAACATGAATGCAGAGATACTTTTTGAAAAAGGTGACCATGAACCTACCTCTTGAACGTAATTGGGAAGTAATTAGATTTGGAGAAAGTAGATAGATATTCAGTAGGTAGATAGAAAGTAATGACATGTACAGGACAGAGGTGGAATTTATATATAGAGGAGTTATATTTAGAAAAATGACTTAGAGATTTACTTACTAGGAGAAAACAAGACTTCAGAGTACAATTCTGTTTATTTCTTTTCTGATTTATATTCTCTGTCTAGATGTATATCTGTTTATTGCATCTTGGTTCTGATTTGTTTTGAGACACAGTATTCCAAAATTATTTGCTACATGAAGAAGCTTCATTCATGACCTCACAAAAGAAACCACTTTACACAATCTACGTTTTACATATTACTTGAGTATGAGATGGCTATTTTTTTTTCCTCTGAGCTACAGCAGGTTTCTCCATTCTTATTACAGTAAAGAGGATTTGAATGATTCACCTTTGTTATTTAGATAGCATACACATACATGAGCTAGGTGCCCACTCTCTAGGCTGAAGATGGAAATAGATGTATTCGGTTTATGATGGCTATCACTTGTAAATGCTACATTAACTATTTCTGCTGTAGATGTCACTGTTTCCTTAGCCTCTTTTACATTCAGGGTTTTTTTTTTTTTCCTGAGTTGTGTGTCTGAATATGATTTATGTAAAAACAGGTAAGCAAAAAATAGCAAATCTTTACATCTTTTATTTTTGGGACTACTCTTAGGAAACTTTTTTTTACAAAAGTGCAAAGATTTCATTTGAACTTTGAACAGAAAATAACTACAGTAATTTTTCTTCCCCTGATATTCTTTATGGGTTAGGACTGATTTCAATATTGTCAGGATTGCCCTATATATCCCCTTCTTTGCTTTTCTGTGCCAAAGAATAGATTTCTATTCACATCTTTTGAATATAGCAGCACTTAACTAAAATTGACAACTCTTTTGACTTCTTTAGTAAAAATACAAGCACAGGAAGGAACATCCATGTCACAGAAAGGTATTCATTTACTTCTTCCAGGTAAAACGAAAGAATCTTATTCTTTTGTTCATAGTTGTACTGAGCTCTTTGTTTCACAAAAGCAATTTTCTATATTTATATAAGTTAAACATTATTCTTTAGGTTAATATCGTATTGCTATTACAGCTAACCTTGTGTTCCAAATGAATTACTGCCCTGTGCTCTTGTGATTTCCTTTCATAACTGGCACATTTTCTTTCTTTATACTAATATCAAAACAAAAGTGTCAGAATGTGCATGTTTTTAGAATCAAAACAAAGCATAAATAAGTATAAGTGGAATTAACTTGGTAAAAGTGATGTCTGATGTCAACTTCTGACCAAGGGTAATTCATATAATTCATGTGTTCCCTCATCTTCAACACTCTCATTGGTATTAAAACTTTTACATCCTCTAAACCTTTTCAATGTCATTCTACCTAGACAGCTCTCCAATTGCTATCCACTTGAGTGATTTCAATATCCACTTTGCTTAATCTTATATATCCTAGCCTCTTAGTTATTTTACTTTTCTAAACACTAATGATCTTTATTTCAGCACAACTGCGGCCAAATGCCTACATAGGCTATGTTTTAAATTTCACTCTCATTAAAAATTGACTTCATCAATATCACATCAATATCAAATTCCAGTCTATCTCTCTCAGATGACAAGCTTGCTGCTTTCTTCCCTTACTTGCTGTATGATCTTCCTTCTCTCTTAAACCTCAAGATCAAAACAGATAAAAAGCCCTGACTCATCAGTCTTCTAAAATTCCTCACAATAGCCACTCTTAACAATGCTCTCTGGAATTTTGACTACTCATTTCCATCCTGGAATAGTCACCTCTTGATTATAGGGTTTTTCTCTCCAGATATTTCAACACATTGAATTCAGAGTAAAGCCTATAAAATGCTGAACAGTTCATGTCAGTTCCCTGATGAAAATCCTTGAATAGCTATTTATCTCTAATTTTTCTTATTTTCAAACATCTTAAAAGACTGTCATGTTTTTCCTCTGTAAAACTCTTTGTCTGAAATATAAGACTTCTCTATCTTTTCATGGCTGACAGCAACATTTCCTGTCTGAACTTAGATGAAAATTCCATAGGAACATACTCTGGCCCATGAAAGCCACTTTAAATGACACTCAAGACGTGGTCCCCAACCTTTTTCGCACCAGGGACCCATTTCGTGGAGGATGATTTTTCCATTTACCAGGTGTTGGTGGGGAGGGTTTCGGGATGATTCAAGTGCATTATATTTATTGTGTACTTTATTTCTAAACTGGTGCCACCTCTGATCTAACTGGAGGTACTGTGCTGCAGCCTGGAGGTTGGGGACGCCTGAACTCAAGGGTTCACATCACTTCCTTTGTCCTATTTTATTATAGGATTATGATTTATTCTTTCATTAAGGTACCCTTAGTGGGTTTCCCCTGTGGCTCAGACAGTAAAGCATCTGCCTACACTGCGGGAGACCCGGGTTCGATCCCTGGGTCAGGAAGATCCTCTGGAGGAGGAAATGGCAACCCACTCCAGTAGTCTTGCCTAGAAAATCCCATGGACGGAGAAGCCTGATAGGCTACAGTCCATGGGGTCACAAAGAGTCGGACACGACTGAGTGATCACTTCATTTCACTTCAAGATACCCTCATTTTTGGCAAATATGCTTCTATTTATCTACATTTATATAGCACTGCACTTATCTACATGTTAAATCTTAGCTTTATCTTATTTAAGGCAGTCTTCAGCTATGACTTAAAAGCCAATTCTTATAGAAGCCTTATCTAAACTCCTCAGACTAGATCAGGTCCACTTTATATTTTCACAGCTTAACTGAATTTTTTCATCTAAATACCTTTTAGATTATGTATTTGTATTAATACATGGGCAAAGATGTCTCCCTGATTAAAGTTTTCTGCTTATCTGGGTAGGAACTGAATCTATTTCACCAGTTATTGCATCTTCAACATGTAACACTAAGTCTGAGAGTAACAAAAGGCTTGTATTAGCTCTTTGTTGCATAAATTAATCATTTTTGTTGGATTTAAAACATAAAGATTGTTTGTTGGTTGCAAATTCTGTAAATACATGTTGTAAAAAGTTTTTATGTCAGAATTCTGCTTATGAATAAAACATGATAGGTCTTGCCTGGCTAAGTCTCTTAGGGCAATTTATTTCTGACCTAAAAAATATTGAGAATTTCATATGGCTCAACAACAACAACAAAAAAAAAAATTGCATAAGTTACAAGGTAATATTGTAATGGTATTAGAGAGTTGTGGTGCCATGGGGATTAGACAAGCACATATTCCAGACTAAAGAGAACTTTTCTAACAGAAGATAATTTGCTCCTCTGGGAGTTCATTATTTCTCAGAATGGGCTAAATATTGGGATTTTTCTAGACAAAAAGCATCTGTTAAGAGAGAAAGTAACCTAAAATGTAGTGGTCATGTGAAGCTGATGGGAATAATTACAAACTAGAGAGAAACTCATAGTTTTTTTCATTGGATGTTTGTTGTGTTGTAATGCTGTGTAGGAGACTGGGGAACTAGGTTGAAAGTTTATAAAAGGCATAGTCAGTCTCCCACATCATATAATACTTAGGATGGAAAAAAAGACTCATTAGGAAGGATGTTTATCACAACCAGAACAGTTTTATTCCCCTTAAGATGCAGCTCAATTTGAACTGTTTGGAAGTTAAAAAAAAAAAAAAAAAAAAAACTTGATCTGGGATATCTGAAGGAGGGAGCTTGATCTCCCACAAAACATTAAGGCCAAAGAAAGGGACCCATTATACAGGCAGGGCCATGCCTTAAAAACAAGTGTGAAATTAAGATGGACGGATTTTTTACTAAAACAGCAATCAAGCCTGACACAGATCAACTCTGACTATACTCTTTAATCAGAAAAAGAGAGATCCATGACTGCTGAAAGATTAGATCATCTGGATTTTCTTGTGGAGTGGGGACTTACGCAGTTTTCAGCATATAATAACAGTAAAAATGATGAAGCATTTGAAGAGAAAAAATCAATAGCTGATAAGCAAGGGAAATATTAGACACTATATGTGGAATAAACAGGTGGCCCAGTTACTGGAATTTGCAGACACAATCTTTGAAATAACTATGATAAGTTTATATAAATTTTTAAAATGAGGAAAAAGCAGAATAAGGATTTTCAAAAAAATAATTGGAATCTTAAATTTCAAAAAGGAATAAAATGAACATTCTAGAGTTGAAAAATAAAAGTAAGAACTCACAGGATGACTTTATCAGAAAATAGAGAATCAATGAACTGAAAGGTCAATAAAAAAAATTCTTGAATAAAATATAGAAAGTATTTTAATAAGTAAAAAGAGATATGAAAAATGCTCACCATTACTCATTATTAGAGAAATGCAAATCAAAACTGCAATGATGTATCATCTCAAAGCAGTCAGAATGGCCATCATCAAAAAGTCTACAGACAAATGCTGAAGAGGCTGTGGAGAAAAGGGTACCCTCTAGCACTGTTGGTGGAAATGCAAATTGATACAACCACTATGGAGGACAGTATGGATTTCCTTACTCCATAAGGAGATTCCTTCCAGGAGTAAAACTATCATATCTAGCAATCCCACTACTGGGCATATACCCTGAGGAAACCATAATTGAAAAAGACATATGTACCCCAGTGTTCATTGCATCACTGTTTACAATAGCTAGGACATCGAAGCAGCCTAGATGTTCTTCAGTAGGTGAATGGATAAAGAAGCTGTAGTGCATATACACAATGGACTATTACTTAGCTATAAAAAGGAATGCATTTGAGTCAGTTTAATGAGGTGGATGACCTAGAGCCTAATATAAAAAGTGAAGTAAGTTAAAGAGAAAAACAAGTATCATATATTAATGCATATGTATGGAGTCCGGAAAGACGGTACTGATGGACCTATTTGCAGGGCAGCCACAGAGATGCAGACATAGAGACAGACTGTGGACACAGCTGGGGAAGGACAAGGTGGGGCAACCGGAGAGAGTCGCATGAAAGCATACATGTCACCTTATGTAAAATAGATAGCCAGTGGGAATTTTCTGTGTGACTCAGGAAACTCAGACTGGTGCTCTGTGACAACCTAGGGGGGTGGGATCGAGTGGGAGGTGGAAGGGAGATTCAAGAGGGACGGGACATATGTATGCCTGTAGCTGATTAATGTTGATGTTGTTAATGTACGGCAGAAACCAACACAACATTGTAAAGCAATTATCCTTCAATTAAAAGTAAATTAAAAAAAGAGAGAGAGACATGGGTGAGACTTCCCTGGTAGTCTACTGGCTAGACTCCACAATCCCAATGCAGGAGACCTGAGTTTGATTCCTAGTCAAGGATCTAGATCCCACATGCCACAACTAAGGTGCTATTAGTAATTGCCCTCCACTCTTCCCCAACAGCATATGGGACACTTTCCTACCTGGGGGACTCATGTTCCAGTGTCATATCTTTTTGCCTTTTCATACTGTTCATTGGGTTCTCCAGGCAAGAATACTGGAGTGGTTTGCCATTCCCTCCTCCAGTGGACCGTGTTTTGTCAGAATTCTCCACTATAACCTGTCCGTCCTTGGTGGCCACGCATGGCGTGGCTCATGGCTTCACTGAGTTGGGCAACCCCCCTCTCCACCACAAGGCTGTGATGCATGAAGGGGATACAGATTATTATACCACTTCAAAAATGTCATAGCTACATTGCGTATAAATTCTTTCCAATATTACTCCAAGATTTTAAAACCAGATGTGTGCATTGATTGGGAATCTAGATTATGATGCCTAAGATGGAAATGGCAGGATAGAAAAGTATGAGATATTTTAAAGATATAGATATAATAATTATTGACCTATCTAACATCTTAGTGTAACACATCTGTTTTGGGCACTTATGTTGAAATTATGCTTTATGAAGCCTATACTTTTATGATTATCAAAACAGATCATTGTAATTTCAAAAGTGATCTGTTTATAAAAAAGTGTTATGCATAAAAGTTGATCTAGGCTTGTGATACACAATTTATTTTACAATCACTAATTACCTTGTAAATCTCATATGCCAACAAAATACACAGAACGTATCACAGCATGTTCTCTGAATTCCTGCAGTTCATCTTAGATCAAAGATCCCTGTGAATTAAACCAGCTATATCCCATTTAATAATCACTTGAATTTGAACTTAAATGTTTGCTTGATGATTTTCCTTCCTTACTGAGTCCTTCTTGGATTTAATGTCCCCTTCTATATTAAATTATTATCTGACACAGATCATTCTTTAACTCATATTTTGCTGTTTTCACTACATTTTGGTCTTATCCATGCTTTCTGCTTCTCAGTCATCACCTCTTTTTAAAAAATTATCATTTCCCTTTTGGCCCCTGGATTTTATAAGGCTCTTATTCCAGTATAATTGGTACACTGGCTGACTTAATGGTTCATAAAATTAACCTTATGGTTCATTGATGATAACAACAATCTATATCAGAAAACATTGAGCCTATTAAGATTTTAATAACAATGAAAAGTTTTGCATTAAGAAAACATTTTGGAAGCTTTAACACTATTTTTATTCTTTGCTCAAAAATAAGATTTATATTACCTAGAGTTCATCATTATGTTGAATAGTTATTTATACTTCAATTTTTAGATGAAATGTATTTGACAAATAATTATGGGCCAAAGTACCATATGCCCAACAAGTTTAAAGTTTGAAATATGCAGCAAGCAACAGGCCAGGTAAAGATTTTCTACTTATAAAACTAATGTATTTATAGTTGAGCTTTAAAGACTTTACTTTCTTAACTTAGTTACTAAGATTCTTAATCCATTTTTTTTCATATTTACTTCAGTATTTCTATTTCAGATAATTTGGTCCACCTTATTTCAAAATAAATTAGTCCCCTTTTAAAGTCTTTAATTTTATATCATGGTTTTACTTTTCCCCTTTGTTAAGATTTTGTATGTTGCTCTTTGCTGATACAACTAATAATTCGATTTCCAGTTATAGTGGCCTTTCAGTGCTTTAGGATTAGGGGTGAAATTTTGAAATGCAGGGGAATTGCAGTAGAGGTCCAGATTGGACTACCTGTATATAAGACCTTTGAGAAGCCATATGTTAATTTCCTGATGCTGCTATAACAAATCACCACACATTTAGTGACTCAAAGATATATGAATTTATTATCTTACTCATCTAGGTGTCTGTAGAGTCCTAAAATCAAGGTGTCAGTAAGCCTGTAGCCCTTCTGGGTGTTCTAAGGGGGACTCTGTTTTCTTGCCTTTTCCAGCTTCTAGAGGGCATCTTTATTCCTTAGCTTGTTGCCCCTTCCTCCAGCTTCACGACCATCAGAAACATCTTCAGATCTCTTTAACTTCCATCCTCCAGTCTCCATATCTCCCAAGTCACCTTGCCTTCTGACTCTCACTCTCTGATCTCCCTCTTACTAAAACCTTTCTGATTATATTGGGCTCATCCAAGAAATCCGGAATAATTTCATCATTTTAAGATCCTTAATTTAATTGCATCAGCAAAGTCCCTGTTGTCATGGAAACTAATATGAAAGTGAAAGTGGTATCCACTCGGTAGTGACTGGCTCTTTGCAACCTAATGGGCTATAGCCAGCCAGACTCCTCTGTCCATGGAATTTTCCAGGCAAGAATACTGTGGTGGGTTACCATTCCCTTCCCCAGGGGATCTACCTGACCCAGTCTCCTGTATTGCAGACAGATTCTTTACCATCTGAGTGACCAGAGAAGCCCACAACATAATACACTGTACTTAACAGGTTCTGAGAATTAAGACATAGACAACTTGAGAGACATTTTTCAGCCTACTAGAGGTGTATTCTCTGTCAGGTTCTTCATGTATAATAGGAAGGGGGTATAACATATCTTTCATTAACATTTTCAAATCTAGGTTGACTTCTTGCCCAAAAATAGAAAGTTTAAGATATTCTGAAGATACATCACGATATATAATGATCACTAGTGACTAAAGTGAAAGAATGAAATATTTGTAATTCCATGTATTGCATTGGCCAAAAAATTCATTCTTTTTTTTTTTTTTTTTTCAGTAAGATGGACTCTAGCAGTGCCTAGTTGTCTTTAACTGGATTCAAAACAATTTGTTAGACTGTATTGTGACAGCTGTCATATTAACATGCATTAAAAAAACAACAAAATTAGTGAACTTTTGTATAGCTATTTTACTATTAAAGAGGGAATAAAAAAGCAACATTTTCAGCATATTATGCTTTGTTAATTAAAGAAATGTAAAAATACTATTGAAATGCAAAAAAGAAAAAAAATTTGTGCAGTGTAAAGAGAAGGTGCTGTGACTGATTGAACGTGTCAGAAGTGGTTTGCAAAGTCTCACTGAATGATGCTCCATAGTTAGGTAGACCAGTTGAAGTTTATAGCACTCAACTTAAGACATTAATTGAGAACAATCAACATTATACCACATGTGAGATAGCTGACATACTCAAAATATCCAAATCTAGTGTTAAAAATCATTTAAACCAGCTTGGTTATATTAAGAGCTTTGTTGTTTGGTTTCCACATAAGTGGAAAAAAAAAAAAAAAGAACCTTCTTGACCATATTTCTGCATGTGATTCTCTATTTAAACATAGCATAAATGTTTTTAAAGCAAATCGTGATGGGCAATGAAAAGATGATGCTGTACAATAATGTGAAATGAAAGAGATGATGGGGCAAGCAAAATGAACTACCACCAGAGACACCAAAGGCTGATCTTCATCCAGAGAAGGTGATGTTATGTATATGGTGAGATTGGAAGGGAGTCCTCTATTTTGAGCTCCTTATAGAAAGCCAAACAATTAATCCCAACAAGTACTTCTCCTAATTGGACCAACTGAAAGCAACACTTGACAAAAAGTGTCCAAATCAGTCAATGTAATATGCATAATCTTCCAACAGTATAATGCAAAACCACATTTCTTTGATGACCAGGCAAGAACTGGTACAGCTTGGCTGGGAAATTCTGATTCATTCATGGTTTTAGTCAGACATTGCACTTTCAGATGTGCATTTATTTCTGTCTTTACAAAATTCCCTTAATTGAAAATTTTCCAATTCCCTGGAATACTGTAAAAGGCACATGAAATAGTTCTTGGCTTAAAAAGATAAAAAGTTTTGGGTTAGTGGAATTATGAAGTTGCCTGAAAAATGGCAGAAAGTAGGGAAACACAATGGTGAATATGTTGTTCAATAAAGTTTTTGGTGAAAATGAAAAATGTCTTTTATTTTTACCTAAAAAACTGAAGGTACTTTTGGCCAACCCAATAGTGCATCCAGCTTTGAAGTAAAAACTCTTTTATACAACATGGTATAATGCTATATCTTTGTATGATAGCATTAGAAAGAGTTAGTGATTTGTATCAATTATTATGAAACACATTGTTAATTTCCAAAATTTGAAGATTAGAGCTATGTAGGAAAATAAAACAGCTATTGTCATTTCATTAAAAATGCAAACTATATGTAAATTACACCAAAATATTATACTACTATACAAACAAAACTATATTTTTGTTTGAAATTGGAATTCCATGAGGAGAATTCATATTAATTGTCACTAAAGCAAGAAAGTTCAAGAAGCAACAGTTAAAACTGGACAGGGAACAAGAGACTGGTTCCAAATAAGTAAAGGAGTATGTCAGAGTTCTATATTGTCACGCTGCTTATTTAACTTATATGCAGAGTACATCATGTGACATGTTGGGCTGATGAAGCACAAGCTGGAATCAAGATTGCTGGGAGAAATATCAATAACCTCAGATATGCAGATGATACCACCCTTATAGCAGAAAGTGAAGAAGAACTAAAGAGGCTCTTGATGAAAGTGAAAGAGGAGAGTGAAAAAGTTGGCTTAAAACTCAACATTCAGAAAACTAAGATCATGGCATCTGGTCCCATCACTTCATGGCAAATAGATGGGGAAACAGTGGAAATGGTGAGGGACTCTTTTGGGGCTCCAAAATCACTCTTTGGGGCTCCAAAATGACTGCAGCCATGAAATTAAAAGATACTTGCTCCTTGGAAGAAAAGCTATGATCAACCTAGACAGCATATTAAAAAGTGGAGATATTATTTTGCCGTTAAAGGTCCATCTAGTCAAAATTATGGTTTTGGCAGTAGTCATGTATGGATATCAGAGTTGGACTATAAAGAAAGCTGAGTGCTGAAGAATGGATGCTTTTGAACTGTGGTGTTAGAGATGACTCTTGAGAGTCCCTTGGACTGCAAGGAGATCAAACCAGTGAATCCTAAAGGAAATCAGTCCTCAATATTCGTTGGAAGAACTGATGCTGAAGCTGAAACTCCAATACTTTGGCCACCTGATGCAAAGAACTGACTCCTTGGAAAAGACCCTAATGCTGGGAAAGATTGAAGGCAGGAGAAGGGAATGACATAGAATGAGATGTTTGGATGATATCACTGACTCGATGGACATGAGTTTGAGTAAGCTCCGGGAGTTGGCGATGGGCAGGGAAACGTGGTGTGCTACAGTCCATGGGTCTCAAAGACTTGGATACTACTGAGCAACTGAACTGAACATAACCAGTGATTAAATAAGAGAAAAATAATATATTCTCCCTACCACTTCTACAGGTCAGGAATCCAGGGGGACTTGGCTGAGTGGTTCTGGCTGAACGCTCTCTGTGAGAGTGAGATTACAGTCAATGTATAGACAAAAGCTGGCGTCATCTGAAACCAGAGAATTTTTTACCAAGACGGCTGGCTCACGTACATGGCTGACAAGTTGGTGCTGGTTGTTGGTGGGAGGCTTCCTTTCCTTACAATAAGGGTCTTTCTATAGGCTTCTTGAGTGTCCTCGTGACATGGCAGCAATCCATCAGAGAACTAGAACCAAGTAAAATTATATATATTATAAACTAATCTTAAAAGTCACATAGTTTTACTTCTTCCATATTCTGTTCATTAGCTGCTAGTCACTAAATCTGACCTACATTCAAAAGGACAGGAATTAGGCTTAACCTTTTGAAGGAAGGAATGTCAGTGAATTTCTGAACATGCTATAAAGCCACCACATTTTGTAAGGCAGTGTAGGTCCCATCATGTACTGCCACTTTCTGCATCTCAGATTTTAGTATTAGTAAGTGCTATAATTTAAAGAAGTGGTAACTTGTATCTTAGAATGTATTTTAAACATCCCAGTTAAGTAGTTTCCACTTTCTTTATGTTCTGTATGGTCTTGGGCCATGTTGAATTTTTCCCTTTATGTTCAAATGTTTGAACCTAAAAATGAGAATAAATTGGCCAGTATAAACTCATTTTATTTAAAACCTTTCTGAAAACATTTTTATATGTTATTAGTTAACTTTCTGACCATTTTATGAAGGTAATTTAGTCTTTTTTATGAAGCTTAATGAGTTGCCTCAAGAAAACCACCTTAAATATTAATCGTGAATATGTACCTATAGTTTTAAAACATTGAAATGATTATAATTGTTAATAGCATATTCTGAAAGTCACTTCCTTTCACTATATCATTTTAATATACTTTTTAATCCTTAAAGTATAGGAAGAGAATTTAATAAATTGAGGCTTTCTTATTAGTATTAATTATAGTTATTTTCCTACATCTTTTATGGGTTCCTACCCCAAGTCATTTTCAAACGTTCCTATCTACATCGTAATGATTAAATATTGAAATAATTTCTTCTATGTGTGTTATTCTTTCATTCTAATAAAAGATTCATGGATATCTACTATACATTTTGTTCATATTAATATACCTCATTCAAAAAAAGATAATTTTATCAGTTGTTTAACTTCTTGTAATTTTTCCCTCCTGGATGTGTAATTATACATTTATAACAAAAATTTTTAACATTTACAAGTTTAACTCCAGTTACACCTCCCCTGCAGGATTTTGTGTCTTTGAAAAACAGCTTTCAGTGCAATTAAGTTTTTATTAACTTTCGAAGGGCTCCCTTTGCCTGCTTCATTACATTCTGCATATTTTGCAAGCAATTCATTTTATATTCTATTTCAATATACATTAAAAATTACATTCTCTGTGTGTTTCTTTTGGTGTTGGGTTATTCATACTCCCTACACACAGAAATGATGGCCTTTATCATATATGGCTATGAATAGATGCCATTGTTATTATAAAGAACGTGAAGCATAGTTAGAACTGCACTCCTAAAACTAGTTTCATTTTTATCATTTTTATTCATATTTATAATGTGAATATGTTATTGGCCTATCATTGTGCTTAGTATGAAGGAATATCAGATATGACCTGACCCTAAAGAGAATTTAATTTAGATAGTATGCAACATAAGAAATATTTGACACTGTATACACAAGTTCTTTTTAAAAAGATAGTGGTGATTCCTATAGTGATGATGAAGCCTGGAAAATTGCGAAGGAAAACAATGTAGGGTCACAAGTCAGAGGGGAAAGTAAAATCAATAATCAAAAGAGCAGGTAACTCAGATCTTCTTATTAAAATAAAACAGAAAAAAAATAAATGAAAACCCAGAAGGTTTTTTGCTTAATATATCTATTATGACTTCTTTGCAAATGAATGGCATTCTAGAATTAAAAATAAGTTACATATTTAAAGCATTTATCATCCTTCCAGATACAAGTATCCCTTAGGATAATTATGTTAGCCATAAGAAAGTGCATAATATCATGAGTTAGTGAGCTGTTACAGTGGATTAGTTTGCTGTATCAGACTCACACAGGTTAGAGGATCTGGGATCCTAGGAAAACAAGAGGTCCAGTAAAAGGTTCATGATATAGACACACAAAAACACACCCACACACCCACCTGTCCTTTCTCCTGTCAGACAGACTGCTCTGTGGCCCAAAGTAGACAACTCAGTTTTATCCCCAAAGACTTGTATAGCTTATGTGGCATTCTTTAAAGAACGTGCCTCAAAAATCCACAGATTCTGGGTTTCCTTATCAAAAGTGAGCATCTTTTGAGAACATTCTCTAGCAATAGCTTTTCCCTGTAAAGATTGTTAATGTTACTTATTTTCCCTGAAGACCATGGGGAAGACTATGCCTGGGTCCTGGGTCACCTGCTTTCTTTTCTTCCCTTGAGAAAGTTCCTTCAGTAATCAAATGAGAAAGAAATTACTGGCAAACTTTTAGTTTATTCTTTCCAGTTATTAAGTTTGGAATCTAGGGGAGATAATACTGAATAAGGCCTGTACAGAAAAGAAAAGATGATAAACGGAAAAGTTAAACCACCAGGGGCAATCTTAGTGTACATAATTTTCCCCAAGGTCTACCTGCAAGAGATATTTTAAATCATTGTATTCTTAGAAAACAAAGGGATATTCTTCCAATGCTCTGGAATTCTCATTAGTTTTACATGTTTTCATTATGGTATCCTGAAATGCAATGGAAAAGCTTTATTTCACACATAAAAGAAAATGAAATTTTCTATAAAAATGAGACAATTTACAGGTCTTATGGAAGAATTCAGTTTAGTTCATTTCATTTCAGTTTTTCAGACATTAAATTTCCATAAACAGCAACAATTTTATTGTGTCATTCTTCAAAGAGTATGTACATTTCTAAAGTTAATTTCAAAAGTTATTGAAAGAAAAAACACAAATAGTCACTTAGGATTTTTTTCTAACTATCCCAATATGTAGGATAGAGGTATTTTTGCCACTGGAGGATGACAATTCTGTCCTTATCTCTAAGGACTCCTGAAAACCTGGTTTTGACACTTGGTCATGATAAGGGAGGGAGGACGAATTTCTAACTAGCTAAATAATAAAATCCCCCTTTGCAGCATCCAGGGCAACTTTGTGGATGGCTTTCACCTGGCATTTTTTTTTCTTTTAAATTGTAGGATTAAGCATATTACATAAGAATTGTTAAAAATAATGACAAAAATTACTAAGAATCAGTAAAAAAAAATTACGTTTCTATCAATGTTTTAAATGAAAGTATATCCATTTGATGAAATGCTGTATCACTGTTTTTAAAAGCCATGCTGTTGAAAAATATATAATGACATAGAAATTTTCATGATGTGAAAAATGAGGCAGCCTGACTGATTGGGTGCATGACTGGATGGGAATAGAAGGCCCTGGATACTGAGCAATCCAGAAGCAGCCTTGAGACTTAGGGTGACTGTAGGTGAATGAGAAGGATGATGCAGAGCTTGGACTTGGTTGTCTCTCAGACGCCACCCCTGCAACCTCAGTTCTTGGCTGTACTTTTTGTCTCTTGCTGTGTTGTTTTATTTACATTTTGATAAGAGCCTAATGTGAGTGTAACTTGTGAACATTTTGCTTTATTTGAACCTGTGTAATCTTTGCCCTCAGGCTTCCCTGGTAGCTCAAACGGTAAAGCGTCTGCCTACAATGCGCGAGACCCGAGTTTGATCCCTGGGTCGGGAAGATCCCCTGGAGAAGGAAATGGCAACCCACTCCAGTGTTCTTGCCTGGAAAATCCCATGGACTTAGGTGCCTGGTAGGTTCATGGGGTCGCAAAGAGTCGGACACGACCGAGCAACTTAAACTGAACTGAATCTTTGCCCTCAGTTACAATTTTTCTTCTTCATTTAAAAACTTACCTATACCTAACTTCTTGTACAGTCTCACCAAAAATTAGGCACAGAATAATAGAATGTTGAACTGGCAGGTTCTTAAAGACTTTATTCCAAGTGACCACCTTTGTCTTTTTTCAGCGAATACAGTGGGATTTAAACAAAATCTAAGACTGTTTATCCTTCATCATGGGGGCTTTGGGGATGACTGTGGTGATAAAGAACCTGCCTGCCAATGCAGGAGATATAAGAGATGCGGGTTCAATTCCTGGGTTGGGAAGATCCTCTGGAGAAGGAAATGGCAACTCACTCCAGTGTTCTTGCCTGGAGAATCCCATAGAGAGAGGAGCCTGGCAGGCTACAGTCCATGGGGTTGCAGAGTCAGACATGACTGAAGTGACTTAGCATGCATGTACACATGCATCCTTCATCATACCACATATATCATAAGCATTTGCAACTTTGTATCTTTGTGATTTAGTATGTTGTTAAGTGTTTTTATTGTGTGTAAGTTTTCATTGTGTTATTGTGTGTAGTTTTTGTTGTGTGTAGATAATCAGAGAGGATATATTTGACAGTTACGTGCTAAATTGTTGCTTATTATCTTCTTTTAGTTCCTGATAATTGAATTTCTAATGCTATTTTTTCAAATGATGAACATTAGTATTAATAAACTGTTTAACTGGAGACTAAGAATGCACATGAACTCTAGGAAAAATAGGCACTTTTGAATTTTTCAAAATTTAATGCTTTCATTTTTCCCTGAATATTTTCTATTTTTTTATTTTAATTTACTTGTCTTAGAATAAGTACCCAAATTCATGTAAGTCAAATATACAAATTGCTTTCACTTTCTAATTCACTTTGCCTTTTAAACTCTTCTGTTTTATTGTAGCAGTGAAATTTATCCTTCAAGTTTCCCAGTCAAGGTAACTTGTATTCATTTAGAAGTCTCACAAGCTTCATAGACTCCTGATATCTTAAAAATTTTTTCAGATTACCATTTTTCTTTCTGTTAACCATCACTACTAATATTGTCTGTATAGTTAAGACAACAATTTAGTTCTACTCGGCTTTTCACCTGGGCTCTTTAACAAGAAGATTAAGAAGAGAAAAACTTTTTATTAGTGCATACGGTATATATGACATGTTCTTTAGTCACTAAGGCATATCTGACTCTTGTGTGACCCCGTGGACTGTAGCCCACCAAGCTCCTCTGTTCAAGGGATTTTCTTGGCAAGAACACTGGAGCAGGTTGCCATTTCCTTCTCCAATATATGACATGGGAGAAACCTAAAAGAAACTTAGAGTGGTAGTTTAGTACTGCTGTTTATATAACATCTTCAACACAGAACAGTCAGTGTAGACACAGGATAAAAGAAAGTAATTTTAGGCTTCCAAGCTATACTGTGGAAAGTAAAATACATGAAAATAAACTAATGGAAAACATTTTGTTTGCAGATTATCTTGGTACAGTCTTTAGGCTAAGAGTCTGTACAGTATAAGGAGAATCTACGTTCCTGCCTTTAGGCATTTTTTAAAATGGGAAACTTTTCCTGGGCTTGGTGCTTCTTAACTACCTTCAGCTCAAGATAATATTTATATCACAGAGGTATATTTTGGGGTGACATTCTGACTTCCTTCATCTGTAACATACAACTCACAAAACATATCCTGGCAGCTCTCTTTAGTTATAGCCTTTTCAGACTCAGTGAAAACTGTACATCTTTGCCAAAGAAAGCCATGTTTCAAATCCATATTCATTATATCTTCTAATAATTATTGAAATTCATATGGCATCAAATGTACACAGAACCCTCTGTCTGCTTTTCCAGCTCTATTCCCACTTAATGCCAGCCTACTTTGCCTGATATCTTTCCTCTAATGTTTCTAATTTTCAACTTCTCTTCTAAATCTACTCACTGTTACACTGACCCACGGTGGCCATCCCTGCCTTGTTGATTTGACTCACACTGCTACTGTAGTTGTCTTTTCTTTTTAATTTTTTCTTGTATCTTTAGAACACATTCTACAACTAATAAATAAGAAAATGTTAAAGGAAAATATTAAAATAGCAATTCAAGTAGAAAATATATCAACAGAAGCACATGAGTAATTGCCAGTCTCCTCTGTGGATTTCCCAAGCAAGAATACAGGAGTGGGTTGTCATTTCCTTCTCCAGGGGATCTTGCCAACCCAGGGATTGAACCAGCCTCTCCTGTGGTTCCTGCATTGGCAGGCAGGTTCTTTACCACTGAACCAACAGGGGAACCCTGAGATCAGTTAGTAGTTTTCAGTTGGCAACTCTAGATCTGGTCTGAAGAGTGCAGAATAACTTCATTTACCTGTCTGGCTCCTTGGTGGGGATGGCTGAAAGGATGGTACCTCAGAGTTCCCTAAAACATTAAGCTTCAGGGCATCTTGTAACCTAGACTTGTAACTCACTCACTGTCACTTTTACCATGGTCTATGTATCAGACAGGTCACTAAAATAAGGCCAGATTTATATGACAGGGATTGAACTCCATGATAATAAAAAAGACTAGGAATAAAAAATCTCAGGCATTTTTAATCTACCACAGAGTTGTTGCATGATTCATCACAGTTTAATTATTCCACCCCTGTGTTAATGGAGATACAGGTATAGAGGAAGCTTCCATTTGGCTGGATTTCTGAGTGTCTCCAATGAATGAGCACATTGTCTAGAAGCTGACATTGAAAATGAACTACAGGTGAGCAACTTTTGTTATGTCATGGATTTGGGGTGGGTAGTTTGTAACTGCATCATGATTAGGTCATCATGACTTAACAGAGAGTGTTTTACTGAATCTGGAAGGTCAGGCAGAAGGACAGTGTTGAAGAGTCAGTCCTTGAATCAGGCGGAACCGGACAGAGTTACTTTTGTGCCGATAAGTAAGCATGGGAAGAAACAAATAGAGGATGCCTTTAGGAGGACATTGCTAGAATAGGGTGTGTCTAGGAAATATTAAGCCGTTAGACAGGAATAGAAGCTTCTGGAAGTAGATAATAGTGATAAAGCCCTGAAAAATACATTGAGGCAAAATTTTGTTCAACTTTAAAGCTAATTGAACTTCAGCAACCAAGCAATAAAAAATCTTGAGTCTATTTATTATAAGAATGTAATACAATGCTAGGCATATATAGACAACCTAGAAAAAACAATTTTAATAGAGTAAATTATAGAAAACTATATCTATTGTTATCAGATTCTTTTAACTAGAATCACTTCTTTGGGAAACTGTAAATAACATTTTGTTCTGTTTCCAGAACAGAAAATTCATGAGCCATTAGAACATGAGCTGTTAGGCTAAGGTAGATATAAAGTAATTTATACTTTTTAAAAAGAAAAATACAACATTTTGGTTTCATTTAAATTTACTTATAGATTATGCAGAATATACAGAAAACTTAAGAATTGAGGCAATTTTGTGCTTAGAGGCTTGAATTATCTGGATAATTGCTTTAATTTTCCACCTCACTACACATGGGAACACACACAGAACATACACATATATTTGGAAAAATCAGTTTTTCTCTTTTATTCATGGGGGAAATATAGCCTAAGAGGTTAAATCTTAATATTGTTAATATTATGAACAAACTTTGCCTGCCTGTTTCATTATTGGTTTTAAGTAGATGTTTTAAAACTTCTGTTCAAATTCAGAATTATGAATTCAAGGCAGTATTTGCTTAAAAAAACAAATGGGTTTAAACCATGCAATCTTCATTCCTGAATTGAAATGGAAATGGAGCACTGAAATCTGCAGGGAAGTGAAGCAATGCTCATAGTTCATTAAATAATGTGAGTAGTAATGAGGTTTACACAAATCAAACAGTGTGTTAGGTAATTGTAATGTTGCTTTGTGGTGAACCACCTGTCAGGAAGCACTTCTAGCCGAAGGCTCAATCTGCTCTTATGCCTCCAGACGGTTTCTAATTAGTGTAAACTTCATCTGTGGCAGGCTACCAGAAAACTAAAGAAAAAGTTATTTGTAGGCTTCTTTCTTTTCTCTCTGATGAAGGAAAATAAGAACTTTAGTTCAAGTACTTACTTTAATTTTTCAAGAAGGCATTTGATGTGCAGGCTCTAAAAGGAAAATATATGGATATGTTCATACATTAGAGACACAGAGTCACACTCTTAGAAAAAGAATGCTTCAGAATAGGTCAGTACTACTGAATCCTTCCCTCACCTTGATCCAGAACAAAAGAAAGAGAGAGAGAGTAGGAAACTGGGCAAAGAGAAGGAGAGAGATGGTGGGAGATGGAGAAAGCAAGGGAAGGAAAAAGAAAGAAGAGAGCTTCAGTTTGGTTCAGTTCAGTCTCTCTTTGCGACCCCATGAATCGCAGCATGCCAGGCCTCCCTGTCCATCACAAACTCCTGGAGTTTACTCACACTCACGTCCATTGAGTTGGTGATGCCATCCAGCCATCTCATCCTCTGTCATCCCCTTCTCCTCCTGCCTCCATTCCCTCCCAGCATCAGGGTCTTTTCCAACAAGTCAACCCTTCGCATGAGGTGGCCAAAGTATTGGAGTTTCAGCAGTAAGAATAAGAATGAGCATGAGATCTCAATCTACATACTTAATTGTTTCTAATATTTTGAAAATCTTTATAGCAAATGTATATGATTGTATTTTATATTTGTCAAATAGAAAAGAAAGTTTTAAGCTTCTGTAAATAACATAGACATGTCTGCAGAGAGAAGTATAAAGGTAGGAGTATATTCACAAAAAGAAAACAAGAAGCAAAAACCTATAGGAAGAAAATCTTTAGGACAATAGTATCAGATGCATCAGATACTTAGCCTTATCATTGCTATGCTTACTATAGCCACACAAATCCCATGACTTGAACCTTAAAGAAAATGCAATTTAGTGATTAAAAGCTTGTCTAGTTCTACAATTCATATGTAATTATGAAGGGCCACAAATAGCCAAAACAATCTTGTGAAGGAAGAACAGAGCTGAAGGCATCACACTTCCTGATTTCCAACCATAATGCTGCAGTAATGAAAGTGGAACAGTATTGGCATAAAAACAGACATATAGACCAATGAAACAGACTAAAGAGCCCAGAAATAAATCCATACATGTGCAGTCAACTGACCTTCTACCAGGATGCCAAGAATATACAATGAAGATAGTCTCTTCAACAAATGGTGAAGAGAAAATTTGGTATCTATGTGCAAAAGGGTGAAATCAATCCCCTATCTTACACCATAAACAAAAATCAACTCAAAATGAATTAAAGACTTTAACATGATATTCTAAACTCTTAAATTATTATAGGAAAGCATAGGGAAAACCTCCATGATATCAGTCAATGCAACACCAAAAGCACAGGCCACAAAATCAAAAATAAACAAGTGGGACTATATGAAACTCAGAAAAGTGCACAGCAAAGAAAAACAATCAACAGAGTGAAAGGGCAACCTTCAGAATGGGAGAAAATATTTGCAAATCTTCTGTTAAATAAGGGGTTACTTTCCAAAATACAGTAAGTCTCCTACATATGAATAAGTTCCATTCCAAGAGCTTGTTCATAGTCCAATTTGTTTGTAAGTCCAACAGAGTTAGCCTTGGTACATAACTAACACAATAATCAGCTATATAGTGTTATACTATAATACATTTGTAATACTTTTCACACAAATAATACATAAGCAAACGAAAAATTTTAATCTTACAGTACAGTTCATTGAAAAATATAATAGTATACTGGAAGAGCTAGCATCAAGTGACTAGGCAAGAAGAGTTACTGACTGGAGGAGGGAAAGGAGGTGGGAGGTGGTAGAGCTGAAGGATCATCAGCAATAGGAGACGAAGGGCAAGCTGCAGTTACATTCATGCCTGATGTTGATGGCACAGGTTCTGGTTCCTTGTTGGATTCAATTCTATTTGCAGTCTTGAAAAAATAATCCAGTGTCTGGGTGATGGCTCTTATTATTATTTTTTTTTCCATCACAGATGGCTCAGTAGTACTGGTTGAAATTCTGAATGGCTGCTGCAGCCTTTGGGTACTGTTCTTCATTTGGGTCCTGTGCCGCAAGAACTAACAGTGCCTCCTCAAATAAAGACAGTACATTTACCATTGCCCATGTCATGAATCTCTTTGATTCTTTAGTTGCTACTACTTCTTATATCATATTTATCCTTTCTCTGGGCCTCCAATGCCATCATGTCTTCATTAGTAAGATTGTCCTTTTGCACAGAGGGGAGTTCAGTGAAGTCATCCTCTTGCAGATCTAGCTTGAAATAAAGATACTGTATTATTGCACTCTATACAGTACTGTAAAGTATACAAAGTGTACTTTATGTATGTGAAAGTGCAAGACACATGAACTAACTTACATGATTAGACGTGCAAATGCATGTTCACATCATTGGAAGTTCACAACTTGAAAGTTCAGATATTGGAAACTTATTGTACGTAAGAAACTCTTACAACTCATTGGCAAAAAAAAAAAAAAAAATTCCAATTAAAAAGTGAGCTAACGAATGAATAGACATGTCTCTAAAGAAGACATGGAAATATCCAGTACATATATGGAAAGGTATTTAATATCACTTACATGAGAGAAATGCAAATCAAAACTGCAATGAGCTATCACCTCACATTTGGTTTGATGGTTCTTACCAAAGGAAAGTGTTAGTCTCTCAGTCATCTCTGACTCTTTGCAACCCCATGGACTGTAGCCCACCAGGCTCCTTTGTCCATGGAATTCTCTAGGTAAGAATACTAAAATGGGTAGCCATTCCCTTTTCCAGGGGAATCTTTCTGACCCAGGGATCAAACCCTGGTCTCCTGCATTGCAGGGAGATTCATCATCTGAGTCACCAGAGAAGCCCCTTTGTTAGTTTTTCACTTGTGTCCAACTCTTTGCAACCCCATGGACTCTAGCCTGGCAGGCTCCTCAGTCCATGGAATTCTCCAGGCAATAATACTGGAGTCGGTAGCCATTTCCTTTCAATCCCTGGGTCAGGGAGATCCACTGGAGAAGGGAATGGCAACCCATTCTTCAACATATTAAAGATAGAACTACCATATGATCCAGCCATCCCGCTTTTGGATATTTATCTAAAAGAATTGAAATCAGAATCCTGAAGGGGTATTAGCACTTCCATTGTTAATTTCAGAACTATTCACAGTAGCTGAGATGTAGAAATAACCTAAGTGTCCATCAACAAATAAATGAATAAAGAAAATGTAGTACTTACATCATCCTTAAAATAGGAAATCTGTAGCATGCTATAGCACTGATAAATCTTGAGGATATTATGCTAAATGAAATAGACCAGTTACTGAACTCCACTTAAGTGAGGTATGTAATATGGTCAAACTCATAGCTTGCCTGATAGCTCAGTTGGTAAAGAATCTTCCTGCAATGCAGAAGACCCCAGTTTGATTCCTGGGCTGGGAAGATATGCCAGAGAAAGGATAGGCGACCCACTTCAGTATTCTTGGGCTTCCCTTGTGGCTTAGCTGGTAAAGAATCTGCCTGCAGTGCAGGAGACCTGGGTTCAATCCCTGGGTTACAAAGATTCCCTGGAGAAGAGAAAGGCTACCCACTCCAGTATTCTGGCCTGGAGAATTCCATGGACTGTATAGTTCATGGGGTCGCAAAGAGTCGGACATGACTGGGTGACCTTCACTTTCATATAACAGTGGTTGCTAGGAACAAACAGAATGGAGAAATAGGAAATAGAATTGGAGAAAAAGGAAATTGGTAATGAATTGGTATAAAGTTTCACTAATGCAAGATGAATAAATTATTGAGATTTGCTGTAATTATTTTTGTCTGTAGTTAACAATATTATACGCTTAATCTGCTAAAGAGTAGATCTCATGTTGTGTTTTTACTATATTAAAAAACTTACACATACATGAAAGATTGACCTTTGCTGTCAAAAAAACCTTGATTTAAATTCTGGGCTCTAATATTTATAAGCAAAGATTCTTAGGCAAGGCTTTGGAACTTTCTAAAAATCAGTTTTCTAATTTGAAGGATGATAATGATAATCCCTAATGTGTAGGCTATTTGTTTGCATAAATGAGATTTTTAAGAGGCAATATTCATTTTTTCTGCTCCTCAACTGTGAAAAATCCTTAAAGAGATGGGAATACCAGATCACCTTACCTGCCTCCTGGGAAACCTGTATGCAGGTCAAGAATCAACAGCTAGAATTGGACATGGAACAACAAACTGGTTCCAATTTGGGAAAGGAGTATGTCAAGGCAGTATATTGTCACCCTGCTTATTTAACTTCTATGCAGAGTACATCATATGAAATTCCAGACTGGATGAAGCACAAACTGGAATCAAGATTGCCAGGGGAAGTATCAATAACCTCAGATACGCAGATGACACCACCCTTATGGCCGAAAGTGAAGAGGAACTAAAGAGCCTCTTGAAAGTGAAAGAGGAGAGAGAAAAATCTGGCTTAACACTCAATATTCAGAAAACTAAGATTATGGCATCTGGTCACATCACTTCATGGCAAATAGTTGGGGAAAAAACAGTGGCAAATTTTATTTTCTTGGGCTCCAAAATCACTGCAGATGGTGACTGTGGCCATGAAGTTAAAAGATGCTTACTCCTTAGAAGAAAAATTAAGGCAAACCTAGACAACGTATTAAAAAGCAGAGACATTACTTTGCCGACAAATTTCCATATTGTCAAAGCTATGGTTTTTCCAGTAGTTATGTATGGATGAGAGTTGGACCATAAAGAAGACTGAGTGCTGGAGAACTGATCCTTTTGAACTGTGGTTTGGAGAAGACTCTTGAGAGTCCCTTGGACAGCAAGTTCAAACCAGGCAATCCTAAGGAAATCAACCCTGAATATTCATTGGAAGGACTGATGCTGAAGCTGAAACTTCAATACTTCGGCCACATGGTGCAAAGAAACTACTCATTGGAAAAGACCCTGATGCTGGTAAAGATAGAAGGAAGGAGGAGAGGGGATGACAGAGGATGAGATGGTTGGATGGCATCACCAGCTCAGTGGACATGAGTTTGAGCAAGCTTTGGCAGCTGGTGAAGGACAGGGAAGCCTGATGTGCTATAGGCCAGGGGATCACAAAGAGTCAGACATGACTGATTGACTGAACAAGAAGAAGACTGGAAAGGAGGACTTAGGAAATCTAGTCTAACTATGAAGCATCCAAATAATAATCTGATAATTTGCACTGATATTAGCCTCCTAATAAAATTTCTTTTGTAACTTATGCTAACAGAGTGCTGCATTCATTGACTTGTGTTTGATAACATCACTTCTATTTCCTTGATATGGGTAGTGTCCTGGATCCAGGAGAATTAGGTATATATAAATCAGAAACTAAGTGCATAGCTCTTTGTGTTCAAAATAATGTAGAAGAAGGGAGATAATAAGGAAGAGCTGGAGAAGAAGGAAGATAACTTTGTTTCTCTGCAAGATACTGAAGACCCTTTGCTCTTCCGAGATATAAATAATAGTAATAATGAAGGTCAATAATGAAGGTTGCTCAGTCATGTCCGACTCTTTGTGACCCCATGGACTGTAGCCTACCAGGCTTCTCCATCCATGGGATTTTCCAGGCAAGAGTACTAGAGTGGGTTGCCATTTCCTTCTCCAGGAGATCTTCCTGACTCAGGGATTGAACCAGGGTCTCCCACATTGTAGGCCAACACTTTACTATCTGAGTCAACAGGGAAGTCCCAGATATAAAGAGAGAGGAAATTCAGTAATGAGGGCATAGTTTTGAAGAACTTCATTTTTTTTCTTCTTGGTGAAGATAATAACCACACCACTTACATCCTAAGTGAGGAAGGCATGCAGAATATTATTTCTTGAAGCTTTATTCTGTACCAGACATTTTCAGATGTTACTACATTTGTTTCTTTTGATCCTGTAAAATTTATATTGATATCATCCTTAAGCAAAGTGCAAGTAACATTTATAATAACTTTTATAGCTGAAAATTAAAGTAAATGTCTAATCATCTTCAGTATCTTTTTTTTTTTTTTTGCATAACCTCTTATTTGTACATTTTATATTTCCTACATAGCTTTCTGATAAGAAAGGAAAGTAGACCCTCTTAGGTAAATATTCCATGAGAGAAGTCAAAGCAAGAGCATACATATATATGAGCATGTGAAGACATCGTCCAATTTTAAACTTACATAAAAACCTTGATTATTGATAAATGAATAAGAAATGTAGAAATGCATATGGTAAATGAGGCCAGGTGGGCATTATTTTTTACTTGAAGTGAGTGTAATTTCCCTTCCATTCAAAATAATACAGATATTATTTTATTTTACTGTGGTGATTGGCTATGGAAGAAAATCACCTTTCCTGGAATGCCAAAATAAGTTAATAAGATTCCAGATTTGCAGTGTGGAATGTGATTATGGCATGTGAAATATAAAAGTTTTCCAACTAATCATCTTCAGAGAATTTGAATAATGTTCAGTTAAGGGAGGAAATAAATATAGAAGCTCTGTTTGTCAGCTAGGCTTGGGGGAATGTCAGTTATATATCTAAAAGGTAGGATTTTGTTGTCTTTGTATTAATTCTAGACAAGTCTTTATACTTCTGACTGTTTTTCTGAGAATTAATATCAGCTAAATTTTTAGTTTAGTTTACTTGACACTGTACCCAGGTTGACAGTGTAATAGCATCTGACATGCTTTGAAATTTCTGAAAAGGTCTCTATTTTAGAAGGAGAGAAGAGGAGGAGGAGGAAGGAAAGATAAAGAGACTATAATAAAAAAAAGAATGAGACAAAAAAAAATTTCAAAAATACCCTGCTCACTCTGGGTGACATAGGACTTGTACTGCAAGTTTGGAGCCACCCAGATAGCAATACTATTCTACATAAAAAGGACAGATACCACAGTGCTATTTAGTTTATTATTATAATTTTATTGCATTTACTTTTCTCTGTAAAAGTTGTAGATCACTAAATTGGGGTGGACCTGTGCAAAATAGTTGTTCTAATAAAATGATGAGGTTAATAGACATCAGATTTTTTTTCTTATGTAGAGAAATATGCATAAATGTAAGTTTACTCTGAAACCACAATCCTAAATTTTCAGAAATATGCTCATTACTATCTTAAGTCATTTCTATGAATGAACATGGAAAATAATAAGAAATAAAACAATTTTGGAAACATCAGGCAGTCTTAATCTTTCTTTCTGTTAATATCTAAGTCTTGGTAAGATATCAAAAATCATGCCTACTATGTCTAAGCTAATAACCCATAAAATTAGTGCAGTAAATGGATTGGTTGTGAAAGTTGGGCACAGTATTTAGCCCTTTTAAAAAAGAAAATTTATTGTTTGATTAGCTAGTAAATTGTGCTTCATTACCTTTTCCCATTATTCAGAAAAAATATTGATATATTTGAGTAAATCTCGTTTAGAAGCTTATGGAAAGTTCAATTATCAAGTTCTAAAAAATAAGACTTTATGAATGGTTATAATGAAAAGGGTAATTTTGCATTTGTCTTGCTTCATTTTAATCAAATATTAGGTCCTCAAATTAAGCAGAGAGTAAAATGATTTATATAATTACTTTCAAAAATACTGTGTTATATATGTTTATTTTTACCTAACAGCTAAAGCCTTCGAGTGTGATAGAAAAATTCTGTCATATTTTTCAGCAGCAAGTTTAGCAATAATTTTTTGTACTTTCAGAAAAAAACTGTCAATCAATTACTAGAAAAACATTTTAAAATGTAATTATTGAGGTAGCTTTAGTTGATAACTTTTTATATTTCATGTGTACAACAATATATTTTGACTTTTGTCAAAGTCATACATTACAGCTTGCTCACCACCAACAGTTTATTTTCCATCTGTCATTGTACAGTTGACTCCCTTTTCCCATTTCACCCTCTCCCAAATACGCTTCCCCCCTGGTAACCATACTGTGCTTACTCTATCTATGTTTTTGTTTCTGTTTGGTTTGGTTTCTTCATTTATTTAAATAAAAAACTTATATTCCATATGTGAGTGAAATCATACAGTATTTGTCTTTCTCCTTCTGACATTTCATTTATCATGACACACTCAAGGTGTCCATTCATGTTGCTGCAGATGGTGAGATTTCATCTTTTTTATTCCTGAGTAGCATTCCATTGTGTAAGTGTGTGTGTGTGTGTGTGTGTGTGTGTGTGTGTGTAGGAGGAAATGGCAACCCACTCCAGTATTCTTGCCTGGGAAATCCTATAGACAGAGGAGGCTATATACACATGTATATATGTGTCCCACATCTTTATTCATTGACGGGCACTTAGATTAATTCCATGTATTCACTATTATACATAGTGCTTCAAGGAACATAGGGGTACATATCTTTTGGTTTCCTATTCTTTGGACAAATACCCAGAATTAGACCACCTGGATCATATAGTAGTTCTGTTGTTAATTTTTTTGAAGAGTTTCTATATGTTTTCCAGAGTGGCTATACCAATTTCCATTTCCACCAACAGTGTATGAGGGCTCACTTTTCACCACATCCTCTCTAACACTTATTTGTTGCCTTTTTGATAATATTCATCTAACAAGTGTGAGGTAGGAGCTCATTTTGATTTGCATTTCCCTAATAAATGAAGAACCTTATTTCCCCAATAATGTTGAGCAAAATTTTTTCATGTTCCTGTTGGCCATCTGTATCTTCTTTGGAAAAAGTCTATTCAGATCTTCTGCTCATTTTTCACTTGGGTTGCTTGATTTTTTTTTTTTCTGAGTTGTATGAGTTTTTATATATTTTGAGTATTGACCTCTTATTGGATATAAGAGTATCTTTGCAGATATTTTATCGCATTCGGTGTATTGTCTTATTTGTTCCATTGATGGTTTCCTTTTCTGTGAAGAAGCTTCTTAGTTTGATGGAGTCCCATATGTTTATTTTTGCTTTTGTTTCCCTTGCCTAAGGAAACATATCCAGAAAGCTATTGCTAAGACCAAAGAGCATACTGCCTATGTTTTCTTCTATGGGTTTTATGGGTTCCAATATTTCATTCAAGTTCTTAATCTAGTTTGAGTTGATTTTAGTGTATGGTGTGAAACAGTGGTCTAATTTCAATCTTGTGCATGTGGTTGTGCAGTTTTTCCAACACCTTTTGTTGTAGTTTTGCTCTTTCTCCACTCGGTATTCTTTGTTCCTATGCTGTAAATTAATTGTCCATATATATGATTATTTCTGGGCCCTCAGTTCTGTTCCATTGATCTGTGTGTCTTGTTTTCTTCCTTCCAATACCTTGCTGCTTTTATTACTATAACTTTGTAAGATAATTTGAAATGTGAACATGTGATACCTACAGCTTTGTTCTTTTTCTTCAGGATTGCTTTGCATATTCAGGGTCTTTGTGGTTTCATGTAAATTTTAGCATTTTTTTTTGTTATATTTCTGTGAAAAATGTCACTGGAGTTTTGATAGTTCAGTTCAGTCACTCAGTCGTGTCTGACTCTTTGAGACCCCATGGACTGCAGCGTGCCAGGCCTCCCTGTCCATCACCATCTCCCAGAGCTTACTCAAACTCATGTGCACAGAGTCAGTGATGCCATCCAGCCATCTCATTCTCTGTCGTCCCCTTCTCCTCCTGCCTTCAATCTTTCCCAACATCAGAGTCTTTACCAGTGAGTCAATTCTTCGCATCAGGTGGCCAAAGGATTGGAGTTTCAGCTTCAGCATCAGTCCTTCCAATGAATATTCAGTGTTGAGTTCCTTTAGGATGGACTGGTTGGATCTCCTTGCAGTCCAAGGGACTCTCAAGAGTCTTCTCCAACACCACAGTTCAAAAGCATCAATTTTTTGGCGCTCAGCTTTCCTCCCAGTCCAACTCTCCCATCCATACATGACTACTGAAAAAAACCATAGCTTTGACTAGACGGACCTTTGTTGGCAGAGTAATGTCTCTAGTTTTTAATATATTGTCTTGGTTGGTCATAGCTTTTCTTCCAAGGAGCAAGTGTCTTTTAATTTCATGACTGCAGTCACCATCTGCAGTGGTTTTGGAGCCCAAGAAAATAAAGTCTGTCAGTGTTTCCATTGATAGAGATTGTGTTAAATCTGTAGGTTGCTTTAGGGCATTTTAGCAATGGGCTTTCTCTAATTGCGTTGAGTGAGGCTACTCTTCATTGCAGTGCATGGGCTTCTCATTGCAGTGTCTTCTCTTGTCGCAGAGCACAGGCTCAAGGTGCATAGGCTTCAATAATTGCAGTACATGGGCTCAGTAGCTGTGGCACGCAGGTGCTAGGGCATGCAGACTTCAGGAACTGTGGCACACAGGCTCATTAATTGTGGCTCGTGGGCCCTGGTGTGTGCAGTTTTCAGTAGTTGTGGCATGTGGGCTCAGTAATTGTGACTCATAGACTTAATTGCTCCATGACATTTGGCATCTTCCCAGATTAGGGATTGAACCCATGTCCCCTGCATTGGCCAGTGAATTCCTATCCACTGTACCACTACTTTGTGTGTGCGTATGTGTGTGCGTTTGTGTGTGTGTGTGGATAACTCAGTCTTGTCCCACTCTATGTGACCCCATGGACTGTAGCTCACCAGGCTCCTCTGTCCATGGAATTCTCAGGCAAGAGTACTGGAGTGGGTTGTCATTCCCTTCTCAAGGGGATCTTCCCGACTCAGTGATCGAACCTGAGTCTCCTGCATTGGCCGGCAGATTCTTCACCATCTGAGCCACCAGGGAAGCCCTAAAGTGAAAGTGAAAGTTGCTTAGTCAGGTCCAACTCTGTGCGACCCAAGGGACTGTACAGTCCATGGAATTCTCCAGGCCAGAATACTGGACTGGGTAGCCTATCCCTTCTCCGGGGAATCTTCCTGTCCCAAGAATCAAACCGGTGTCTTCTACATTGCAGGTGGGTTCTTTACCAAAGGAACTATCAGGGAAACCTAAAAGACTGGGTCTAGGATACTGGAGTGGGCAGCCTTTCCTCCTCCAGGGGATCTTCCCAACCCAGGGATCGAACCCAGGTCTCCCACATCGCAGGTGGATTCTTTACCAGCTGAGTCACATGGGAAGTACTAAAAACCAGATTTTAACTGTATATTATATATATATATATAACATAATACCACTCAGTTGAACAGGGTTATGTGAAGTATGCTATTTTACTAAAATGTTTTTTCCTCTCCTTTTTGAAAATACACGTTTTTATTGTGAATTCATACAACAAGTGATCTGGTAATATATTTGGAATGTACAATAGAACAGTATTATGTCTTACGTTTTTTATCCAGTATAGATTTCAAAGGATGGGACACTTCTGTAGAAATTATTGGAAAAATACAGGTAACAGAATAATTAAATCTGAATGAATAAGGTAAAAATATAGAGGAAGGGTGGGATTGTATTTGTGATCCTTTTCATAAATGTAAAGCTGACAAGCTGAATCAAAGGAGTAGTTCTGCACAGTATCTTAGGTTTAAGTTAAAATACCGTGGAGGAGAGACCAAAGTCAAATCTAAGTGTATAATTTAATACAGGTTGATGAGCTCATTCAAAGATATGTTTAAATATAGTTAGTGAATTAGAAAGAGCCTTATGGTACTGAGACCATTTTTTATTCAAAGTAATTGAATTGCTTTTGATGTAGCAGAGAAAACATAGAGGTAGCCATCAACTCTGACTGCTATATCCCAGACAGGTTTTTCTGCAGTACTGTTACAGCTTTGTACACTCAGATCATATTACCGACATAAGTCATCAGTAAGATATTTTCTAATCCTGGCACTCAGTGAACAACTAAAGTGGTCATAAAATATACACTGAAAGTATTTTTCATGGTAGAAATAAAAATAAATGTACTCTTTTACAGAAACATTAAAAAAACTTGTTTTAATTTAAATTATAATTAGTATAAATAGAGCAGCTTTTCTTATTCCTATGAATAGTAACTCCTTTTCTGATTAATTCCAAGTTGAACAAATTTTGTGTTTTCCGTGTACCTTGAATATAGAACATTCCCTTAGACACACCTCGGGTTCAATTTTTTTTTTTTTTAAATTTTTACCTGAATCATTATAACAACCCTGTTCCATGCCTTTCTACCTTTTGTATTTCTTTATTGCCATCAACAATTTTAGCAAGTTGATTTTTTGGAAATAGCTTTGATTATTTTGATCAATTAAGAATACATACCTCATTGTGTTAAAAATTTTCTATAGCATAGCCCCCAATTTTTAACTTTGTCTTTATAGACCTGGTGTTCCACTTAATATAGACTACACACTGTTTTCTAAATATTTTAAATATTTATTGCTCATTTTGTACAGTAAAACTTCATTTTCCTTTCTCCAACTAATATAGTTATCTGTGCTGTATAGTAGGTCCTTATTGTTTGTCTGTTTTTTTATATAGTGACATGTATCTGTTAGTCAGAAACTCCTAATTTATCCCTCACCATTTCCTTTCCCCAATGGTAACCATAAGATTATTCTCTAAGTTTATGAAATGAATGTTTGAATTCTTCCTGAAATTTTGTTCTTTGAAAACCTGCTTTGAAGTTTTGAAATATCTGTGCCTGAGTAGTCAAAATCTGTCTCCAGGCCAGATCAGATTCACAAGTATGGACAAATCAATACCAAGTCTAAATGGGGTAAATGACAAAACATAGCCATTTTTCACTCAAACACAATCCAACCACTCCTCTCATGTGTAAAATATACTCAGCCTCCCCAAGATTCCCAAAGCACTTTGAACTTTATGATCTCAGTTTCAGGCTTTAATTGCTGGGTCTCACCCTTAAATCATGACTAGGTATAGATGAGGGTCCTTAGTTACATTTCCTCATGATTTGAAGCTCTGTTGATTGAAGAGAGAGATTTTCTGGTCCACACTCAGCATATGATTTTTAGGCAAGGAATTAAAATAGTTTCCATTCAAAAAGGGTAAAAATTTACATACATATTGGTGACTATTTAATTAATGCTTTTGACTACAGCCTGGCACACATCTCCAATTTCTGGATTAAGGCTTTACCTGCTCCCTGGGAGTGAGCCTATGTGGCTTTTGTGTTCATTCTGGTATTCTGGTTCATTTTGGTATTTTGTGTTCTTCTGGTATTGTGGTTTTAGACTCTGTGGTATCATTTCTTTTTCATTAGAAATGGTCCATGTCTATATCTGAGAATTTTGCACATTTAGTCTCTGACTTCATTTCCCATTTTACATTATGGTTATTTATCAGTATATTATAACATTTTATTTTAGTGATTGTATGATTTGAATAACTTAATGAACTTTCTATCTTTATTTACCAACTTTGAAAATGTTATTCTTTGTCATCTACCATAAAATATTTAAAAATTAGTACAAATGGCATTTACACTATAATGCTGCAATGAAATCTACATTGTATAAGTCCTCTAAGCTCTGTCTATATGAATATTTCTAAAGAACTGGATTTTAACACTTGTGCTTATATAAATATTAAATTTTCTGGTATATAACAATGCTATTAGAATCATATTTTAAAAATCAGCCCTTAGACAATTTGGGTTTACCATTAAATTGTGAATCTCCACGTATTTAGTCTAGTAAGCCCTCTTTTCATTTCTTTCTGGCTTCATTTTCCTTGTGTGAATTGTACTCCATGGCTTCCAATTTCTTTAATTTGAATCTTTATACTCAATCTTGGATGAACTCTTCCCAGCTCTGTCTCAGGAACCATACCTATGTAAGTAAACCTCATTCATCCTCGAAATTTTGTTGGAGTAGAATTCTAAGGTGAATATAACTTATTTTTCCTATGGTAATGGTAATGGTTTAGTTGCTACTTTGTGTCCAATTCTTGGGACCCCATAGACTGGAAACCTACCAGACTCCTCTGTCCATGGGATTCTCCAGGCAAGAATAATGGAGTGAGTTGCCATTTCCTTCTCCAGAGGATCTTCCTGACCCAGGAATCAAACCCAAGTCTCCTGCATTGCAGGCAGATTCTTTACTGACTGAGCTACAAAGGAACCTCCCACCACCCCCCCCTTTTTTTTCCTTATAGAACTTGCAATATATTGCTTCTAGCATTCAGGGATAATTAAAAGAGTTATTAAAGTCTCATTTTGTTCCCTTTTATGTAAGCTTTTTTTTTTCTATAAAAATCTTTCTTTTTTCCCCCTGTGGCTTATGAATATTATAAAGGTGTGACAAGAATTTTCAAATCTAATGTTGCTGTATTATTCTTGAAATTTTTAAATCTACAAGAAATTAAAACTCTGATTCTCTTACCTTAAAGCCATCTGTTCCTGCCATGACTAAATCCTATATACAAGAGAATAAGTGGTGTCTCATCAGACTAGAAACATTATGGTTTACATAAGGCTGCATCTGGACAGACTTTTCTTTTTTAATTAATTTATTTTTAATTGAAGGATAATTGTTTTACAGTATTGTGTTGATTTCTACCAAGCATCAACATGAATCAGCCACAGGTTTACCTATGTCCCCTCCCACTTGAACATCCATCCCACCCCCCCTCCCCGTTCTACCCCTCTAGGTTGTTACCAGCCCCAGTTTGAGTTTCCTGAGCCATACAGCAAATATTGGTCATCTATTTTACATAGGTAATGTCTGTTTCCAACTTACTCTTTCCATACGTTCTACCCTCTCATTCCTCTCCCAGTCATGTCTATAAGTCTCTTCTCTGTCTGGGTCTCCATTGCTGCTCTGCAAATAGGCGCATCAGTACTGTCTTTCTAGATTCCATATATATGTATTAGTATACAATATTTGTTTTTCTCTTTCTGACTTCACTCTGTGTAATAGACTCTAGATTCACCCATCTCATTAGGCCTGACTCAAGTGCATTCCCTTTTATGGCTGAGTAATATTCTATTGTATATATGTACCATGGCTTCTTTATCCATTCATCTGTTGACGGACATCTAGATTGCTTCCATGTCCTAGCTATTGTAATAGAACTGAAATGAACATTGGGGTACATGTGTCTTTTTCAATGTTTTCCTCAGGGTATATGCCCAGTAGTGGGATTGCTGGGTTATATGGTGGTTTTATTCCTAGTTTTTTAAGGAATCTCTCTACTATTCTCCATAGTGGCTATATCAATTTACATTCCCACCAACAGTACAAGAGGGTTCCCTTTTCTACATACCCTCTCCATCATTTATTGTTCGCAGGTTTTTTTATGGTGGCCATTCTGACCTATGTGAAGTGACATTTCATTGTAGTTTTGATTTGCATTTCTTTAATAGAGAGCAATGTTGAGCATCTTTTCATGTATTTATTAACCATCTGTGTGTCTTCTTTGGAGAAATGTCTGTTTAGGCCTTTTTCCCACTTTTTGATTGGGCTGTTTGTTTTTCTGGTATTGATTTATATGAGCTGCTTGTATATTTTTGAAATTAATCTTTTGTCAGTTGTTTCATTTGCTGTTATATTTTCCCATTCTGAGGGTTATCTTTCCACCTGTTTATAGTTTCCTTTGCTATGCAAAAGTTTTTATGTTTAATTAGGTCCCACTTGTTTATTTTTGTTTTTATTTCCATTATTCTAGGAGGTGGGTCATAGAGGATCTTCCTGTGATTTATGTCATAGAGTGTTCTGACTATGTTTTCCTCCAAGAGTTTTATATTTTCTGGTCTTACATTTAGGTCTTTAATCCATATTGAGTTTATCTTTGTGCATGATGTTAGGAAATGTTCTAACTTTGTTCTTTTACATGTAGCTGTCCAGTTTTCCTAGCAGTTCTTATTGAAGAGACTATCTTTGCCCCATTGTATATTTTTGCCTCCTTTATAAAAACAAACTATCCATAGGTGCATAGGTTTATTTCTGGGTTTTCTATCTTGTTCCATTGATCTATAATTCTGTTTTTGTGCCAGTTCCATACTGTCTTGATGACTATAGCTCTGTAGTATAGTCTGAAGTTGGGAAGGTGGTTTCCTCCAGCTGCATTCTTCTTTCTCAAGATTGCTTTGGCTATTTGGGGTCTCTATGTTTCCATATAAATTTTGAGATTTTTTGTTTACTTCTGTGAATAATGCCATTGGTAGTATGATAGGGATTGTATTGACTCTGTAGATTATGTTTGATACTATAGTCATTTTCATAATATTGATTCTTTCAACCCAGGAACATGGAATATCCCTCCATCTCTTTATGTTGCCTTTGATTTTGTTCATCAGTGTCTTATAGTTTTCTGTATACAGCTCTTTTGTCTCCTTAGGTAGGTTTGTTTATAGGTATTTTATTCTTTTTGTTGCAATGGTAAATAGGATTGATTCCTTAATTTCTCTTTATAAAATTTCATTGTTAGTGGATAAGAATGCAAATGATTTCTGTGTATTGATTTTGTATCCTACAACTTTGCTAAATTCAATTATTAGTTCTAGTAATTTTCTGATGGTATCTTTAGGGTTTTCTATGTAATAGTATCATGTCATCTGCAAACTGTAAGAGTTTTACTTCTTCTTTCCCAATCTGGATTCCCTTTATTTCCTTTTCTTCTCTGATTGCCATAGCAGGACTTGCAAAACTATGTTAATAGTAGTGGTGAGATTGGGTGTCCTTGTCTTGTTCCTGATCTTAGTTTTCTAATCTTAAGCTTAGAAAACTTAGCTTCAGTTTTCACCATTGAGAATAATGTTTGCTGTGGGTTCATCATTATTGCTGTTGTTCAGTTGCCCAGTTATGTCTGACTCTTTGCGACCCCACAGACTGCAGCATGCCATCCCTCCCTATCCCTCACCATCTGAAGTTTGCCTAAGTTTATGTCCATTGCATCAGTGATACCATCTAGACATCTCATCCTCTGATGCCCTCTTAATTTCTGCCCTCAATCTTTCCCAGCATCAGGGACTTTTCCAATGAGTTGAGTGTTCTCATCAGTTGAGCAAAACACTGGTGTTTCAGCTTCAGCATCAGTCCTTCCAACGAGTATTCAGGGTTGATTTTCCTTAAGATTGACTGGTTTGATCTTGCTTCCCAGGGGACTCAGGAATCTTCTCCATAACCACAGTTTGAAGGTACTATTTCTTTGGCACTCTGCCTTCTTTACAGTCCAGCTCTCATAATTGTATGTGACCACTGGGAAGACCATAACCTTGACTACAGGGACGTTTGTTGGCGGAGTAATGTCTCTGCTTTTCAACACACTGTCCAGGTTTGTCATAGCTGTCCTGCCAAGATGCAATCATCTTCTGATTTCATGGCTGCAGGCACCATCTGCAGTGATCTTAGAGCCGAAGAAGAGGAAATCTGTCACTACTTTCACCTTTCCCCTTCTATTTGTTATGAAGTAATGGGGCCAGATGCCATGAGCTTAGTTTTTTTTTTTTTTTTTAATATTTAGTTTTAAGCCGGCTCTCCTCCTTTACCCTCATCAAGAGGCTCTTGAGCTTTGCTTTCTGCCATTAGAGTGGTATTATCTGCATATCTGAGGTTGTTGATGTTTCTCCTGCCTATCTCGATTCCAGCTTGTAACTTATCCAGCTGGGCATTTCTCATGATGTGCTCAGAATATACCTTAAACAAACATGATGACAGAAGACAGCCCTGTCATACTCCTTTCTCTATCTTGAACCCATCAGTTGTTCCATTCAGGGCTCTAACTGTTGCCTCTTGACCCACAGGCAGGTTTCTCAGGAGTTGGGTTTTATTATGTTGAGGTAGGTTCCTTATACATAGCACATTTTTTGAAGTGTTTTCTTTCTTTTCCTTTTTTTAATCCTAAATAGGTGTTGAATTTTGTTGAAATCTTCTGCATCTATTGAGATTACCATATGGTTTTTATCTTTCAATTTGTTAATAAGGTATATCACATTGATTGGTTTGTATCTGTTGAAGAATCCTTACATCCCTGGGGTAAACCCAATTTGATCATGGGTATATCAATATGTTGTTTAATGTGTTGTTGAATTCTGTTTGCTAGAATTTTGTTGAGGATTTTTGCATCTATGTTCATCTCTGTCTGGTTTTGGTATCAGGGTGATGGTGGCCTTGTAGAATGAGTTTGGAAGTGTTCCTCTGCAAATTTTTGGAAGAGTTTTAGAAGTAGAGGGATTAGCTCCTCTCTAAATGTTTGATATAATTCACCTGTGAAGCCATCTGGCCCTAGGCTTTTGTATTTTGGGGAGATTTTTAACCACAGTTTTTATTTCATTGCTTGTGATTGGTTGTCCATAATTTCTATTTCTTCCTGGTTCAGTCTTAAAAGATTGAACTTTTCTAAGAATCTGTCCATTTCTTCCAGGTTTTCCATTTACTTGAAATATAATTGCTTGTATTAGTCTCTTATGATTCTTTGTATTTCTGCATTGTCTGAACAGACTTCTTGAGTTCAGACATATTCCATGGTTCCTGTGGAAAGTGTATGTGTTTTGATTGGCAGCAAGAGGGTAAGAATAGCAAATATAAATATTCACAAAAGGCCTAGTTGGGACAGTGTGATTCTAAAGGTAGGGTATTTCAATTCTGCAGACAGCCCTTCCTCTCCCAGAGACCCCACTGTCTACTTGAGGTGGCAGTGGTGAGTGAGCAAGAAAGTCATAGCAGCAAGTCAATTATGAACCAACGTGGGATCAGTTCAACACTCTATCTGACAAGTATCATATTTTTAATTATTTTTTTATTTTTTATCCTTTAGCACTATAGTTTAAAGGATTTGGAGTCTCTTTTTTTTCATGGAAGGAAATAAGATTTCCTACAGTTGATATTTTAGCCCTCAATCACATCAATCTTTTACTTTCTCTAAACACTTTATAATTATTATTTGACTGATGGACTCTCTGACTTCCTTAAATGTTTTATCTTAAATTTTTTTTTGGTTACTTTTATGAGAATTTGGAATTAAGAACAAAGTACATATAAATTCGTTTTTCCAGAAGACAAATTGTGGAATTAGACTTTCTAGGTTCAGATTCTAGTTCAGCTACTCACTGACAGTGTGACCAGGCAAATTACTTTACTTCTCTGGGCCTCAGTTTCTTCATAGTTGACTGTAGATAAAAAATATCTACTTCAGGGAGAATTTATGAAACTGGAATGAGTTGATATTGGTCAATTACTTACATAAACGCTTGCCATATTATCAATGAAATAAAAGTTTTAGACAAAAAAAAATCTTCATTTAAAAAACAAGAAAATCACAAATGCAATTTTTAAATATTAACAAACTGTAAATATTGCTCTAAGTTAGCTTATAATCTGTATAACTCTATATAGAAAGGCAAAGAAAACTTGTTTTCTTTAGTAATAAGCCAGACTTCTTACAAAGATCAGAACTATGTGTGTATAGTGTTGTGTAATCATACACACACACATACACACACACACACACACACACATATAGATGATTCACAGAAAATCAGGGTGTGTATTTTGTGACTAATTATTATCAACTTAAACATATAACTCCCAGACACAATAGTACATAGTACAATAGTAATATATGGTTACATATATGTTTTTAATAATTATGTAATTAATAATTACAGTTTTGCTTTAAAAATGAATGATACTACATTCATTTTTAAGAATGCTTGAAACATGACAGTTGAACATGTTAGAGCTTCTGTAAAGTTAGAACAGTTGCAGAAATTTTGGTTCTAAAATGTCATGTTCTGTATAAACATTAATGAAGATTTTATTTTAGTTAGAGTAAGACTCTTCAGTTTCATGCCTTTTGATTATTCTATCATGGTTTTCTCTCACTTGAAGTTAGTATTTTAATTCTGCAAGATTGAAAAAGAGATGGTACTTATATAAAGGAGATTCCCTCATGTGATTAGGTTTGTTTGAAATTGTTAGTGAAAATAGCTTGGGAAGAAAGAAGGAGTTGTTGGGTTTTTTGCAAAAGTCAAAGATAAAATTCAATAAGGAGACTTGCTCATTTTGCCCAATCATCATGAAGTCACCAATGTAATGAGTCAATTTAATGTTTTCCAGAATATACAGAAAATCCAAATCTTTTAAAGTCATATTATTATAGAGAAGGATGATAACATATTTCTCAGGCAAATTGTCAATGAATATTATTGTGGTCTCTGTGAATGTGAACTATTTTTGGTCCCTTCTCCTATCAGTACAGAAATGAATACATTTACTAAAAGATCTCATGCTATATACATAAGGCCTTATTGAAACTTCTGATAGCAGCACAATCTATCATAGGTTTGAGCAGGGCTACCACTTTGATGAACTAGCAGTTTCTAGTCATTATCTAAGATTCATCCAGTTTTTGCATGTGTCAAACCAGAGAAACAGAGATATGTTAGGTCATACCACCTTCATGTAACATAGCCTGTCTTGGTGAAGGAGGTTACGTAACTCAACGAAGCTATGAGCCATGCTGTGCAGGGCCACCAAGACAGAAGCCTCATAGTGGAGAGTTCCAACCAAATATGGTCCACTGGAGGAGGAAATGGCAACCCACTTCAGTATTCTTTCTGCGAGAACCCCATGAACAGTATGAAAAGGCAAAAAGATATGCTATAGGGAAAGAGAAGAAGACAAATGTTAAGAGCTCCAGAAAGAATGAAGCAGTTGGGCTAAAGTGGAAATGATGCTCAATTGTGTGGATGTATCTGGTGCTGAAAGTATAAGTCTGATGCTGAAGAGAACACCATTGCATAGGAAACTGGAATGTTAGATCCACGAGTCAAGGTAAATTAGACATAGTCAGATAGGAGACGGCAAAATTGAGCAGCATCATTTTAGGAATCAGTGAACTATCCATCATATCTACTACTGTGGGCAAGAACCACTTAGAAGAAGTGGAGTAGCCCTCATAATCAACAAGAGTCTGAAATGCAGTACTTGGGTGCAGCCTCAAAAACGATAGGATGATCTTGGTTCATTTCCAAGGCAAACCATTCAGTATCAAAATAATCCAAGTCTATGCCCCAACCACTGATGCCAAAGGGGCTGAAATTGACCAGTTCTATGTAGACCTACAACACTTTCTAGAACTAACACCAAAAAAGATTATTTTTCATCATAGGGGATTAAAATGCAAAAGTAGGAAGTCAAGAGATACACAGAATAGTAGGCAAGTTTGGCCTTGGAGTTTAAAATGAAGCAGGGCAAAAGGCTGAATTTTGTCAAGAGAACGTGCTGGTCATAACAAACACCCTTTCAAACAACCCAAGAGACAGCTCTGCCCATGGAAATCACCAGATTGTCAAAACTTACATCAGATTGATTGTGTTCTTTGCAGTCAAAGATGGAGAAGCTGTATATGGTCAGCAAAAACAAGACCTGGAGCTGACTGTGGCTCAGATCATGAGCTCCTCATTGTAAATATTCAGGCTTAAATTGAAGAAAGCAGGGGAAACTACTAGGCCATTCAGGTATGACTTGAATCAAATCCCTTTTGATTATACAGTGGAAGTGACCAGTAGATTCAAGGGATTAGATCTGGTAGACAGAGTGCCTGAAGAACTATGGATGGAGGTTCATAACCTTGTACAGGAGGCAGTGACCAAAACCATCCCAAAGAAAAAGAAATGCAAGAAAGGCAAAGTAGTTGTCTGAGGAAGCTTTACAAATTGCTGAGGAAAGAAGAAAAGTAAAAGGTAAGGGAGAAAGGGAAAGATATACCCAACTGAATGCAGAGTTCCAGAGAAAAGCAGGAAGAGCTATGAAGGCCTTCTTAAAGGAACAGTACAGTGAAATAGAGGAAAACAATAGAATGGGAAAGACTAGAGATCTCTTCAAGAAATGGAGATATCAAGGGAACATTTCATGCAAAGATGGGCAAAGCAAAGGACAGAAACAGTAAGGACTAATGGAAGCAGAAGAAATTAAGAAGACATGGCAAGAACACACAAAAGAGCTATACTAAAGAAGGTGTTAATACACGGATAACCACAAAGTGTGGTCATTCACTTAAAGCCATACATTCTGGACTGTGAAGTCTAGTGGGCCTTAGGAAGCATTACTACAAACAAAGCTAGTGGAAGTGACAGAATTCCTGGTGAGCTATTTAAAAATCCTGAAATATGATGCTATCAAAGTGCTGCACTCAATATGTGAGCAAATTTGGAAAACACAGCAGTGGCCACAGGACTGGAAAAGTCAGTTTTCATTCCAGTCCCAAAGAAGGACAATGCCAAAGAAAGTTCAAACTACTGCACAATTGCACTCATTTCACTTGCTGGCAAGATAATACTCAAAATCCTTCAAACTAGGCTTCAGTAGTTATGTGAACTGAAAACTTCCAAACATGCAAGCTGAGTTTAGAAAAGGCAGAGGAACTAGAAATCAAACTTCTAACATGAGTTGGATCATAGAGCAAGCAAAGGAATTCCAGAAAAAAAACATCTACGTTGGCTTCATTGACTACACTGAAGCCTTGTCTGTGTGGATCACAACAAACTGTGGAAAAATTTTAAAGAGATGAGAGTACCAGACCACCTTACCTGTCCCCTGAGAAATCTGTTTTTGGGTCAAGAAGCAACAATTAGAACCAGATATGGAACAAATGACTGGTTCAACATTGGGAAAGGAGTATGTCAAGACTGTATATTGTCACTCTGCTTATATGCTGGGCTGGATGAGTCACAAGCTGAAATCAAGATTGCCTGTAAATATCAACAACCTCAGATATGTGGATGATACCACTCTAATGGCAGAAAGCAAAGAGGAACTAAAAAGCATCTTGATGAAGATGAAAGAGGAGAGTGAAAAATCTGACTTGAAACTCAACATTTAAAACATTAATATCATGGCATCCAGTCCCATCACTTCATGGCAAACAGAAGGGGAAAAGTGGAAACAGTGACAGATTTACTTTTCCTGGGCTCCAAAATCATGGTAAATGGTGACTGTAGCCATGAAGTTCAAAGACATTTGCTCCTTGGAAGCAAATTATGACAAAACTGTGGTTTTTCCAGTAATCATGTATGGATAAGAGAGTTGGACCATAAAGAAGGGTGAGTGCTGAAGAATTGATGCTTTTGAACTGTGATGCTGGAGAAGACTTTTGAGAGTCCCTTGGACAGCAAGGAGGTCAAGGGTCAGTGAATCCTAAAGGAAATCAGTCCTGAATATTCCCTGTAAGTATTGATGCTGAAGCTCCAATACTTGATGCAAAGCAATGACAGATTGGAAAAGACCTGATGCTGAGACAGAAGGAAATCAAAGAAGAAGGGGATGGCAGAGGATGAGATGGTTAGATAGCATCACCAACTCAATGCACATGAATTTAAGCAAACTCCAGGAGATAGTGGAGGACAGAGGAACTTGATGTACCTGGTCCTTGGGGTCGCAAAGAGTCATTACCACTTAGTGATTGAACAAACAACCTATTTTAGATCCTTAAGGGTGGTAAAAATTTATGTCTTTCCCTCAACATAAAATGTTGATTTAGATTTACATTTTTGGCCAGGGAGGGAATAGTTTCTAAGATTTCACTTGGCCTCCCCCCATGCCACTCCTTACTCCAGAGGCCAAGGGCCTGATGTGGATGTTATTTCACATTCCAGGTATGTCAATACCAACTGAACACTTGGTAACAAGAAAAAAGACAGATACATGAATCTTACTTAGTATAAGCTGAAATTTAACCAGCATTTCATTTATTACCCAGCCATGTATATTCACACACTGAGGGGTCATAACACCTATTTTTTGCCTATATTTACCAGTATCCACTCAGACACTGTGTCCAGTATTCCTTGAAATATTGAGATATTCCTTTTATCTCAGTTAATAGCAAGATGGTCCTTTGGAAAAGGACTGCAGAATTATATTGATAATATAATAATATAGTATATGTTATAATATATAATAATATACAATAATATAATAATAATATTAATAATACCACATCAAGTATATTAAATTATATAAGTATATGTGGTATCATATACTTTTATCCAGGGAACTCAGTCATTTCTTGAATCAGAGGCATCATGGAACTGAAAATTGGCTCATATTTGGAAATAGAGGAAGGAATCATGTCTTTTCATCGAAGCTACCCCTTCATTCTCTTCCTTCCCCATTAATTTCTTATTTTCTTATAGATAGTATTATGTTGTACCCTCACTGAATGTTTCTCTTGTGATCCCCAGAGTCATCATGTTCTATTAGCATCTACACAAATCTCTGAAGGACAATGTTGTTTCATTATACCTCTAACCTTTACATGCATCATGCTCACTGTGGCCTATGGGCTTCTGGTGGCTAAAATTCTTCACCTGACCTGTATTCTTTGGAGGTCCCATCATTCCTATCATTATTAATAATTTAACTTTTGTGATCACTTCTGCTTTGAGTCCTAATCTTCAGTGAGAATGCAATGCTTTACTTTTTATAGAAACATGGGAAATGTATTATTGCATAAAAAGAAATTGTGACATTTATATGTTTGTCTTTGTTAGGTAAAAATGTGCTGTCAAGAAATAACTGAGGATGTTGATCTGTGATCATTGATTTTGGTGTCCTATAACACATATTTGTTAAATTATTTAATGTTTATTATGTAGCAAATAACTACACATTATAATGTCTGTAATACATGAAATAGATTCATTTAAAGACAAAGATCAAGGGCAGTTTGACACATACTAAACCAGAGCATAATTGTGGAACTTGTTCAATTTTGCAAGTCTGTGTTCATATAATACCTTTGTTTCTTAAAAATTTTGTAAAAGTTACACTCAATACTTTTAGGATAAAAATAGTTTCTTGAATTAAAAAATATTAACTGATTTGAAATTTATACATTTTAATTAATTAACTACATATATATTCTGTTAGCCTTTCCTTTTTCTACATGTTGTATATATGTTTCATCTCTTTGTCTGTTGACATTTAAATTTCTTTTCTTCCCTAACCTTTTAAATAATATCAGTTACTTTGGGACAACTCAAGTTCAAAATCACATCTTCTCAAATTAATCACTGAATAGAATTTTAGGTTTCCCTTTTTGTGAAGGAATAATATTGTTAAAGTAAGTTGACCCTTTTCTTATAAAATCTGAGTATAAGATATTATAAAATGAATTGAGTTCATTAATATTATATTTTAAATGTTTCCTTTGGAAAGCTCCTTCAAAACACATACTTTTGTTGTGGTTCAGAAAGGAAACTGAACAGTAAAGTTTGGAAAAAAAAGCTGATTGCAATTCTTAGTACTGTTTAAACTACTGAAGTGAACTATATATTATTTTATAATAAAATATTATTTATAAGTATGTATCCTACCTAAATCCAGGTGGAAGTCCTAATAAAGTAATCATATGTCTCATTTATTTGCATATAAATAGTATTTTGTGTGTTTTTGTTGCTCAGTCCTGTCCAACTCTTTGAGACCCCATGGAGTCTAAAACACACCAGGTTCCTCTGTCCATGGGATTTTCCAGGTGAGATTATTGGAGTGGTTTGCCGTTCTCTTCTCCAGGGAATCTTCCCAACACAGGGATTGAACAGAGGTCTCCTGCATTGCAGGCAGATTCTTTACCATCTAAGCCACCAGGGAAGCCCAAATAGTATTTTAGAGTCTTTAAAATTGTATTCACCTAGTGGGCATTTAATATGTCTTTATATCTTTTGTTGATATTTTTGGTAAACTGTTCCTAGAAAGTGAAGACTCAAATGTGACCGACTAAGGTTATATTATGAACTATAACAAGGCAATCTTCTGCCAGAAATAATTCTTTTTTTTTTTTATCTTCATTAATGAGTACAGGAAGATTCTGTCACAAAAACATGCCAGAGGATACTGCACTCCCTTGTGATTTTTTTCTTCAAACACATCTAACAGAGTCCCTAATATCTGGAAGTCGTAACTAGTTAGTTACCTATTTATAATGTTGCAACTGTGAGCTATGAACACAAATGTAAAATGTTGATTTTAAAAGTGCTAATTTTCGTGAACCTCTGTTCAAAGTTCTTAAATATATTTCTTATATATAACTGTTATGTAAATAATCTCCACAAATGTAGTATATTCCAAACACATAAAATAAAGCATGAAACAGTGATAGATTTTATTTTCTTGTGCTCCAAAATCACCACAGACAATGACCACAGCCATGAAATTCAAGGATGCTTGCTTCTTGGAAGGAAAGCTGTGACAAAACTAGACAGCACATTAAAAAGCAGAGACATCAGTTTGCAAACAAAGGTCCATCTTGTCAAAGCTATGGGTTTTCCAGTATCATGTATAGATGTGAAAGTTGGACCATAAAGAAGGCTGAGCACCAAAGAATTGATGCTTCTGAACTGTGGTGTTGAAACAAGATTCTTGAGAGTCCCTTGGACTGCAAGGAGATCAAACCAGTCAATCCTAAAGGAAATCGGTCTTGAATATTGGAAAGACTGATGCTATAGCTGAAGCTCCAATACTTCGGCCACCTGATGCGAAGAGCCATCTCATTGGAGAATACTCTGATACTGGGAAAGATTGAGGGCAGGAGGAGAAGGGGATAATGGAGGGTGGAATGGTTGTATAGCACCAGCAACTCAGTGAACATGAATTTAAGCAAACTCCAGGAGATACTGAAGGACAGGCAATACTGGCGTGATGCAGTCCATGGGGTCGCAAAGATTCAGACACGGCTGAGCAACTGAATAACAACAAAATAAAGCATATCAAACAAATACTATAACCTTAGAACTAGATAAACCTAGCATTGAAAACCAGAAGAGCCCATTCATTTTTTTGACCTTGGGTATAATTAGCATTTCTCATATCACTGGGTGTCCAGAGTTAGAATAATTGTCCCACCTTTCATGCCTCTTGTATGAATGCAATAATAAATGCAAAGGCTCTTCATTGTTGGCACTCAAATGTTAGGTATTATTTTCCTTTTGATTCAAGTACTTTTGCCTATAACATTAAAATATCTTAATTGTATAAGTAATTATATGGAAACATGGCCCAAGAAATGATGAATTTGTGTTTCAGAATGTTAAAGATGTCAGTATTTTAAATATAAACATTCAGAAAGTATATTAGTGTAAGCTTACCTTGTTAGAAAAGATGCTATTTTCTGATTCTATGTTATACCTAAGGAAGCCCAAAATGAGGAGCTTAAATGACTGAGGGCAGTCAAGTTATATTTAGCTCTCCTAGCTGATTTCAAATGCACACTGATTGCAGGGACAACAAAAATAATTCCTGCAATTAAATGGGTTGCCTAACTTAATAAGTATCTGTATACATTTAAATGAATTCAAGGTTTTAGAATAGATTACAGAAACCTAACTATAAAGGGGAGGCTAAAAATTATGTATTTGCAATCAAGGTCTCTTCTAAATGATGAAGAGAAAATAAAATATACCATTCATCTTCTAAATTTCTTTGTTTTTCAATGTGTTTTTTGCATAATTTATATATGAGTCCACAGCACTGTGCAACTACAATCATGTTTTCTATCATTGTTTTGAAAAAATGAACTCTACATAATTTTTGTGAATAATATTTTCATGAGGAAGAGTCAGAGTGAATCAAACAAACATCTTTATGCTGTAGTCATCAAGGATATACATACATATATTAAAATATACATATATATGAAAGAGGGAGACAGGGATTAAAGGTAACAGGCTAGTTGGACATTTCTCTGTAGTAGGTAGCTTCCTGAAAAAATAAATGCATACAAATCATCATACACATTTGTTGGTTATATTCTTTCATGAAGAAAATAAATTTGGGAGCTGAATGGTGCTTTTAAAGTACACCAAGGAAATGACATGGCACAGACGTGCCTCTCCCAAAGTAATTTTAAATGACAAAATATTCAATGGATGCAGGCTTATTACTATGTTTCTGAGTCTATAATATTATTTTATTGGAATCTTTGGTTTCTGATTTCTCCATGGGTTTTGAATTTTATTACCTCCTTGCTAGTTTCTTTGTCTGCCTCTGTCCCTCTCTCCAGGAACTGTAGTCTATTTATGAGTGCTCAGTATTGAGAACTACAGTCTATTTATGAGTGTTCAGTATTGAATCTATTTATCTTTCTCTTGTATATTTGTTCAGTTTTTCCACAAGGAATAAGTTCACATCTTCAGGGATAATATGACAAAAGACACCAAGTGTCTTTATGTCCCTTGTGGCACAGCATCTTTCCTACTTTACCAACAATCAGATTCTTCAAATTAGGATTCAAAATATGAAAGAAAATATGTCCCTGAAGTATAAAGTCACAACATTACTAAGTGTTAGGAAATTTTTATACTTTTCTTTCTTTAATAGCATAGTTCAGTGAGAAGTCTAAGATAGATCCAGGGTACCATTTTTAGTTAGTTGCCTAAGTGGCATATAAACCACTCGGTAAACTCAGTAACTAATAGATGAGGATTGATTAAATTCACATTTTGACCATTCACCCAGAAAGATATGTAGCCTTGTGTATGTATGACCATGAAGAAATAAAAATGGTATTAATAGATATGTCTTTGGAGGTAACTGTATGACCCAGAAAAGTGATGCAAAAGTTGACGGACAGATTGATGTAAATTAGGCAGAAAAATGATAGATAGACATAGTTAAAAGAAAGGAGACAGGAAAAAACAAAAAAGGCCAAAAGGACTGGGGAGAAGCGAAGGAGAAGACTTGGTTGTGGAGGTGCATTTCAAAGGACTTCCATCAAACCAACAGTCTTTCCTTTTCCTCTTATTGGAATCACTTATTTGTTATGCTTTTTTCCTTCTATTTTGGTTAACTGGCTTTGGCTTTTGTTCCCTTCTGCATTGCTCTTGTTAGCTCTGCTGTTCTGCCCCAAAGTGCTCTCCCTAGGCTTAGAATTGAACATATCACAATTTCCTGAAGTCCCAAGATCCCAGTTTCATCTTTACTCATTTGCAAATATGATCATTCAAGCCAATAGCACTCTCTACAGTTTTTCTAGAATTTTTAAATCATAACTTTGTTTAAAAAGGATATAGTAGAAATAGTGATACACAGTGTTAACATACATAGAAAGTGAGGAGCTAATTAAGATGCTGATTTATTCTGTTCTAATATCTTGAGCTCTTTTTACCTTTAGTTTCAATTTGACTGTTATTTTCTCAGAATTAGACTCAGATATTCTTCCTAAGAAAAATCTGACTCTATTTACAATAATATTTATGCTTTATTTACTGTTATTTTCAGCAGTTTGGTGGACACTTTGGGAGCTGTTAGAGCAGATAGTCTGGTGTGAATTCTAGTAATGAGTGCTTAGTAAGGAATGTATGCTTCTACTTCCAGTCTATGGTGGAGAAACAGTCTTGGGACAGGCTATAACAAAATAAATTAATCAAAGCCATCACTTACATAAATATCAGAAAAAAGATGGTAAGCAACTGTGTTCCATTTTCCACTGAGTGCTAGAAAATATTAATTTATAGCATTAAGCATTTGAGATCATCATAAGGAAGCAGTTGTTTATCAATCTGTATAATAATTATAACAAGAAAGATTATGGTATAGATAGAAATATTGGTGTTTTTAAAAATGGAGTTATTTAACAATAGCCTTCAGTTTACTGAATAGATTAAATAAGCACTTTAATTTTTTAAATGAATGAGTCAGCATTCATAGACTTCTACATTTAGGCTTGCAATTAAGTATTGCATATAGAGTGTCATAAAGCTTTTAAGCCAAACTGTTCTCTTTTCTTGCCATGATGAATTACTGTATTTCTATGAAATGAATAATTGAATTATATTTCAGATCCTTGCATCATAAACTTTTATTGTGCTTGTTTAGAACAACATTGTGTTGGGCAGTTGGCTACCATCTTGAATAAAAGAAACCCAAATTTTAGTAAAACTTTTGTCACAGAACCTGTAAGTTTTTCTGGCTTTTTCAACATCTATAATAACATAAAAATGAACTATATAATTATTAATTTTTTTAACAGTAGGATTCTAATGTATGTAAATAAATTTCCCCACATGCTAGTAGTTTTTAAAAAAGCCTCTCAATAACTTACACTTCAAAGCATTTAAGAGTAAGAAATGTATATCTCATTTATTCCTGATATCAGTAAGACACAGGCATTATTATCTGTCTTGGCAGGTGGATAAAAATGCTCCTAGAGTTAAAAAGCTTGCTCTAAGTCAAGCAAGTAGCAAGAAGTGAAAATCAGAATCTAGAGTCAAGAAATTTGAAACATAAATTCATTTTTCAGTTTTTAAAACAAAACTCAATGATTTTATTTTTTATAATTCTGTGATTTTTCTGTTACTCTGACATTTTTAATTCTATTTTATTTTTTAGAATCCCCTATATAATTGTTGTTATTATTATTACTTTCTTCTATGTTACTACTTGCCTGTGGTAGAATTTTTCTGTAGTTTAAAAGTAATATAAAATGTCTGGGAGCTTCAAGATTTCTAATTATCTTATAAATTGCTCATCATACTCATTAATAATTCCTGATCTTTTATTCATAAGGCTATATCTTAAGAAGTCCAAGGAAGCCTTCCTATAGCCCCTGGCTTTTCTTTTTTAAATTCCCCTCACTGGGTTTCACATATATAGAAAGTTTTTCTTGCATGTGCAGAACAAACTCGCATTTTCAGCTACTGTAATTCTCCTCGTCTCTGCATAAATGCTTACAGAATCATAGTTGCTAAATTCCGTGTCCATTGCAGTTAAAAGAATAACTTTAAAAATGTTTTTATTGGAGTATAGTTGCTTTACAATGTTGCATTTCTACTGTACAGCAAAGTGAATCAGCTACACATGTGCATATATCTCCTCATTTTTAGAGTTCCTTCCCATTCATTTCACCACAGAGCATCCAGTCGGTTTCCTGTGCTATACAATAGACCAAAAAAGTATTAATACCTTTTATTGTTATTCATCCAGGATAAAAAATTAATTTCAATTTTTCACTGAAGCGATGAGAACTTTTCATCTATGTCAATGTATTGCAAAATTTGTACAAATCATCAAAGCAAACAAGACACTTCTCACGTATTAATGGAAAATCTTGCCTACTATATAGCCTATTGCCTAAGAATCAATAAAAATTAGTGTCTGGCACATTCTATGAATCACAGACATCCTTGTTGCCCTATGCTCTGATTTCTACAAGTGAGAAAAATTCATTGTTTAGATGTCAGAGAATCAATGTTAAAAGTTTGTTTTTAATGTGGAAATTCTAAGTTATGAAAATTTAGAAAAAATATATCAACTTTGAGACTAAACAGTTAATTTATGAATATATGTATTTTTACAATATTATGTCATTAAAGATTGACTCATAAGAAAAATAAAATAGTTAAATGTATCTTCAAACTTTTTGTATGTTTAAATAAGACTAACATATGTATCTCAATACCATTTTGCCTTAGTTGGGTAAAACTTGCACCCCCAGAATCAGCATGAGTTTTTTAACTAAAAGGTAAAAATGACATGGGCTCTTTTTTTCAAAATATTCCATCTGTTGGGTGTTTGAATGGAGGAGGACAAAAATAATATTTGTAAAATCAAATAACTTGTAAAAAGAATGTATTAGTACATAAATTAGTTCAGTATAACATACACTCGTTATTGATTTACATAATTGGCCAGATGAAAGTTTAATATGTTGATATTCATATTGCATGGTATATTTGATAGCAATAAATGCATTATAGAAAGATAAATAAATACATTTTGAAAGGAATGTATTGAGACATTTTGAAGTATACTCTATTTCCACAAAGACATTTATCTTGATAGGTAGATCCTATATTTTAAAAGTTACGAGTCTACAGTAAATAAATCTATAAAGCAACAATGTGATTCCCTGATTTTTTAAAAATTTTATTGGCCATATTAGACCATAATAGTGAATGTTTTAATAATTTAATATATATGTATACTATATATGTAAAATCATATTAATGCCTGAGAAAGCATTTCAAATTAAATCACACATTATTGTGCTTATAAGAAAGCATGCCCAAATTATCATTCATAATTAAACCAAGTGAATATGTATGATATATGTATTGATACATTTGTTTGAAGATCTTCAGAATCAATATTTTTAATCCAGCTTAATAGTATTTCAAGCAATCTACCTCAAATCTTGAATAATAAATAAATTTGTGGTTTTCTCACATACCACATTTTTATTTTTAGAACACATCTTGTTAAGGTGCTTAAAGTCATGGAATGTAAAGCCACAAAATATGGCAATTTTTAATAAAATATACAAAATCACCACTGATATATCAGAAAAAGTGAGGGTATGAATTTCAAACTAGGTCAAATTTCAGAATATTGTCTCATTGCATACTGTAAAACAACACCCATATGTTATTTTATTATAAAATGCATTTTTGAACATTTCAATGACCACCAATTCTTTATCAGTTATAGACATATCTAAATAAAATTATGAAAAATGTTCTTTAAAATTGAGAATTTTGTTTGGATTATAGATTATTTTGTAAGGACCTTTTTTCCTGACAACTCTTAGCTAACATTTTTTTTTTCCTTTTGTGTTTGTTTTTCCTAATCCGAAATTTGCTGAAGAATATTTCAAGGATTTTACAGTTTAAAAACACTAAAATTATCTTTCAGAAGAAGGGATGTGGTAATACTAATTAATTAAATTGTAAGGTCAACTCGGGAAATAAAGCACACTCTTTAATAAACAAAAATAATGCCTCCTGTAAATGCATGTGTTTGGTGGTTATTTCAGTTCATTACACAGCAAATTGAGCTCCTTATTTTCTGCAGTATTTCCATCAGACAGCAACAGGTCCAGGTATTATATGAGCTTTTATGTTGTGGGTCTTAATAAGCATTCACTTTATCTTCATCAACAGAATATCTTATAAGCTCATAAAATATACATATTTCAAAACTGAATAGATTGCACTATCTCCTTGTGGTATCCTTTTCAAATTGTGGATAACCAGAGGCTCAGGAAATATAGGGATGACATCGGTCTGTTAAATTTTAGACAGCATGAGATATCTTTAAAATGAGCAAATGTCAGTGGATCAAAGTAAGAAGGTCAAAAGAAAAGGGAAGCCAATAATACTGACCAAATACATTACAATTCACTTTTGTAATATACATTTAAGAGTAAAAGATGTTTGCTGCATGAAATATTATAGAAGAATAAAAATTCTCTGTTGACAAAATTTTTACACTATGCCTCCCAAGAGACCCCCACATCTAGTTCTTTTGCATGATAAAAGGGAAGCAATTCTTTTGTGCCTATACTAAAAAACAAATGAACAAATAAAATAACATGTTGAAAATGGTTAGTTATTTTTATATTCTGAAAAGTGAATGAGTGATGGAGTTCTAAGCATGATATCATAGGAACAAAATGACATTGGGCATGGGGCTTCCAATTTGTGACTGTACATTAGCACTTATGAGCCACTGTGGTAACATTCCCTCTGTTAGAAGAGTTCGTTTACTAAATAGACTGTGAACTGAAAGAGCAAATGCATATCCCAAGTGGAAGCTGGTATTCTCTTCTCACAGTTAGGACCAAGCACAATTTAAACATATTTCAACTACTTGTAATCTACTTTTAATGGTTTTATTTTTTTTAAGGGCATTCATCTTCATTACCTCAATGTAACATTTTTATTTCAGCAAGATAGTAAAAACACATTTTGAGCATAATCAAGAATGATCAGATATCTTCAGACAGTGTAGATTTAAGGTAATATTCCATTAGCAATTAATAGAGCATGAAATGTTAAAAATTGGAAAAGTTTTGTAGAATCTTACAAATTTCAGAATAAGTTCTCTTTGAATAATGACAAGATGTATTTAATATTCAGGTTTTTTTTTAAATCTTCACTATATAAAAGAGAAATTGAATCTTACTCTCTAATAATCTTGAGACATAATATTTTGTCATCATTTACTAAACAGGAACATAGATCCTGGTTTTGCACTAATTTTTAACACACTAAATCCCATCAAGGTATATTTTAGCCCAAATATATAAACTTGTTTCTTGTTAAATGCTTACCTCTATGGTAACCAGAGAAAGTAGAAACAATCTTGAGTGTATTCCTTGGCAACCAATTATCTAAAAATATAGAAAAGCATTTTGTGCAATAGTTTCATCTGTAGACAGTTTTGAGTTGCTGTCTGCCTTAATATTTCATTTCCATGTGAACAAATTTTGAGCACATCAAAATGCTAATCAGTTGTCAGAATAATACAGTATTCCATTCAGAATTTTCTTCTGTGGGAGCAAAAACAGTAGGATCACCTCACATAACATAGCATAATATTTTTCTCTTAATTGACAGCATATATCAGTAATATCCTGGTGCTTCCTTGCTGGTAATAGCTAACCTTTGTGGATAGTTCATTTGATCACTGAGCTTTTCATATGTATGTTTTTATATTTAAATGATATAGCTATAACTGTTGTTTTTCAAAATGGATGTCGTTTAACCCATTTGGAAAGAATTGTAAGGTTGATTGATTTCAATGAACTTGTAATTTCTCCCCCATACATGTATAACCAACAAGATGCTAAAAACATGAATTCTAGTGGCTTTGGATGGTTTGATTTTATGTTTGCAGTATTTCCATGAGTGGCAAGCATAGAACTTATTTGATGAAATTAGTATTTAAAACATGAAGATGTTTCATAATTCATGCTTTTTAACTTTGCTGCTGTTAATAATTGTATTCACCCTATATGAATTAGGAGATGTCCATATTGTTTTCTGAATATTAAATATGAAGAAATGCACAATTAAACTAATGTACAACTAAGCAAATTCATGTCAGAAACATCTATAAAAATATTAAAAGTTAAAGAGAAAATACAAAAGTATTTTCACAAATGGACAAATGAAAAATTGTGTTATTAGAAAAACATACAATTTGAAATTCTAATTAAATAATTAAATAATTAAAAGAGAATTTTCTTAAAGAAGAAAAAATACAAAAAAATAAAATTAAAAACTAAGGTTCATAATCCCTCTTACTACTTTATATATTTAATTTTCAGTATTTTTTTGCATATGTATTTTTAATGTACATGTATATCATTTTTATAAGAGAATTCTCATCACAAGAGAATTTGTGAAGATCTATATTTTCATATATATTATCATATATGATTTTCATATTATATATTATAACATATTTATAATATATAATATAATTATAATATCATATATGATTTTCATATCATTATAATATACAATATGACTTTCATGTTATATATTATATTATTATTACAATATAATATTATATGTTATTATAATATTATTATAATAGTACTATTGTACTTTATCACATATATATAATTTATCAGCAATTCTGTTATTATTGAATATATAAGAAGTTTCTAATTTTCTTATTATAAATAACCCTGGGATGATCATATTTGTCCCTGTATCTTGATATGCATGCTTACCATTTTAAAAACAAATCACTACTAAACTAAAACTACTGACTCAAAATTGTTGACTTTTTATGCTCTGCATGCATAATCATACTACTTTTACCAAGTACATTCCTATTTACAGCCCCTCTATAAATTCTTGGAAAGAACTGATTGCTATTATGCATCATTGTTTTAGTACTTGCCTTGCTGCTGCTGCTGCTGCTAACTCACTTCAGTCGTGTCCGACTCTGTGCGACCCCATAGATGGCAGCCCACCAGGCTCCCCCGTCCCTGGGATTCTCCAGGCAAGAACACTGGAGTGGGTTGCCATTTCCTTCTCCAATGCATGAAAGTGAAAAGTGAAAGTGAAGTTGCTCAGTCGTGTTGGACTATTAGCCACCCCATGGACTGCAGCCTACCAGGCTCCTCTGTCCATGGGATTTTCCAGGCAAGGGTACTGGAGTGGGGTGCCATTGCCTTCTCCAAGTACTTGCCTAGTTGACAGAAATTATGTCTTTTGATTCTTAATAAAATTGAATATATATATTGTTTAGTAACAATTTTAGTTCCGAAATGTTGTTGCTGAATCACGCAAAGACTCCGGGGTTCTTGGCCTCCGGAGAAGAATCCAATCCGGGGCCAGAGACGAGGCTTGATTGCTGAGAGATTTTGTGTAATAAGGTTTTATTAAAGTATAAAGGATATAGAGAAAGCTTCTGACATAGACATCAGAAGTGGCAGAAAGAGTACCCCCTTGCTAGTGTCAGCAATGGAGTTATATACTCTCCAATGAATCCAAAGAATGTTTGGAGGTTGTAAAGACCTCACTAGACCTACTCCCATAATTTATATCTTAAGATAACAGAATTAGCTAGAAGGTTTAATCCAGACTGTCCTCAGGCAGGATACATCCTTGTAAAGACCAGACCTACTCCCACAATTTATGTTTTAAGATGACAGAATTAGCCAGAAGGTTTAATTTAGAGACTGTCCTCAGGCAGGATACATCATTGTTATATAATCCTAAGGAATGTAGAGGAAAAAAAAAGTAAAAAGTTGGTCCTTTCTTCCTCCTTGAGTATTCCAGACCTCTCTCTCCTTGGAGACTCCTAGACTTCTTATCAACCTGCCTAGGAAATGACTCTCTCAGTTCCCTAACTGTGATTGTCTTCATGTAATTTGCTGTGTTTTATTATCTTAGAATTTCAATTTGTATGTGTTTCTAATGATACAATTTTTAATTTGTCCACTTGTGAAAATACTTTTGTATTTTCTCTTTAACTTTTAATATTTTTATAAATGTTTCTGATGTGCATTTGCTTAATTGTACATTAGTTTAATTGTGCATTTTCCAGTTTCTTTTATAATTTTCTTCCTAGCACTATCAATTTATCTAAAATTTCTCTTTATGCTTTTGCTTATTTATTCAACAAATATTGAGTATCTATTATATCAGGCAATGTTCTAGACATTGGAGGTAGAACATAGCCTTAAGGATCTTATGATTTATTAATGGAAAAAAGAAAAAATAGAGAATTTAGTAAAAAGTATATTAGTGTAAATAGTGCTACAAAAAGTATAATGATATATATGAACAAAATGGAAATAGGTACAGACAAAACATTTACTTGAAATTGGAGAGAGTAAGAACACTTCTTGGAGGAAATGATCCTGGCAAATCCTGAATTCTGAGTAGAAATTACCTGGGGATAAGAGAGAGGACAGGCTTTCGAGGCAGAAAGAACTACGTGCAAATATAATCAAAGTTGCACTGTCTGTAAAAATCTGAAGTTGGGATTTCTGTGGGAGAGAGATGTAGGAAGACAGTGAGAATGAGGAAGGTCAGATTCTAAAGGGCATAGCATACCAATGGAGGTCAGACTTTATGTTGAAGGCATAAGTCTTTCTTCAATGCAGAAAAGACATCAACGAGCAATGACTAATGGCAGGATGACCAATTAGAAGGGTGTCAGCTGATGCTCTAGCATTTTACTCAGTTTCCTTATCTAAAATGTGTATAATAACCTACTATAAAAATTTATTATTAAATGAGATATTTTAAAAGAATTCAAATTAGTCATGTGTAGGATAGGCACCAAATAAATGGAATATATTAATATGGATTAACAGATTAAATATAAATTAAAATGTCAATGTTTGAGAAAAATATGAAAATTTCTACTTTATATACACTTTGTTTGATAATTTTATGATATCCTTTTTGACTTCCTAGGTGGCTCAGTGGTAAAATAATCTGCTTGAAATCCAGGATACATGGGTTTGATGCCTGGGTCGGGAAGATAGCCTTGAGAAGGAAATGGCAACCCACTCCATTATACTTGCCTAGAAAATCCCATGGACAGAAGAGCCTAGCAGGCTACAGTCCACAGGGTCGCAGAGTTGGATACGACTTAGCACCTAAACAGCAACAAAGTATTCATAATCTGACATCTGAAAATATCAGTCTAGAAGATTCACAGAGTGAGCGTTGGTCACTTTAAGTCATTGTATATAATTTTACATAGAAATCCGGCCCACTACACACACACACACATGCACACAATCTCTCTGTCTCATTACAGAAGAACCAGACAGCCATCCTGGAAAATTAATTCAATCATTTTCATGTTCTTATATACAAATAAGCATTGTCTTATCTATTGTAATTCTAGCCTTTTTTTTTTAATGTAATTGTTCTTTGTTCATTGGAACCCCCTCTCATTCCCCCCACTGGGATCCTTTTAGTTTATCAAGTTTTGTAGAGTGAAAAGTTTAACAAAATAATGTTTCAGATTTTAATGTCAGTGATAATTCTGGGTCCCTTCTTCATTAAGTTTCATGCTTATTCTGCATAGGAATATCCTGTTTTATTGCTTTGATTTTTGCTTCTCTGGCTCTTCTCTTCTTACTCAAATTTGCTGTTTCATGAATATTGAATCATTATTACTTGTCTGATTTATTTTTCCTAAGTATATTAATATTTTCTCAGTTTTCCTTCCTCAAAATTCTAAAATAATTTTTAACACTAACTTGTTTGTCGAATATTAGCCAGTGTGTCACTTTCTATTGCATTGCACATTATATCTTTCACCATAAACTGTTCATTTCTGATCCAAGATCACTTGGGAAAATGTATCACAAATCTTGTAATTAATATCATCTATTTCTTTATATTTTCCTTTTGTTTCATGTGGAAATTTGTTGCTTTTTCTTTCTTAGTACCGTACATTTCCTTTGAACTATTATTATTTTTTTGCATGTCTACTGATGTTTAGAGAAAATGGTATATTAGTGTTGTTCAGTCGATCAGTCATGTCAGACTGTTTGCTACTCCATGGACTGCAGCACGCCAGGCTTCCCTGTCCTTCATTATCTCCCGGAGCTTGCTCAAACTCATGTCCATTGAGTCAGTGATGCCATCTAACCATCTCATCCCCTGTCACCCCCTTTTCCTCCTGCCCTCAATCTTTTCCAGTGTCAGGGTCTTTTCCAATGAGTCAGCTCTTCACATCAGGTGGCCAAAGTATTAGAATCTCATCAGTCCTTCCGAAGAGTATTCAGGGTTGATTTCCTTTAGGATTCTCCAGCACCACAGTTTGAAAACATCAATTCTTGAGCAATCAGCCTTCTTTATGGTCCAACTTTCACATCCATACGTAACTGGAAAAGCTACTGGAAAACCATAGCTTTGACTATATGGACTTTCGTAGGCCAAGTGATGTCTCTGCTTTTTAATGTGCTGTCTAGGTTTGTCTAGCTTTTTTTTCAAGGAGCAAACCTCTTTTAATTTCATGACTGAAGTCACTGTCCACAGTGATTTTGGAGCCCAAGAAAATAAAGTCTCTCACTGTTTCCACTGTTTGCCCATCTATTTGCCATGAAGAGATGGGACCAGATACCATGATCTTAGTTTTCTGAATGTTGAGTTTTAAGCCAGGTTTTTCACTCTCCTCTTTCACTTTCATCAAGAGGCTCTATAGTTCCTCTTGCTTTCTGTTATTAGGGCAGAAAGTGAAGTCACCAGTCATGTCCTACTCTCTGTGACCCCATGGACTGTAGCCAACCACGTTCCTCCATCCGTGGGATTTTCCAGGCAAGAATACTGGAGTGGGTTGCCATTTCCTTCTCCAGAGGATCTTCCCAACCCAGGGATCGAATCTGAGTCTCCTGCATTGCAGGCAGACACTTTACTGTCTGAGCTACCAGGGAACCCCCTCCCCTTTAGGGTGGTGTCATCTCTATATCGGAGTTTATTGATATTTCTCCCAGCAATCTTGATTCCATTTTGTGATTCATCTGTCCTAACATTTCCTTTACAATCTTAATAATATACATATATTTTTGTAATATGAAAAGGCAAAAAGTCATGTATATTATTAGTATTGTAATTAATTCTATGTGAATTTATTCAGAATTTTTATTCTCCAAAATAAACGTGGTGACCATGGGTTAGTTTGTTTAAGAAGAGTTCTGCAAAAGCCATTTCACTGGCTTCCTGGGTGTTTTCTTTTAGATATTTTTGTGATGTAATTTAACAGCCATTCCTAAATAATTTTTGGGAGTCACTTACTCCTCCAGATTTTCCCATGTGCTACCTTTACAAACAGTGTTTGGTCCCTCAGGCCAAAATAACAGTTTGTGCTGGTAGGTAGAAATAATTTCGTGGTTGGCAAAACTTCTTTTATCCTAGACATTTGGTGATTTGTTTATTATGCTTGTTTGGAGCAGCATGAAAGTAGCTGTGGCATGTTCCCCTTTTATTCTTTCTTATTATTGTTGTTACATTTTTCAATATCTTTTTTATTTTAAATTATGTCCACAAAGCTAATAAGGGTGATGGCTTTTTGTTGGATTTTATGTAACACAAAATCCTCTGTAAATACTTTAGTTGCAAAATTTGATGTTTTAAAATATGTATACACCATGAAATCATCAATGCAATCAAGATAATAAACACATCTATCACTCCCAAATTTCCTCATATCCCTTTGTTTACATTCTCACCCTTTCCTGCTGTCCTCCATACCCCTCAGCCCTGGGTGACCACCCATCTGCTTTCTCACTGTTTGTTAATGTGCATTTTCTAGAGTTTAATATATTAATACATGGAATCACATAGTCTATCCCCCCTTATTTGGCATGGTTTCTTTCACTCAGTATAATCACTTTGATATTCGTCTATGTTGTTTCATACATCATTCATATTTTGCTGTATTTTCATACATGCATACACATACAAATATATGTTTTTGTTGTTTAGTTACTAAGTTTTGTTCTACTCTTTTGTGATCCCACTGGCTGTAGCCCGCCAGGCTCCTTTGTCCTTGTGATTTCCCAGGCAAGAATACTGGAATGGGTTGCTGTTTCTTTACCCAATATATGTGCAAACACACACACCAAAACTTGATTACCCAATCCTGTGGAGATGAACATTTTGGTTGTCTTTAGTTTGAGTCACTTGCAAATAACAGTGCAGTGAACAATTATGTACCATTCTTTGTAGGACATATGCTTCACTGTCTTGTAGTTCTCCAAGACAAATGTGTGATGTCATAAAGATTACAGGATTGGGTACATGTTTAAAATTTAAGAAACTGCCAAATCTTTCCAAAGTGATAATATCATTTTGTTTGTTATTTAGTCGTGTCCAGCTCTTGTGACCCCATGGACTGTAGCCTGCCAGGCTCCTCTGTCCATGGGATTTTCCAGGCAAGGATACAGGAGGGGGTTGCCATTTCCTTCTCCAGGGGATCTTCCTGACCTAGGGATGGAAACCAAAGCTCCTGCCACATATCTTAACACTGCAGTTAGATACTTTACTGTTGAGCTACCAGGGAAGATTGATGGCAAAAGGAGAAGGGGGTGGCAGAGGATGAGATGGCTAGATAGTATTACCAACTCAGTTCAGTTCAGTCGCTCAGTCGTGTTTGACTCTTTATGACCCCATGGGCTGCAGCACACCAGGCTTCCCTGTCCATCACCAGCTCCTAGAGTTTACTCAAACTCATGTCCATTGAGTTGGTGATGCCATCTAGCCATCTCATCCTCTGTTGTCTCCTTCTCCTTCTGCCTTCAGTCTTTCCCAGCATCAGGGTCTTTTCAAATGAGTCAGCTCTTCGCATCAGGTGGCCAAAGTACTAGTGTTTCAGCTTCAGCATCAGTCCTTCCTATGAATATTCAGGACTGATTTCCTTTAGGATAGACTGGTTGGATCTCCTTGCAGTCCAAGGAAATCTCAAGAGTCTTCTTCAAAGCCACAGTTCAAAAGCATCAATTCTTCGTGTTCTGCCCATAGTCTGAGTCCCCGGTCGGGAAAGAAGACTCCTCGAAACAATGCAACTCACAATAGGGGAATTTATTACTGACTCGAGCCAGGGCCTCCCGCCCTCACCAGGTGTGTGAGGACGAAAGGCCCCAAGCCCCAGTTCTCTTGGGTATTTATTAGGTCAAAATAAGCAGCAGGTAGTTGGCGCAATCGGATTGGTTACACAGTGGGTAGTTGACGCAAGTGGATTGGTTACACAGTTGCAAAGTAATTTTTGTTGGCCCAACGTGGGGCTTTCAGCTTTCCCCTGATAGGTTCCCTTTTTTCTGGCTAGGCATATGTTGATTGGCTGGCTCCAGGAGGCCTGATAATTATGTTACCCCGGGGAACCAGGCCTACTCCTAATCTAGGCTGCCTGCCATGGCGATAGCCGTGACAGCCTCACATTTCCCCCCCTGTCTTTGTACTTTTGTAGAGAAATCTTTCTCTTTACCCTGTGAAATTGACTGATATTGTTGTCTCAATACCATAATTTGGATGGTATTTAGGCGCTCCCTAATAAATGAGACCAGACGGTTTAAAATGCATGGACCAAAGGTCAGTAACAATATTAATATTATGAGTGGACCAAGGCGGGTGGAAATCAAAGTGGTCAACCAGGGGGAGCACTGAAACCAAGATTTAAACCAGCCTTGTTGGGCTTTTCATTCTCTCTTTCGCTGGGCTAGTCTCTCTCTTACTTTTTGGAGAGATTTTTGTACCACCCCTGAATGGTCAATATAGAAACAGCATTCTTCTCTCAGTGCTGTACATAATCTTTCTTGTTGTAGAAACAACAAATTTAAACCTCTCTTATTTTGTAACATTACTTCAGCCAAGGAGCTCAAGGATTCTTGGAGGTGCAAAATGGACTGTTCCCGTGGTTTCGCAACCCCAAGCAGCGCAATAAAAAGAGTCAACTTCCCCACATTTTTCAATTTGGTTCTGATCCCTTCCTCCCTCCGGGCAGACATAGACAGGCACCTGTTCGTAGTACTGTGGGCTTTTTCGCTTACAGTTATGGGTGAACAGACCAAAAGAGCCGTGGGCAAAGAACTTGGTCAGTTGGTGGGGACCAAACCCATTACCGTCAGCCGCCAGCACGCACAAATCAAAGGTCAGTACTGGCCACCATGTCCCTTTGGGGCCACATTGGAGCTCGAATTAAGCACTTCTCCAGTCTCAGGATTGTAGATCACCCAAGTCAGGTTAGCCGGCTGATGGGGGTTGTGGCTGGTTGCTCCTGGGCCGATGAAAACTATTATCAGCAGGAGAGTTAAGAGGGCTCCCGTCGTACGAGTTTCAGTTTCAAGGATTTGACGGGTGAGGTCTTGCCTCCCATTCTGCTTGCGCCTTTTCCTGTTCTTCCGGGGTGGCTTGCCGCATGTGATTGCAGTGAACCCAGGGCCCGATCCCGTTGACCTTAACAGCAGTAGGAGTGGTAAGGAGAACAACATAAGGGCCTTTCTATCTAGGTTCTAATGCTTTAGATTGGTGTCATTTTACCCAAACCCAATCACCCGGGCCAATATTATGTGAGGGGATGGTCCCCTTGCTTGGACCCTCGTGTATCTCTTGAATTAATTTCCAAACATGGCTATGCACCTTACTTAATGCCATCAGTGATTGCTGGAATTGTCCCAAGGTAGGGGGTGGTAGGCATTTTCTCTCGAATATAGGACACACAGGAGGGGGTCTTTTATACAGAATCTCAAAAGGGGTAAGATTCAGCTTATAAGGGGTGTTAGGTGCTCGAAAGAGCGCGAAGGGAAGGAGGGTCACCCAGTCCCCGCCAGTCTCTATTGCCAACTTTGTCAAAGTTTCTTTTAGGGTCTGATTCATTCTTTCAACCTGTCCTGAGCTCTGGGGATTATATTCACAATGTAACTTTCGTTTTGTCCCCAGAGCTTGGGCCAGCCCTTGTACAATCTGGCTCACAAAGGCAGGTCCGTTATCAGAGCCCATAGTCCCTGGCAGCCTGTACCTAGGCACTATCTCCTCTAAGATCTTTTTAACAACCACTGTTGCTGTCTCTACCTTAGTGGGGAAGGCTTTTACCCACCCCGAGAAGGTATCTACCAGAACCAACAGATAGCGATACCCGTACTTGCCTGGCCTTACCTCAGTGAAATCTATCTCCCAGTGTTGCCCTGGCTCTTCCCCTTGGTACCTCGTTCCAGTGTGCTGCCTTTTCCCTGTCCTCATCAGCTGGCACGCTTTGCAAGCCTGGATTATCTCTCGTACAGTTGCATTTTGTCGAGGGAACCTCAGGCAGGCTGTCTTGAGAAGTGTCAAGGTCTTTTTCTCCCCCAAGTGTGTTCACATAGGTGACGACCCAGGATGGCAGGCAATATCAGGTTGTTGTTTTGATCTCGGTACCATCTATCTTTGTCATCCTTCTGGAGGGTGGTATCTTCGTTGATCCAAACGAGGTCAGGGAGGGAATAGTCGGGGACTGGCGGCAGAGTCCCCATACCAGGAGGTGGAAGTCCCATGGCTAATATGGGGGTGGCGTAGTCCCGGCTGGCCGCTTTTAGTAGGGCCCGTCTGAGTGTCTGGAAAGCCTGTTTCATTGGCTCAGTCCAAGTCCAGTTTGGGGTCTCTTTACTTCCCTCATACAAGGGCTGGGCCTTCTCAGCAAACCCCATGATCCACAGTCTACAATATCCAACAGTCCCCAAAAACTCTCTCACCTGGCGGGGGTCTTGGGCTCTGGTATCTGCAATATTGTTTCCTTCATGGCCTCAGTTAGCCACCTTTGTCCCTGCCTGATCTTATACCCCAAATAGGTGACCTCTTGCCAGGCTATTTGCACCTTCTTTGCGCTAGCACCATATCCCAAGGTGCCTAGAGTCTGTAAGAGGTCACCGGTGGCACGGCTGCATGCCTCCTCTGTGGTTCCAGCCAACATAAGGTCATCCACATATTGCAGCAGGATGACCTCTGGGTGGCGAGTCCAATATTCATAGAGGTCCTCACTCAAAGCCTCATTAAACAAGGTAGGGGAGTTTTTGAACCCTTGTGGGAGGCAGGTCCAAGTTAGTTGTACTACCGGTTGGACTTCCCCCTCAGTCTACTCAAAGGCAAATATTTCCTGGCTCTGGGCCGCCAGGGGTAGGCTGAAAAAAGCATCTTTCAAGTCCAATACAGTGTACCAAGTGTACTCAGGTAGCAGACTGCTCAGGAGGGTATACGGGTTGGGGACAGTAGGGTGTATGTCACTCACCCGCTTGTTGACTTCTTGTAGGTCCTGGTCAGGTCTGTAATCCGTACTCTCTGTCTTCTTCACCGGTAGTAAGGGGGTGTTCCAAGGGGATTGGCACTGCATGAGAATTCCGGCATCCATGAGCCGTCGAATGTGGGGAGTGATCCCCCGCCGAGCCTCCTGGCTTATAGGGTATTGCCTCACCCTCACAGGAGTCGCCTCGGCTTTTAGTTCAATGACGACCAGATGTCTCTGTTTAACCAGTCCCATTCCTGCTGTTTCTGCCCATGCCAACGGGTATTTGTGGACCCACGGTTGTATATCTGGTGCTATAACCTCTGAGGGCTTAGGCACAAAAAGTCTGTATTCATCTCTTAAAGCTAGAGACATGTATCGGCTGTCCAAGTCCATCCGTGACTGACATTCCCCCAGGGTCAAAATGGATCTGAGCATTAACTTTAGTCAACAAGTCCCATCCAAGTAGAGGGGCTGGGCATTCTGGTATCACCAAAAACGAATGGGACACCTGATGGGTCCCCAGATTTATTTTCCATTCTGTGGTCCAACAATATTTTTTTTGGTCCCCGTGGCTCCCTGCACCAAGCTGGTTTTTTTAGACATTGGTCCCAGTTTTTGATTTAAAACAGAGTGTTGGGCGCCAGTGTCCACCATGAAGCCAACGGGTTTCCCCTCCACATGTATGGTTACTCAGGACTTGGGGAGGAGTGTCGAGTCTTGACTCCCCTAGTCACTGTCTTCCCCAGCATATAGAACTTGAGTTCCAGGGGAAATTCTCTCTCTGGTTTGTTCTTCTCTTCGGGTCCCTCTTAGGGCACTCATTTTTCCAGTGCCCCCGTTCTTTGCAGTAAGCACACTGATCTTTCTTTAGGGCCTGCCTTTTTGGTGTCTCTGTTTCTCCCATCTGGGGGCCTCGAGGCTCCCTCAATTCTGTTCTGGCCTTCATCCCTGCAAAAAGAATCTTGGCTAGCTCTCTCTGGTTCTTCCGGTTTTCCTTCGCCCTATGTTCCCATCTTCTTTCCTGATCTTCTCAGCTAGTTCCCTTTCCTCCTGACGAAGTCGTTCCTCCCTTTCTTCTGGGGTCTCCCTATTATTAAATACCTTTTCAGCTGCTTTCAGTAAGTCTTGTATTGTCTGTTCTAACCCCTCCATCTTTTGTAATTTCTTCTTAATATCTGGGGCTGCCTGATTCACAAACACTAGTAGAACTGCAGCGCGTGATTCCTCAGCCTGGGGGTCCATGGGTGTATATTGCCTAAAGGCTTCCATTAGCCTCTCTAGGAAGGCTGACGGGCTCTCAGTGGACTCTTGCCTTGCTAAATTTACCTTCGCCAAATTTGTTGGCTTCCTAGCTGCGGCCCGCAGGCCAGCCATTAGAGTCTGGCGGTACACTCGGAGACGCTCCCTACCTTCCACTCGCTCAAAATCCCAGTTAGGCCACAACAGAGGAAACCCCTCGTCCATGAGATGAGGCTGGGCGGTTGGTCTCCCGTCGACCCCCGGGACCCGTTTCCGTGCCTCTGCCAGGATTCGCTCCCGTTCTTCTGTGGTGAAGAGCAACTGCAACAGCTGCTGGCAATCATCCCAGGTGGGGTTATGAGTGAACAAAATGGAATCTAAGAGGTTAATGAGGCCTTGGTTTCTCAGAAAAAGGGGTTTCTCCGAAAAAGGAGGATTTTGGGTTTTCCAATTATACAGATCACTCGTGGAAAAGGGCCAGTACTGATAGGTTTGCTCTCTGTCCAGGCTAGCTGGTCCCACCCGGACGGGGAGTGCCTGTACAGTAGATGAAGGTAACTCTGGGTCCCCATGATCTTGCTCACCCCTATTTCCTCTATTTCTTCTCCAGGGTCGGGGTTTCTTTATCCCTTCTGATTCATCGGGGGGGCTCTTTCCCCCAGGGGAACCTGCAACGGAGGAGGGGCATATGGCGGGGGCCTAATTTCTGTCTCCAAGTCAATCAGGTTCCGGTCCGAGGATTCCTGCAAGACCGGTTTTGGGCCCTTATTCTTCTTGGCTTCCTCTGGGGCAGTGGGAGTTTTCATAACCAGGGCCTGTACATTAGGAGAATCAGGGAGTTTGTGAACAAAAGGTTTTAACCATTCGGGCGGATCTTTTACTAGATCTTGCCAGACCATAACATATGGGACTTGGCTCGGGTGGCCCCAGGGATCAGGAGCCATAACTTTTTCTTTTTCACTGCCCGAATAATAGAAGGTTGAAAAGTTTCTTCTGAAGGCCATCCAACCTGGAAGGCGGGCCACTCTGCAGAGCAAAAGGTTATTAATTTACTCTTTGTAACCAGTAGCGACAGATCATATGCTCTAGCCCTGACATCCGAGAAATGATCAGTCATGAGAGAGAGTGAGGTAGATTTTCTTGCCCCATAGCGAGAGTCAGAAGAAAGTCACCAGAATTACCACCAATAAATCCTATCGGGAGTGGTGGCGGCCAGGAGGTTGGGCTTGTGATATGCTTCGTGGAACTATTTGAGTGCCTTAGTCATTGCACGGAAGTTTTCTTGCTGGGGGCGGGCACCCTAAGGGTTTCTAGCCCGTTCCGTGACCCCCTTATCCTTTCACGGGAGTCTTCCAGTGGCAGGCGCCCTATTGGCTCTTAAGTGCCTGTCCCGTGCCCACACAGATGGGTTTTTATTTGGCCAGATTCTCGGTTTAGAATACGAGAAAAAATAAAAGAGTTTCACCCTCTCGGGCTCCCGTTACTGGGGCTGACTTGTTGGGAGGCCTTCAGAATCCGCCAGCGAGTAGCCCTGGCCAGGACTCGTCAGTTGCCCCGACAACTGTCTGCCTGTTCACTGAAACTCCCAGAAACAGAAATGAGGCTCCAAGGCTTTATAGGAAGAAGTAGACAACGACACACCAGAAAACAACGAGACAGGAGACAATGCCCGCAGTTATACAGAAAAACACACAGACAGATACACATCAGCTGACAACACAGATCCTCTGGAACAAGGGTCACCTTACTGTATGGCTTCCACTGTTCCCCAGATTCGGGCTTAGGAGAGGAGGTCTCCTTTCTGCAGAGCTGGCTGCCTCCCAGCGCGCTCGCTGGCCTCGGCCTCATGCCAGCCGGAACGGACAGTCCGTTCCCTCATGGAAAGCTTTCCCTAATGCCAGACACCTTCCTGCTTCACAGCAGGGCCCCGGATTTACTCTGGTCTTTCTGCGCCAGACACCTTCCTGCTTCACAGCAGGGCCTCGGCTTTACTCTGGTCTTTCTGCGCCAGACACCTTCCTGCTTCACAGCAGGGCCTCGGCTTTACTCTGGTCTTTCTGCGCCAGACACCTTCCTGCTTCACAGCAGGGCCTCGGCTTTACTCTGGACTTTTCTAGACCTGCCTGAGCACCGGTGCTGAGCACCGGTGCTATTACCTGTCTTTTTTCCCCTTTGTTCCAAAGAGCGTTCTTCCCCGGTCAAGGGATCCCGGACAAGCCCCCAAATGTTCTGCCTATAGTCCGAGTCCCCGGTCGGGAAAGAAGACTCCTTGAAACAATGCAACTCGCAATAGGGGAATTTATTACTGACTCAAGCCAGGGCCTCCCGCCCTCACCAGGTGTGTGAGGACGAAAGGCCCTGAGCCCCAGTTCTCTCGGGTATTTATTAGGTCAAAAGAAGCAGCAAGTAGTTGGTGCAATCGGATTGGTTACACAGTGGGTAGTTGGCGCAAGCGGATTGGTTACACAGTTGCAAGATAATTTTTGTTGGCCCAACGTGGGGCTTTCAGCTTTCCCCTGATAGGTTCCCTTTTTTCTGGCTAGGCATATGTTGATTGGCTGGCTCCAGGAGGCCTGATAATTATGTTACCTTGGGAAACCAGGCCTACTCCTAATCTAGGCTGCCTGCCATGGCGTTAGCCGTGACAGCCTCACACTTCGGTACTCAGCTTTCTTTATAGTCCAATTCTCACATCCATACATGACTACTGGAAAAACAATAGCCTTGACTAAACAAACTTTTGTTGGCAAAGTAATGTCTCTGCTTTTTAATATGCTGTCTAGATTGGTCATAACTTTTCTTCCAAGGAACAAATGTCTTTTAATTTCACGGCTGTAATCACCATCTGCAGTGTTTGGGGGCCAAAAAAATAAAGTTTGCCACTGTTTCCAGTGTTTCCCCATCTATTTGCCACCAAATGATCGCACCAGATGCCATGATCTTAGTTTTCTGAATGTTGAGCTTTAAGCCAACTTTTTCGTTCTTCTCTTGCTTTCATCAAGAAGCTCTCTAGTTGTTTTCACTGTTTTCCATAAGGGTGGTGTCATCTGCATATCTGAGGTTGTTGATATTTCTCCCAGCAGTCTCAATTCCAGCTTGTGTTTCATCCAGCCAAGCATTTCTTGTGATGTACTCTGCATATAAGTTAAATAAGCAGGGTGACAATATACAGCCTTGATGTACTCCTTTCCCAATTTGGAACCAGTCCATTGTTCCATGTCCAGTTCTAACTGTTGCTTCATGACCTGCATACAGATTTCTCAAGAGGCAGGTCAGGTGGTCTGGAATTCCCATCTCTTGAAGAATTTTCCACAGTTTGTTGTGGTCCACACAGTCAAAGGCTTTGGCATAGGCAATAAAGCAGAAGTAGATATTTTTCTGGAATTCTCTTGCTTTTTCGATGATCTAATGAATGTTGGCAATTTGATCTCTGGTTCCTCTGTCTTTTCTAAATCCAGCTTGAACATCTGGAAGTTCATGGTTCATGTACTGTTGAAGCCTGGCTTGGAGAATTTTCAGCATTACTTTACTAGCATGTGAGATGAGTTCAATTGTGTGGTAGTTTGAGCATTCTTTGGCATTGCCTTTCTTTGGGATTGGAATGAAAACTGACCTTTTCCAGTCCTGTGACCGCTGCTGAGTTTTCCAAATTTGCTGGAATATTGAGTGCAGCACTTTCACAGCATCATCTTTTAGGATTTGAAATAGTTCAAGTGGAATTCCATCATCTCCACTAGCTTTGTTCATAGTGATGCTTCCTAAGGCCCACTTGACTACTCATTCCAGAATGTCTGGCTGTGGGTTGGTGATCACACCATCACGATTATCTTGGTTGTGAAGATCTTTTTTGTATAGTTCTTCTATGTATCGCTAACTCAGTGTACTTGAATGTAGCAAGCTTTGAGATATAGTGGAGGACAAAGAACCCTGGTGTGCTGCAGTCCCTGGGTCACAGAGTCAGACATGACTTAGCGACTAAACAACAGCAGCAGTATCAGTTTACATTTCCACTCCAATATATGAGAATTATTGTTGCTCCACAACCTTGCCAACACTTACAATAGTCTGTTTTAAAAGATGGTAACCTATGAGATATTTACTGTTAAGCATTGTGACTTCAATTTTATATTTTCATAATGGCTAATAATGTTGAACACATTTTATGAAATTATTTGTCATATGTAAATGCTTTTCATAAATTAACAGTTCAAATATTTTGACCACTTTCACTATAGTTCTTACTGAGTTTCAGGTGTTCTGTATATTTTAGATATAAGTTCTGATAAAATGAATAATTTATCTGATAAGATAGACAATTATTATAAATAGTATTTTCCCAATCTTTAATTTGAAGAGCAGTATTTTTAACTTTCATGAAGTCAGATTATCAAATTTTCTTGTACAGATCATGTTTTTGGTAATGTAGCTAAGAGTTCTTTGGTCAAGACAAGGCCAAATGGTTGTCTTCTGTGTTTTCTTCTGAAAGTTTATACCTTTAGATTTTACATTTGTATCTATGATCCACTTAAAATTAATATTTGTGTGTAGTGCAGGGTGTGTTACTAAATTTTATTTGTGTGTGGATGTCCAGTTATTCCAGCACTGATTGTTGAAAACACTACCCTTTTTCCACTGAGCTCCTTCACAAATATTTTGTCAAAAATAATTTTTTATATGTGTATGTCTATTTCTGGACTCTAACTTTTCTATTGATCTATTCATTTTTATAGATTAACCCTATCTATACTATCTATAAAATTAAGATATTCTGTTTTAAATATGAAAATAAAGTAATTGTATAGTTTCTGCCAACTCAATAGGTATATCCATTACTGTCATTATAACATAAAATTGAAATGGTAATATTAGAAGTAATATAATAATGTTTGCAGCAATGCTCAGTAACAACTTTAAAGCATTGAAACAGCTATATTTATTATGAATCTACATACTCAAGTCTTTTTCCTCCCTATGATTCTCCATGTAATTTCTAGTTCATGCAAAATTCAGAAGTTCTCTTTCTTCCAGGCAGTTTTATTTGTGTTTTACTGAACATGGACTCTAAAAGATTTTGCATTGATTTCTAAATGATTTTACTCTCATAGAAGATACTTAATGGCTGTGGCCCTGTGCTTTCATGGGAGACCTTTCCTCACCTTATGTATCTTGTTGTTCACTTAGATCTGAATCTGCTGGTTTTTTAATGTGTTCTAATCATAACCTTCAGACAACGTGAGCAGAAAATGTCTTGTAATTAGGCTCCTCAATAGGAAGTAAGTCCCATGCTGAATTTCCAAATGACTACCCTGTTATAATTTGTAAAGCTTGCTTGAAATAATACCTTAGTAAGCACTGCTTTGAACTTTTTTTATTTACAAATATTTAAATTTACTTTAAAAACACTAAATATATTTTGAATCTCACCATATTAAAACATTCAATGGATAGTTGGGTGCTAAGTGTAATAATTTTATATTGTTATTTTTTCATATACATGGTAAATGGCTGCAGGGCAGTATAAAAATAACAATATATTCCCGTCAACAAAGGCAAGAAATAATCATTATCTTGATTTCTTCCATATGCTGGTGAAATATATTACTTAGAGCCTAAACAAGTCATAAGAATATAGACATACCGATGCTATCACTAATTTAAATACTTCTTATGAAATATTTGTTTATTTTTTAAATGATACTTAAGTAGAAACAAAATTTCATAGGATTTGTTTTTGTTATATTTTAAGAATCCTTTTATTAATTTTAATAATACATATAAATTTGACAATTCTCATGTATAACTTAAGAGAATCTTTTATCTTCCAGCAGGTATATTTTATTTGAATATGTATCAATGCATATGTATTCTTTCAATATGTAACAAAAGACTTCTCATATTTTCTACAAGCTTTTATTTTATTTGATAGTTGCAAATATTCCTAATTATCATTCAGAAAACAATTTGCAAATTAAATATCTGTACTTGAAAATATGTAGTTTAACATTTTGTACATTTGTCAAACAGATGCTACTCTGTAACAATGGATTTTTGGGTGAAGGGATCACTACACCTAAAACAACCATTGTTAAATTAAAACAGTGATTCTTTTTTAAAGAGCAATAGAAAACTGAAGTCAACAGTTTGTTTGATTCAAACATTTACAAGCTTTCTGAGATAAGGTTGGTCACTTTAGCCCTCCATTTTGTCAATAAAGATGCTATTGTATAAGTAAGGCTCAAGTGTGAAGTCCTCAGGATATGTAAGTCATTAATTGAAATTTATTTCTTGCTGTTTCTTCCATTGTTCTTAATAATATATGGAGAACATAAAGTGTTATTCATATGAAAGTATCTAAAATTAAATATAGAAACAAAGCTTCTAAAAATCTTATGATGAAGTTATGGATGTAAATGAAGCAAACAAAAACTTTTATAGTGAGACATTTTGGACTACTCTTTATTTCCAATTTGTAAAGATGTCCTCTTCAAAAGATATGTAAAAGTACTTCTTAAAATTTATTGATATAAAATATCTGAAACTTGAAGGTATATCATCTGATATATCTAAATAGAGATTAATGAAAGTGAAAGTCACTCAGTCGTGTCCAACTCTTTGTGAACCCTTGAACTATGCAGTCCGTGGAATTTTCCAGGCCAGAATACTGGAGTGAGTAGCCTTTCCCTTCTCCAGGGAATCTTCCCAACCCAGGAATCAAACTGGGGTCTCCTGCATTGCGGGTGGATTCTTTACCAATTGAGCTTTAATGGAAGCTCATAATCAGCTGATTTTAATGCATTTAAATTATTCTAAGTTTCCTTACAATTTTGGCTCTAGAAGTCTCAAGCTATAGAAATTTATTAAAAAAAAAAAAGTAAGCAGGAGCAAGCAAGTCAGATTTTTTAAGATGATATTTCACCCATAGAGAATAAGTCTAATGGATTAACAAACAAAATGTGGAAAAATACTAGTTTTCAGGTTTGTAAAGGAAAAGATCATTTTTCCCAGTATTTATTCTTACATTATTTTGGGTGCACACTATACTACAGTAAGAAGTTAGCAAATTGGAAGCAGGTAGGAAAGGTCTATAAATATAAGTGTATTTTGATTTCTACAGAAATTTATGAATGATTTCAACTTATAGCATGCAATTTTATTTTATAAAAATGGTTGTCTTTTTAATTTTTCTGCTTTTGTTTCATGGAACAAATTCAAAACAATGCTGATTAAAGTAACTTAGAAAATGTTTATTGATTTAGATTAAAATAACTTGAAACCCCTTTCCCCCATCAATTTGCCATGAAGTGATGGGGTAAAAGTGGAAACAGTAACATATTTTATTTTCCTGGGATCCAAAATCACTGCCGACAGTGACTACAGTCATGAAATTAAAAGATGCTTGCTCCTTTGAAGGAAAGCTATGACAAGGCTAGACAGTGTATTAATAAAGAGAGACATCACTTTGCTGACAAAAGTCCATATAGTCAAAGCTATGGTTTCTCCAATAGTCATGTATGGATGTGAGAGTTGGAACTTAAAGAGAGCTGAGCGCTGAAGAATTGATGCTTTTGAACTGTGATGCTGCAGAAGACTCTTGAGAGTCCCTTGGACAGCAAGGAGATCAGAACAGTCAATCCCAAAGGAAATCAACCCTGAACATTCATTGGAAGGACTGATACTGAAGCTCCAATACTTTGGCCACCTGATGTGAAGAGCTGACTCATTGGAAAAGACCCTGAGGCTGGGAAAGATAGAGGGCAGGAGGAGAAGGGGCTGACAGGGGATGAGATGGTTAGATGGCATCATCGACTCAATGGACATGAGTTTAAGCAAACTCCAGGAGACAGTGAAGGACAGGGTAGCCTGCCATGCTGCTGTCCATGTATGGCAAAGTGTCAGACAGAACTTGGTGACTGACCAGCAACAGATTTGAAACTCTCTAATTCTTCATGGGATAATTAGAACAATGTTGACATTGTTATAATATATTATAATAATATAACAATATATGTGTTATATATTGTTACAATATTGCCTATTAACTGATTCTTTAGCTGAATAAAAATAAATGAAAAATGAGGCTCTTCACTAAGCAATTTAATATTGAGCGAAGTTCTCTCAAGATAATACTTCAAATAAAAAGTTAAATTTATTTCTAACTTTCTTTTTACCTTTGCAAGTTGTTAACAAAAGAATAAAAAGGACATACAAGATAAAAAAAAATACAGCTCTTCATCAAAGTTCTGTTTTATTACATTTATAACATCCCACATTTTATATTTATTATTAGGTATTCTTATTTCAAATCATGACAAAGATGTTAGTTCTTTAAATTTTTTTTATTTTAATATACTTCAACAAAGTAATTTTTATTTGCCCCAGTATAGTAAGAATTATCTGGAGATACTTAGCTTCGAATCATATGAGTTATATAACATGTATTTTTGCCACATTGAATTAAATGCATGTTTAATTTTAGAAATTAAGAAATACTCACTTGCCCTAGAATTCCATCACCTTTCTTACTCTGTGTGAGTCTGCTGACTATGTAAGTGGGTCAGCTGTGCATTCCTTTGGGGTTGTTAGCCTTGCTTCCCTACTTAATTCCAAGGCAAATAACCTGGAGCTTGGTGTGTTACTTTCAAAAGTACAGTACCATTCCTTGTCTATTTCCATAAAATTATGCTTAAATACTCTCCAGTTCTGTTCATTTTTAAACTGCTTTTTATTGAAATTCTATTCAAAATATTTTTAAAATTTGATTCCAAACCTTAAACATAATGGCGACAGCAATATAATATATTTTGGGGAAAGTTAATTTGTCTAAAGAAATGCAGCTTCTGCAAATTATACAGAAATTATTTTATGTTGTGTCTATACCCAGTAGTACATTCTTATATTGTTTACCTTATGTAAAAAAAGAAATTCACCATAAAAGTTTTTGCTAGCAAGCCATATAATATTAAAAGATATAAAGATATGTGACTAACACACAAGATATAAATATTATAGGAGAATTCTAAGTATATACTAAAAATATTATATATACTGTTCTTGAAAAACAGGCTTGTTTTGTTAATTGATGAACAATGGTACCATGCTCATAACTAGATATAACTAATTGTATGTCACTGTCAGATATAGATCGGAAAATATTAATGAAATAAACAAATGACATAATCTCCCAAATTATTCAGAATTAATCGAGAAGATACAAACTCCTCAGTTAAAGCCAAGTACTTTCCAGGATGTGGATAATGCATCATGATAAATAAGCAAACACTGTCCTTGAAACCAAATTTGAGAATATATTGTTAAAGAGGCATGTGATTGGTTGGCTCCATTACTTATGCAAGTCTGAATGTTTGATGAGATTTGCATTGAAAATATAACTTCTTAATTCCACAGTTTTAAGCAACACAATGCTTGAAATAGTGCATGCAGAGGACCCATGCCATAAGTAAAAGAAGTAAATAACTCCTTAACTATTTCACAAAAGAATCACAGATCTAGCAATCCATTATCTGACTTGATGACTTACCTTTAAGCCCATTCAGAAAAGAAGTAAACAAAGAAACAATGAGCATTTCTTTCTATACCAAATATGCATAATGGAAAATCTGTCACCTAACTTGTCAATTCATGCAAGTTTCTAGAATTCAATTTAATTAACCTTGCTCATTAAACTTTCTTGAGCAGTCTCTATATTTCTTGGATTAAAAATTTGAAAGGAACTTATATTTGATACCCATTGTTTAAAAAGTTTGGAAAATGCTGAACTAATAAATTATGTACATTGTGTAATTTCTACCCCCTTAAAAATTATAAAAATTAGGTTTGAATGTATTTTATAAAAATAGGTTTAATTTTTAAATTCCTTAATTTTGATATGTGAATGTTAGTAGTTTTAAACATTTTGTCATGGTTTAGTAATATAAAGAAATAACTTACCTTAAAAAGGGATTCATTTTCAGTAAAAAATAAAATTACTAATATGCCAATGAAAAACTATAAACATATCTTGGCTTTCCAAAATAGAAATGTAAGATAGGCAAAAAGAAACAAAGAAGTAGTTTAATTTAAATGTGGACAATAAAAAGTTACCTTTGTGTGCAGACAGACATTCTTCTTATTTCCTATTTTGACTTCTGGCTTACTGTTCCTCTCTCTTGCCCTAAATTATAATTTTTGTTATACTTCTGTTATAACTTCTGTTATAATTATTGCAGTTTAAATTTCCATGCAGGTTCTTTCCAATAACCTTAAATTTCTCTCCTCCGGTGAACTTGTCCTCCAATTTGACTGGATCACTAAATCCTGTGGACATTCTACTGATCTTGTTGTTATAAACCAACAGCTCCCTCACAGTCTTAATTTTGAACCCCATTCTGTATGCCATCTCTTATTTTTGCATCTCACTGCCTCTACTGACCCTCATCTTATGCCTATTGGACCCTAGAAGGATTTCACCTTCCTCGTGGTATACCTGCCTCATAATACACCTTCATTGAAACCTCATTTCCCTCCTTACCTAATTTGAAGTCCAAATCCTATCATCATAATCATTCTGTCACAGATATAACTCAATTCCTTTGCCCTCATTCACAATTTGCCTAGAAATAAATAGGCCTGTTTCAGTCTAACTTTCTGCTTTCTTTGAGATGTTAATACACAGATGAATGTAGTTAGAGAGAAATAGTAGTCATGCTTACTACAGTCTCTTAATATAAAGGGCCTATTATGACCTTCTTAATGCTTTCAATGAGCCATACTCTATTTCCTTTTTATTTACTATCCCACTCTCATGATACATCCTAAATCTTTTATCCACAGGCCAAATTCAAAAGGCTGTGGAAACTAAAAGCATTTATATCTTATCTGGTTCCAAAACTTGACCAGATCTGACCTCAATTCATCTGGTAGCAAAACCTGACCAAAATTAATGTATAACTATTTATAGTCTTTCCATTCTAATTAGTGTGAATATTCACATATTTCCCTACAGATCTATTAATGTTTTGAATACAGAGTATTATTTAAGACTTCACTGGGTTTTTTCCTAATACATGAAGTATATATCACAGCATTACATGTCTGTAATCCAAATAAATTTATATTTTGTAGCATATCTGGCTATAAAGGTCTTGGATAAGGGACTGTGGACCTCGTATTTGTATCCATATTACTTTCTATTTCTGTCAGAGATATCATGTTCCAATAAGAGATCTGTATTCCCTTATGTATACTGTAAGGGCAAGTACAAATTAAAAACAAGAGACTTAATTCTCTCTGTTGGAAATAAAGGAAGAGCCCCTATCCTTTTCCTAGAACACTTACTCTAGAACACATAACATTTTTTTTCTTTAAAATATATTACTATGTCAGTCTTTTTAAAAGTTAAATAAGTCTCTTGCAGTTTTAAGACCAAGCAATATCTTTCTCAAATACCCGAGAGTCATCTCTTTGAAATGCAATTATCAAGAAAGCATTCCAGTTTCTATTGAAGGGTAGGAGCCTAACTTCAGTTGGAACCTCCCTCTCAGTTGCCATAGTATCTCCTGTTACAAAGATGGTGGCAGTGATTTAGTTAGTCTCTAAGTCCTTTCTGATTCTCGCAACCCCATGGACTGCAGTCTGCCTGCCTTCTCTGTCCATGGGATTTCTCAGGCAAGAATACTGGAGTGGGTTGCCACTTCCCTCTCCAGAGAATCTTCTAGACCCAGGGATTGAACTCATGGCTCCTACTTGCCAGGCAGTCTCCTGTATTACAGGCACATTCTTTATCACTGGGCCACCAGGGAAACCCCTATCACAAAGATATGTAAAGTTTATTTTCCCTTTGGAAAAAGCTAATTAGCAAATACTCATGACCACCTGAATTAACAGGTAAACTAGGATGAACTATGTTGTAACAAATGGTACTATGGAATCCTCTTACTCAAAGAATGGTTATGGTTTACCTTGAGAACATTTATGTCAAAGGGTTGTATCTTCTGGCTACATAAAAGGATGAACTTTCTCTAAAAGAATGAACTTTCTCTAAATATTTGAACTTTCTAGTTTAAAGCTCATTGTTGTTCAGTTGCTAAGTCATGTCCAACTCTTTGCGACCTCATGAACTGCAGTGTGCCAGGCTTCCCTGTCCTTCACTGTCTCTCAGAGTTTGCTCAAACTCATATCCATTGAATTGGTGATGCCATCCAACCATCTCATCTTGTTGCTCCTGTTTCTCCCCACACTCAATCTTTTCCAACAAGTTGGGTCTTCACATCAGGTGATTTAAAGCTTATTTAATAATAAAACTGCTTTCTTCCTCTCCTACTTTTATGGAAAGGTTTCCTTGGTTGCCTGAAGATTTTGTGTTTAATGATATTCCCCAGGAGTAACTCCATCTAATTTGCTGTTTGAAGACATTGCCTCCCAAATTCTTCCCTCTCTTTCATGCCTTTTAAAATACTTTGATCTTTCTCACTAGCTGCAGTTTCTTCCATCTTGACCTTACACCTCCTCCAGGAATGATCCCATGTTTCTACTATCTTTTGAACAAATTTTCTCTTTTCAAAATTAGACATGCTTCCCCGGTATGTCTACTCTAGTATATACTCAGGCTTTGCTGCTGCTGCTGCTAAGTCACTTCAGTCCTGTCTGACTCTATGTGACCCTATAGACGGCAGCCCACCAGGCTCCCCCGTCCTGGGATTCTCCAGGCAAGAACACTGGAGTGGGTTGCCATTTCTTTCTGCAATGCATGAAAGTGAAAAGTGAAACTGAAGTTGCTCAGTCATGTCCGACTCTTAGTGAGCCCATGGACTGCAGCCCACCAGGCTCCTCCGTCCATGGGATTTTCCAGGCAAGAGTACTGGAGTGGGCTGTCATTGCCTTCTCCAATTTATGCTTTGATGTCACCACTAAAAAAATTGTTTTTGTTAGTGTCAGCAATAACCTCCAATGACCTCCAAAACACCCAAAATTTTAGTCTTCATATTTATTCACTATTAGTAATCTCTGACAGAAATAATCACTCCCTCTAGTTTGAAACCCTGCTGTCTTCCTTCTACATCACCACCTTACTCAGTTCTGCTACTGGCTATCTGGTGCTTTTCATTCTCCCTTGTGAATTCCTCCTTATCTCTCAATCTCTAAACCAAGGAGTACTCCTAGAATCAGCCTTGGCCTTCTTCTTATCTTGATCTACTCCACCTTTTCTGATGGGAGCATTCAAAATCATACCTATAAACATAATGTCACACCGTGTATGTGCTTAGTCACTCAGTCATGTCTGACTCTTTGCCAGCCCGTGGTCTATAGCCCACCAGGCTCTTCTGTCCATGGGATCCTCTAGGCAAGAATACTGGAGTGGGTTACCATTCCCTTCTCCAGAGGATCTTCCTGACCCAGGGATTGAACCCAGGTCTCCTGCATTGCAAGCAAATTATTTACTGTATGAGCTACAGAGAAAAACCTCACACTGATAGTATGTCTCTCCAGTTTGAATCACACTCCTAAAATTCAGGTACAGTTTCAACTGAATATTTTACATCTCTTAAATGAGCCAATCTTGTGAGTGATCTACCTAAATCTAAACTTCTAAAACCTAAATTACATATCTCATGATAGAACTAAAATCAATGAATCTAAATTTCTGAAATCTAAAAATCCAGTCATTTTTGCTATCTCTGTTTATTTATTATCCTGGACCAAGTTATCATCATCTGATATATGAATGACTTCCCACCACTGCCTTTCTACAGTCTATTCACAACACATGTCAATCCTTTGCTTTAAACAGCATAATATCCCTCCTTTCCCCCCAGAGTTAAAAAAAAAAAAAAAAAAAAAATCCTTACAAAGATCTACAAGGCCTTATAGTATTTTGCAATCTACCAACATTCTGAAATTATTGTGGACTATATTCTTTCCACCCTGACCCTCTTCCTGACCTTTTAGCACATCAGGCTTTCATTCCATACCACCTGTTTCAAGTGTTTTTTTCCTGAGATCTAGGATACCCTGCTTATAGATTAATGCTTGACTCATCCCTTAATCTCCAGGAGAGATTTATAAAAATGGCTTATATCAGAAAGACTTTCCAGAACGCTACACAGAAATTAAATATATTTCATCTGGTGTGTCACTTTTGGTAAGTAATATGACTTCGATGACTCATTATTCATTCTGCCTCTCTCTGTTCACATGTGTATGACAAAGTGTGTGTCTCTCTCTATAAAGTAGTTAAATGGAAACCAGCTAACTAAAATTCAATATTTTTGTAGTGGTTTTAGTTTAAATGCAGTGCAATGTAAAATCCTTATGTACAGTTTGAGTTTTGAAAAATGAGTACGCTTGTGTAAGCAGACCTTATTAAGACAATGAGCATAACCATAGTCTCAGAAAGTTCCCTAGTTCTCTTCCCAGTCAACATCCCTCAGCCCAAGGCAAATCACTTTGCTATTTTTTTTTTTTTTACCATGTGTTAGTTTTACCTACTTATATCTGTTATAAAATGTCATGCAACTGGCACTATATAGTAGTAGTTTTCCGTGCCTCAATTATTTCTTTCAGCAAAGTGTCTGCTGCACTTTGCTGCATGTTGCAACATGAAGCATGTTGCTGCATGCTTCAATAGTTTCTTTTTATGAGTGAGTGTAAATATAGTGAACTGTTTATCAATCCTTTTATTGATATATATTTTACTTATTTCTACTGTTTAACTGTTGTGAATAGAGTGGCCATGAACATTTTTACAGATATTTGTTTGAGCATACATTTTCATTCCTCTTGGATTAATACACAGAAGTGGAATCCCTGTTTTCTAGGACAGCTACATGTGACTCTTTATCATACATTGCCACAGAATTTTCCACTGTGCAGTTCTATACACTCACCACAAGTGTGTAAGTGTTCCAGTTATTCTCTGTAGTTAACAGCATTGGGTGCTCGCCAACATTTAAATTTCAGCCAAACTTAGGTCACAATGGTATTTTATTGTGATTTTAAACTGAATTTCCTTGATGACAAATAGTGTTCACTTTCTTAGCATTTGGTTTTTTTTACCCTTTTATACATCTCCCTTTGTAACATTTCTGTTCAAGTCTTTTGCCCATTTTTATTTATTAGCTGGCCACTTTATTGTCACATGGAGATTTTTATATATTTAGGTTTTTTTTTTTTTTCCCGTAAGATAAATGTTTTGCAAACAATTGTGATTTGTTTATTGATTTTTAGCAGTTCTTTGACAAGCAGCATTTTTAAATTTAAAGATGTTTCGCTTTTAATTTACTCCTTTACACTTTTAAGGCACTTGTTGTATCTTGTCTAAAAAGTAATTTGCCTTTTCTCAAGTCATAAGATATGCTCCCATGTTTTACAAGATTTATTTTTTTATAAATGTATTTTTATAATTTTATGTATTTATTTGTTTTTGACTGTGCTAGGTCCCCGTTGCTGGGCTGGCTTTCCTCCAGTTGTGGCAAGCAGAGGTACCCTCTAGTTGCAGTACACAGGCTTCTTCCTGCGGTGGCTTCTATTGTTGCAGGGCTCTAGGGCACAGGGGCTTCAGCAGCTGTGGCTGTGGAATCAGTCTTCACGGCTTCTGGGCTTTAGAGCACAGGCTTAAGAGTTGTAGCGCATGGGGCTTAGTTGCTCCAAGGCATGTGGGATCTTCCTGAATCAGGAATTAAACTCCTGTCTCCTGCATTGGCAGGGAGATTCTTTACCACTGAGCCACCAGGGAAGCCCTAGTTTTGCTTTTTATGTTTAGATATGCATCTATCCCAAACTATACTTTGTGCATGGTGTAAGGTAGAAGTTGATATTCCTTTTTTTCACAGATGGATATATAATATTTTAAATGTAACTAGTTGAAAAGTCTTTTTTGAATTACTTTGGTATCTTTGTCAAAAATAATTAACAAAATACGTGTAGGTCTATTTCTGAACTGTCTATTCTTTGCCTTTGATATTTTTTTCCTAATATAATGCAGTGTAAGGTTGTATATTATTTTATAATAGTTTTATGTTTTAAGTTTTCATATTTTTGTATAAATTATAGATCCAGCATGCCAATTTTTATAAGAAATTCTACTTTAATTATGATTGTGATTTCTTAGAATCTATAGATTAATTTTGAGAGAATTAGCATTTCACAATGTTGATTTTCAAATCAATAGGCATGGTATATCACTCCAATTATTTAGATCTTTATTGTTTTTCTCAGAAATATTTTAGCATTTTGCATGTACAGGTCTTTCACTTATTTGTTCAGTATTTTTCTAAGTTTATTTTAGTAGTTTTATTCTATTAAAATTAATTTTTTAAATCTTTTTATTCTGAGCTAATTATAGACTCAGAGAATTTTTGAAATAATGTGAAGTGTCAAGGTTCCTCTAATGGTGACATAATATAGCTGCAGTATAATATCAAAACTAAGAAAATGATGTTCGTAATCACTATCTAAGCTATAGCTCTTAGTCAATTTTCATAGTTTTTAACCTGCATTTGTGTGTATGTATTTATGTAATTCTAAGCATTTTTATTCCATGTAATGATTCATGCAACCACAGCAAAAATCAGCTGTTCTAAGCTATTCTATGTACACAAAAATACCCTTGTGCCAAACTTTTCCTGTAGCAGCCACTAATCATTTTTCATCTCTATAGTTTTACTTTTTAGAGAATATTATATAAATGGAATCATATTTAATATCTTTTTTAAAATTATTTCAAAAAACTTGGGAATTTGTGGAAGTGCGTTGTATTATAGATGAGAATTTTAATCATGACTTGATAATGGTCAAAAATGAGTGAAGGACCCATAAGAGCTCATTATTCTGTATTCTCTATTCTGAGGTAGTTTTGATATGTTTCTTAATAATAATACAATTAAAAGTTATCAAAGAATGGATAGAAATATCTAAAGTAGAGGATATTCAGAAGAAAATGAATAGAATACTGTTCAAATTCAGGAAAAAGAGTAGAGAGAAAAGTAATTCAGAGTGTCAAAATCAGATTAGGAGATAAGAAGATAAATATGAATAAAGTAACAGTAAAGAACATTATAATTAAATTCAGTTATTTTTAACAAGTGATCAGAATCAATGATTGAGGACATTTGAATCAAATAATATTAGATAGTGATGTAGAAAATATATAGGGAAAGATTAGCCAACACTGAGGAGTCTTGAAGATGAACCAAGGTAATTTTATTATAGCACTTTCTTGTAGGGTAGCTTCAGAACAACTGAGCAGAGATTTTAAACTTAATGATGACAGCTATGATTTGAATTTGTGACCCCATGTGACCAAACAGTGGGGAAAATTTTTTCCTTAGTGTCTTTACTCCAGAGCAGCTCATTCTAACAGAACTTTCTGCAGTGTTAGAAATTGTCTGTATGTGGGCTGTCCAGCATGTTAACCACTAGGCACATATGGTTATTGAGCACTTGAAATAGTAGCTGTATGATTGAGGAACTGAAATCTTAATTTAGTGTAACTTTAATTAGAATTTAAATAGCCATATGTAGCTAGCAACTAGACCATTGGGCAACATGGGTCTAGAGGAAATCAATAAGTTCCTTCCTCTCATTCAACCCATTTTAATCACCCAGATTTTTTAATTAGTCATGGATCTAACTTGATTTTCTGCTCTGAAATTCCTTAAGAAGCTAAATTGATAACTCAAAGAGATTATTATATAAATTTCTTCCTTATTCTCCCTCACCCCACCCCACCTAGGCCCAAATACAATTCTCTAATATTTTTATGTTTATATTACCCAGTCATTGCCTTTAGACATGGCCTTTGAATGGGCCCTTTAAGGGATATCTATGGCCAAATCCATGTATCTGTGCCCCTATGTCATGTATAATCATAAGAAGAAAAAAATTAACAAAACTGTTCTTGAGTCTTTTCTAAAGGAGGAGTAAATGTCCAATTCACTCTGAACTGAATTAAGTAGGAAAGGAATACACACACACACACACACACACACACATACACCTATGTATGTTTGGCTTTGAACAATGACTCTGTTTGACTCAAGGTAATAATAGCTCCTGGCATCTGAGCAGATAAATTGGCTTATATCCTTTAGTGGTATATTAGGACATCTTAAACCAACCTGATCCAATTTAGCTGATGGAACACACTCAACCCATAGAAATTTTGAAATAGCTTAAGCAAGCAAAAATTACATTCTGCTATTATCTGCATTTTAAAATGTACTCATTACTTAGCTTCTGAGCAGATATGAGGCTAATTACAACACTTAAAGGCATGTATAGCTAAGTTTCAACTTTCTAGTCTGCTGCATTATCAGGCAAAAATCTGATTAAACAGATGGGCCTCACCCCATGACCCACAAAATCAGTTCAGAAATTCTGGAGAAACAAGAAAAGAAAGTGCCAAAAGGTATTCTTTCTTCATGGAAAATGCCCTAAGGCACTTAAATATGCTAATGCTGAGTCAGCATTATATTTTTAACTTGGCAAAGTCAGAGGTAACAATACTGCAAAGAATCTTTATTATATGAATTGTAAGCATTATTAATATGTATTTTAATACACTAATTAATTACATAGATTTAGGAATGTACAGAGGGACTTCCCAGGTGGTAGAGTGGTAAAGTATCCACCTGCCAATACAGGGGACACAAGAGACATGGATTCAATCCCTGGGTCGGGAAGATTCCCCTGGAGTAAGAAAATGGCAATCTGCTCCAGTATTCCTGCCTGGAAAATTCCATGGACAGAGGAGATTGGCAGGCTATAGTCTATGGGGTCACAAAACGTTGGACATGATTGAACACATACACCCACACATGAGAATATACAGATCTATATGTCTCTTAGAAGGGTATTTCATTATGGAATTGTTTTACAAACTAACATGAGGCATAGATGTGAGCCATATGGAAAGTAACAGTTTAAAAACTAGAAGACACCTTATCACTGAAGCAAATAGCAAAAATGCCACATGGGAGCCTAGGTTTCAGTTTATATATAACTTAAAGTTAGCATTAATAGTAACTTCATTTCATATGGATAAACATTTCACAAGCTAGGAGTAGACCTTCTAATTATCATCAGTTCCCGGAACCAAACTTGAAATTATACCTTCTCAGAATATTTAAAGAACTCAAAAAATTTATCGTAAGCCTAGTTAAGTAAGCCATTCTGAATTAACTTTTAGCAAATTCTTAATTTTTACTTAAGAAACTTCAGATTAAAGCCACAATAACCATGTAACCTTCTTATGTGTATATATATAACCTCCAAATTTGTATTGATATATCTACATACATGCATAAATAGTTATGTGTGTGTATATATGTAAATGTATACTTAGGTTGTTTTAAGTGATGCGATTAGAAGGAATATCAATCATAACTCCAAAAAATGTTACGTATTTTCCCCTCATTTAGTTATTCATTCACCCTTATTTTAACTTATATATTCATGTATTCATTTACTTAATACATGTTATTAAATGTTTTCTGTGTCAGATATAGAGTAGACCTGAGAAATTTTTAAAAAAAATTACATTCTTTGTACTAAAGAGTCAGTCAGCTTACTCACTATAAATAGAATGCTCTGTTAGATACCCTGGAGGGTAATAAGGGAAATATAGTATGCACTTTCTTCTTAAAATAAAATTATGTGCTAATGAAATTGCTTATATTAACTTTGAGTTCAGTTCAGTTCAGTCGCTTAGTCATGTCCAGCTCTTTGCGACCCCATGAACCGCAGCACGCCTGGCCTCCCTGTCCAACTCCAACTCCCAGAGCCTGCCCAAACTCATGTCCAATGAGTCAGTGATGCCATCCAACCATCTCATCCTCTGTCGTCCCCTTCTCCTCCTGCCCTCAATCTTTCCCAGCATCAGGGTCTTTTCAAATGAGTCAGCCCTTCACATCAGGTGGCCAAAGATTGGAGCTTCAGCTTCAGCATCAGTCCTTCTATTCAGGAGTGATTTCCTCTAGGATGGACTAGTTGGATCTCCTTGCAGTCCAAGGGACTTTCAAGAGTCTTCTCCAACACCACAGTTCAAAAGCATCAATTCTTTGGAGCTCAGCTTTCTTTATAGTCCAACTCTCACATCCATACATGACTACTGGAAAAACCATAGCCTTGACTAGATGGACCTTTGTTTGCAAAGTAATGTCTCTGCTTTATAATATGCTGTCTAGGTTGGTCATAACTTTCCTTCCAAGGAGTAAGCGTCTTTTAATTTCATGGCTGCAATCACCATCTGCAGTGATTTTGGAGCTTGGAAAAATAAAGTCAGCCACTGTTTCCCCATTTATTTGCCATGAAATAACTTTGAGTTACTCTTTTTTAATATGACCTTGAGTTTTCAAGTTAAATCTGAGTCTTGTTAAATGTTATTACATACAAAATATGATATCTTAAAACAAAAATATTATATAGAGTATAGGGAACATAATGAAGATATAGAAATCTCTTAATTAAATAATCCTACTTTGTTTCTTTAAGAAAAATTCCACAGTCTGAATAGTCCCTGATTACACTATCCATTAAACTTATATTCCCAAGCACAAGCTAATATACTGTTTCTTAAGTGTTTTAGTTGTTTATCATACACAGAATATAATTCCTTAAGCATTTTTCCATTTTCTGTTTTTTCAGTAAATATGGAGAAGTGCTGGATATGTTCAGGTATTTATAAAAGAACTAATTGATGTAGAAATTGATCAGTTAACATTCTTCATCTTACAATGGCCAGTTAATGTGGTTTTCAGATGTTAAATATTCAATATTGCAATAGAGAACATTGTTCCTATATCTGATGCAGACGGACAGAAAGGTATGGCTGACCAAGCACCCTTGAATTGTTAGACTGCTTTTTGTCACTTAGTGCTTCATCTCTGATAGAAACCTAGTGGACCAGAGAGAACCATCAACATATTGTTAGTCATAGCTTTTGGCTTTAACCCCAATATATTTTCTTAGTTATATGAGCTGGAGAAGATTTGAAATATAAGGTGTAGGGGAGGTAAAAATTTATCTCTAGCCTCTTAGGACTTCCCTGGTGGCTCAGACAGTGAGGAGTCTGCCTGCAATGTGGGAGACCTGGGTTCGATCCCTGGGTTGGGAAGATCTCCTGGAGAAGGAAATGGCAACCCACTCCAGTATTCTTGCCTGGAATATCCCATGGACATAGGAGCCTGGCAGGCTACAGTCCATGGGTTTGCAAAGAGTCAGACACAACTGAGCTACTTCACTCACTCATCCTGTTAAAGAGTTTTTTGACTGGGTTTCAGAATCAAACTGATATAAAACAGATTAACATGAGAAAGGCATAGAAATTTCCCAATGCTTTACATGATGTGGGAGCTCTCATAAGAAAATGACCTAGAGAAATGGCAAAACCTACTTGCTCTTATATTAGGTTTAATGAAGAGAGGAACTTGTGGAAAAGTAAAACTGTGTGAGATAGCTAAAGGCTAAAGGAAGGTAAGAATTATTTGAGCAAGGTCTGTTTGTACAGAATTCTCTTGGCTTTGACACCAAAGCCATTAAAAAAAAAAAAAAAAGGTGTTTTGTTTTGTTTTTTTTCTCTCTCTCCTGGTACAGGAAGAGTATCTTACCCATGGGAGTTTTTGTCTCCTGTTTTCAGGAAGAAAAAGGGAGATTAGAATGTCCCTCTTATATCTTCCAACTCCCAGCATTTTGAACCCATGAAATAAATCAGTTCTCATCCAGAAGTGAAGAAAAGGAAGGGAGTCACAAGGATGAGAATGTGCAATCTTTTCTAGAGGCCAATATTCAGTAAATGCAAATTCTGTTTTTCTAGCAATTGTAAATATTTTTTAAATAGCATTAAATATATAAATTACATAAAACAAAGTAATCCAAAGGATATATTGGTGCTTGTTGGTACTCTAGATTCAACCTAGCAGATAAATAACAATCTACTTTTCCAAGAGAAGAGACAAAAATTAAAATGAATTTAGTCTTGATCACATTTTTTTCTCCCTTTCATTGACCACTTGAGATGACTTATTTACAGTTAATAATCTACAATATTGCATATTAGGATAAAATATTTTTCTATTTCAAATTCTAAAAAATATAAATCTATTTTTCTGTCCTATTAGTATTATAGTCACTCCTTTTAAGGCATCATATATGGTAAATTCAACAAAGACTATTAAATAGGTATATTTTCATTGTTATGTGTTTCAACAAAAACATTTTTCTATCTGCCTTTGTTACCTATGTCATCTTTCTCTAGACCCAGATGTTCATGATATATCTCAATTTTTATTCCAAACATACCAAGAATGTTCTCTTGTTTGTTTTATCTCATTATCAATTATCAGAAATGTTCATGCTTTAAACAGAAGCATTTTATATTGCTTGGAAACTGCTTAATACAGTTTGCAAAAATAGGACCAGTATTTTCAGCAGAATGGGGTTTAATCTCAAATGTTTACCATTGTCCTGCTGATACTCTTGCTTATGGTACTGATTACCTTATTGGCATACTACTAGGCTTTAGTCTTGTTTTTCTAAATGTTCTATTTGAATTTACTAATTTTCTTTCTTTCTTTTACTTTCTAAGACACATGCTGCCAGACCATTTTGGTAATATCTCCTACCCACTTTCTTATCTCATCTTTGGGCCAACTTTTTAAATTCTTTATGTAAATTGTTTCTCCCCAGGTAATGATGTTTTCTATGTTCTATTTCTTTAAATTATGGACTATGATACTATTTAACTGGAACTTGGGCTCCCTAAGAGACTACGTTTTCTACTTGTCCTCCTTGTGGACTTCCCATTGCCTTAAAACTCTCCTGAAATTTTGACTGAACAGTAGTTAGTCAATCAAAGAAAGATTAATAAGATACATTTATATAGATTTAAAATAATGTTTATTTTTAAAATGCTAATATTCACCATATACATTTTAAATTACTTTTCTCAAATAATTTTACTACATGAAAAATAGTAGCAATATGATAGTCTCCAATATGGTTTAAAGAAGTTCAATAGTATGAACATTTTATGAAATAGCTATCAAATTATTAAGAGTACAAGTATGTTACATATTAAAAGATATTATAAAAAGTACACCTGGAGAAGGAAATGGCAAGCCACTCTAGTATCCTTGCCTGGAGAATTCCATGGACAGAGGAGCCTGGCGGGCTACAGGCCATCGGGTTGTAGAGTCGGACATGACTCAAGCGACTTAGCACATTACTAGGACAGGATGTTACATATCAAAATGTATAACAAAGTTTACTACTATAAATAAAGTATCCTTTCTGATATTAACTGATGGAAGTGGCAGGTGTTACTGATGTCATTAAGAAACACAATATTTCAGTGAATTTCTTAGAAAGGAAAGATAAACCAGAAACTAAAAGATTTCCCTTGAATTATAATCTAGTTTCCAATTTGTACCCTCTTTTTTCAAAGTTCTGGCCTTAGATATTTGTCTTTTGAATGGCACAAGAATTGAGTATCTGAAGGACTGATTTAAACCTCCTTTCTCACATAATCTCCACTGGGTTGACACAAAACATCAATCTGTTCTGGGGCTTGCTGAGCAAAAGTTCAAGAAAGATCTGTTTCTTTGAAAAGTAAAATGCCATTTGAATTCTTCTCCAGCATAGATACATTAAGAGAAAATATTGGGCGCATGACTTGATGAGATCTGTCAATGTAATCTTTGCTGAATTTCTCAAAATTCTCAAGGGACTAAAATGGACAGAAAAATAAATGCAACAGCTCCGCCTCCTGCCAAAATGTAAAATGTAGTATATATATATACTATATATATATAGTATATATATATATATATATAGAGAGAGAGAGAGAGAGTTATAATTCATACTAATTAAGAAAGCCATTGATTTGTTATTTGTTAATTATTGCAACTAAGCCCTTGTAGCTTTTTCGTGTTCTCTTAGCATCAAAAACCTCAAAGTCTGGGCACTATTTTTTCTTTCATTTAAAATAGTTCTATGTTGATTTTTAAGTCTCAGTTCTGTTTAATGCATTCTCTTTTCTGGACTCAGTTTAAAGCTTCTTAAGGGTAGGACAGTACCTTTTCATATTTGCTAGTGTACATTTTAAGTGAATACAAGCCTTTTTCCCACTGCTGCTGCTGCTGCTGCTAAGTCGCTTCAGTTGTGTCTGACTCTGTGCGACCCCATAGATGGCAGCCCACCAGGCTCCTCTGTCCATGGGATTTTCCAGGCAAAAGTACTGGAGTGGGTTGCCATTGCCTTCTCCGTTTCCTAGTGTTAGAGATCACCTATCCCCATTACCATGTGCTTGGCCCTCACATGCTCCCCCAAGGAAAGGCACATCCTGTCTCACAGTTGACAATTCTGTTCCTTTAGAGCCTTTATCTTTATTTCTGTGATCCTTAGTAAGTGCTTCAAATTTCAGTCAAGGTGGTGGTGGTTTATTCTCTAAGTCATGTCCGGCTCCTTGCTACCCCATGTACTATAACCTGCCAGGCTTCTCTATCCGTGGGATTCTCCAGGCAAGAATACTGGAGTGGGTTGCCATTTCCTTCTCCAGGGGATCTTCCTAACCCAGGGATTGAATCTGAGTCTCCTGCATTGCAGGCAGTTTCTTTACCAACTGAGCTATGAGGGAAGCCATCAGTCAAGGTGGGAAATATGTTAAAAATGTATCTCTATACCTATTCTTACAGAGTTTGGATAGAGGGAAAAGTTTATGACTAAAACTTCAGAGATTACTGGAAGACTTCTTTACTTCAGGCTCTTGTTCACATAAAGGACTTACCTGGTGGCTCAGACAGTAAAGTGTATGCCTACAATGCAGGAGACCTGGGGTAGGCTACAGTCCATGGGGTCGCAAAGAGTTGGACATGACTGAGCAACTTCACTCACTTGTTCACATAAACAGATCAAAGTGGACAATAGACAGAAGACCCCCAGTTTCCCTACATCATATGCTAGGCCCATGATATCCATCAGAGATCTATTTTTTTAAGGCATTTTACAACTGTATGCTGATGTCTACCAGACCACCTAGAGTAAGGTCGCATGGAGTGACCTTGGTGTGTTATAAATAACTCTCAGATACATGCTGTTTGGACAAAGTCTGTTTTGGTTTGTGTTCAGAAACAGTGTCAGATAAGAAACTCCACAGTTCCCAAAGTATGAGAGATCTGGAAATATTTGAATGAGAGAAAGGAAATAACAGAATAGATAACAGGACTAAGAAAAGAAGACAGGCATGGGCTACCAAAGTTTTTAAATTGAAAAATATTAAGAAAGAGAACTGGAGAGAAAAAGGAAGAAAAGCTGAAATTGGGTTAGCAGGGACTAAAGGAACCAGGGAAGCAGTCAATACTATGACCATTTTATCAAATGATTACACACTTTGACACTTATTGGAGAAATTTACTTATTTTAAAACACAATGTGTATAGAGAACCAACTCTGCCAGGCACTAAACTACTGTCTCTTAGCCCCAAAGTTACCCATTTATAGTCTGCCTTGTAGTATTCAGGCTAGAACTCTACAGACAACACTTCTCCCTTGCCAACAGGGAGTAACAGAAAAGGAATCAACAACTTTTATTTGAAATGGCTGTGCAGTAAATAATTTAGTGTTTGTGGGCGATTTGCTTTTAGGTGCATCTATTTAACTCCATTTCTATAGCAAGAATGCACCTATAGAAAATAATCAAGCAAATGAGCTTGGGTGTATTACAGTGAAACTTTATGGGCACTGAAGTTTGAATTATATATAATTTTTACCTGTCATGAATTTTTTTTTTAGCTTAAAAAAAATGTAAAAGAAACTTGTAACTCCCAGACTACAAAAGCACAAGGCAGGTGAGATTTGGCTCCTGGACTATAGTCTGCCACTCCCTGCACTGGGAGATACTGAAGGACAGGGAGAAAGAACCTGGTTCTTCTGTTTGCTAGCCACCCAGTCTACATGACTCCAACAGTCACGCTTCACCTTGCAGTAGCAGTTGGTCCCAGTCTCTAGTTGGGTGCTTGCTCTTGCCCTTTAAGCAGCAGCCCTACTATGCTCCCTTGGATGTACCTGAATCATGGTACAACCTGTTTAAGCCTGAGCTCCATGATGTCCCACCTCTCAGATCTTGAGGACAGTACCAACTGGGCGCCGCATCCCTTTTAGAGTCTTGGACATAGCTCTGTGTGTCCTTCCTCCAGCCTCCTAGGAAATCAACACTTCCTCTGAGGTCTGAGTTCCAATTCTTCAGAGTCTCATGAAGAATCTAGATTCTAACGCCCTTAACTGTTCTCTCACATACAAGATAAACCATGTAAACCCAAATATTTTGACTTTAGAGGTTTGCTTTTTAATTACTATAACATATCATCTCCCAATGTAGTAATGTTATACACCAACCAAGTTTCCCTTTTGGATTATAGGATTTATTTTCCTAGCTGTGGGGAGTTTTGCCAGTTTATAGACCTCTCTGTAAATTGCTCTGGGCTTGAAAGAACGGCTTCACTTATGGTCATACTACCTTCCCAGAGGTGGCTGGTAACCGGTATTGTGTTCAGCCTCCTCACCAAAATAGTAGACAATTACAAAGGATTTATATGTTTTGTACTCCACATGGGATTAACTGAGGTACTGAAGACAAATACATATACCTCTATCCAATCTCATTTCCTTTCTTTCTTTCCAAATCTGTTGATCTGAAGAAATTCCTAATAAACTTACTGCATGTTCATCTCTGTCTCAAAGTTGGCTTCTTGGGGAACAGAACTTGCAATACCTTCATATTTTAAATAAAAGCAAATTTATTTAACATAATTCTATTCAGAGAGATATTTCATGTACTGTGGGATAAAAACAATATTTTAATTGCCAGCTCTAAGTTAGTTATTAAGTTTGTCAATAGCCATATATCATTCTTTTATATGGCTCCAGAATAGAGCAGCTTCACATTTCATAATTGCATAAGATTACAGAACAGTTGTGCTGGATATGAACTAAAGTCTCTTAACTTCAAAATGTATTTTATTTCTAATTGTATTCTGTGACTGTAAACTAGCTTGGTAAAGAAAAATGACTGTTTATGAAAGTTAAGGTAAACATATTCAAAATTTAAACTCAAATAGTTACTTTAATACAGGTGGGTTTCATTGGGCAACAATATGGACAATTATATAACCTCTAATAAAACAAATTGAGAATATAGGAGTTTGTTAATTTGTTTTTCATAAAGAGGGTAAATGAGTTTTAAAAAATCCAGTTATTAACTTCTAATTTGGCAATAGATTCTGTGACGGATATATTGCTGTAAAAAAGAGTTGCAGGTGTGAGTGATTTTGGTAACAAATATAACAATGTAGTTACACATTTTTCTTTCTAAATTAAGTTCATAGTTTCTTTCCTTCTTCTGGATTTCAGTCACCACTCCTGAATTTAATCTCTACTAGCCTTGCTTTCCTTAGTAAATAGTGTTCTAGATTGAAATTCTGAATGCAAGAACCCCAAATGATTGATGTCCTGCTAATTGAAACTCAAGTCAGTAGCTAATACCAAGCCCAATAGCTCAAATATTTGACAGAATTTACAGTGGGGATTTTAATGGTAATTGGAATAAGAATTCTCTATCATTATCTGCTGTGCAGAACCTCCATCATCCCCCTATTCTATAGTGCTTAATTGTCTAAGGATCTCTGGAATGTGTTTAACTAATTTAGCTGTTTTTTTTTAATTTATTATTATTATTATTATTATTATTATTATTGGCTGTGCTGGATCTTGGCCATGCACAGGTTTTCTAGTTGTGGTGAATGGGGGCTTCTCACTGTGGTGGCTTTTCTTGTTCTGGAGCACAGGCTCTAGGTGTATGGGCTCAGTAGTTGCAGCATGCATGTTCAGTAGTTGTGGCTCTTGGGCTCAAAGGCATGGGCTCAGTAGTTGGGTGCATGGGTTTAGTTGTTCTGTGGCATGTGGGATCTTCCCAGACCAGGAATCAAACTTGTGTCCCCTGAACTGGCAGGTAAATTTTTAACCACTGAACCACCAGGGAAGTCCAGCTAGTAATAACACTGACTCCTTCTTTGTTTGTATCATGTATTGTATTAACATGTAATTAGGTATATCTTCAAACTTACTCCATAAAAGTCAGGTTAACTGGGAAAGCATTCATTTATTTAGGCTAAAGGAATAATCAAGTGTCTATTGGAAAATGGTTGGATAGAAAAGGACTTTTTAAAAATTTGTTTCAATTTGTATTAAAGCTGATTTCTTGAATATTTTACTTATTTTGTATGAAAATACAAATAAAATCTGTATTCAGGTACCTTTTGTCAAAGGAACTGTCCTCTTGAAATGCAGATACTAAAAAGATGTAAGCAGGAAAGTACATTTGAAAGAATCTCATGCAAGTATATAAAGTCTAGTTGAACAGCCTTGACCTATTCTAGACAGATAATATGTTTCTCAAAGGCAACTCATCACTAACATCATTTGTTATGAAATTAGTTAGACCATGCTGATTTATCTACATTCCTATTCAGAATTTTAGCAAAGCACTTGACACTAAAGAGAGCCATTTATTCATTCCACAAGTACTCACTGAGCAATTGCAGAAGGTCTAGAATTGAGTCTGTGGCAAATATGAAGATGAAACAGATATAGGAACTTTGTCTATTGAACTTAGAAGAAGTAATAAACCTATACAGATACATATACTAAGAGATGCAACATATTGAGTGTCATGAGATATGTTGATTTCATATGCCAGTGGAATGTCTAGGTTCTTGATCACTAATCCAGCCTCCTCATTTTGCATATTAGGAAAAAGGGGATTGGAGAAGATATGTGGAGTTGATTCCCTAAAGCACTTGATTAGTTGAACAAGTTTCCAAATTATTTGAACAAGACTAAAATTTAGGAATTTATTTTCATTGTCTAGTAGTGTGCATATTATGAATGATTAAAATTCTTTGCATAGCATGTGATCATGGAAAAACTTAGGTCTTCATATGAATGGCAACTGGGCTTAAACTTCACCAACGTGGTCCCTCAACCATCTGATCTTACCTGATGGTAACAGCTTCTTATTGCTTTATAAAGCCTCAGAGTTTAATAGGAAGCAGTTATGATATTAATCTTCTTTTGGGTCAAAAAATAAACACCCGTGTACATGCTGGGGATAAATGCAATTATGTAGAAAATCACATGTCAATAATAACACTTGTGTTGGAGTTTTTACTTTTTTTAAGTTATGATGAACATAATGATGTTATGGGAAAATGTATAAATTATTTTCTGAGGTTCTGAGTTCAGCCACATACTATTGTATTATTTTATATATTATTACACTTAGGGTCTATTATTGTGTTTCAGCTAAACAGTTTTGGGGGCTTTACCAATGGCTTAGAGGGTTCGATCCCTTGATTGGGAAGATCACCTGGAGGAGGAAATGGCAACCAACTTCAATATTCTTTCCTGAAAAGTCCCATGGATAGAGGAGCCTGGTAGGCTAGTCTATATGGTTGCAAAGAGTTGGACATGAATAAGTGACTAAGCACATAATATTTAGGGGCTTCCCTGGTGGCTCAGACAGTAAAGAATTTGTCCACAATATGGGAGACCTGGGTTCGATCCCTGGATCAGGAAGATCTCCTGGAGAAGGAAATGACAACCCACTCCAATATTCTTGCCTGGAGAATTCTGTGGACAGAGGAGTCTGGTGAGCTACAGTGCATGGGGTCACAAAGAGTTGGACACCACTGAGCAACTAGTGCATAAACAGCTTTTACAAACAGCCACCAAATATTACAGCCCAACACAATAGTTACACATTTTTTTGCTCATAACAGTCTAAGTAGACTTAGTCTAAGTTGTGATGTGCATGCTCTGTTCCATGGTGTTGAAGGACCCAGGCTATTCTGCAGTCTTAAATATATGGCTTCCTAGATAACCCTAAGCATTGTCATTCCAGTTGTCATTTCCTGATGAGGGGGAAAATTATACAGCCCGAAAGTTGCACAGTTACTTTGTTCATATTCCATTGGCTAGAACTCGGCCACATAGCAACATTTAAATGCAAATTAATGCAGAAAAAGTGGTAAACTATTTGTCAAGGTGAAAGGGCAGAATGAATTAAAAGGCCAGCTAGCACTCTATCACAATCTGAAATTTGCCCACCAAATATCCATGTCACTCTATTCCCTATATTTAGAACGCACTCAGTCCCCCTCAAAGCATGACAACCCAAATTGTCATCCAGTTATTGCATCAAGATCAAAGTTCAGGATCTGTAGTCCAGATGCATCTTTCTGTAATCCAGCAACTTATACATTCATAAATGAATAAGTAAATATCTCTTGTTCCTCCAAGCACACACACACAGGCATGCAAAAATTGTGAAGGACAGAACAGATACCTGCATTTTGAATATCCCATCCCAAAGAAGAGAAAGGAAGTATGGTTACATCACACAGATGTGATGGAATCCTCTTGAGTTAGCCCAGTGAGGAATTCTTTATCAGCAATTAGTCTGTTCTCAGAAGTGAACTTCCATCCATTTCCCGTGGCTCCTGATTCTAACCGGTGGCAAGTCCATACTTGTCTATTGCAAGTATGGCCATGGCCATGGCCACAACTGATCAGGTTGCAGCAGATATGTCCTCCATGTATGTTATACAGCTTTAATAGCTCCATTTTCTGCTGCTATAAGGCTGTGGCCCCATTGTTTGGCTCACAGAAGCAAATGCTTTCCAAGGCCAGGCTCATGATTTCTTTGGTAATGTACTTTTTCAGTAAACTATTTACACTTCTGCACTACCATATTTCCTCAAATATATCTTTTGTCACATCATTATTTTATGAACCATAGTTTACTTATTTCTCTAAATGCTTACTACACAGGCATTTACATGCTTTGAAATAGGTCTTTTGGTATTAAACATAGATTTTTTTAAAAAATTGAAGTATGTTGTATTAATTTCTGTTGTACAGCAAAGTGATTCAGTTATACATGTATATGTATAGTGAAAGAAAGTGAAGTTGCTCAGTCATGTCTGACTCTCTGTGACCCCCATGGGCTGTCGCCTACCAGGCTCCTCTGTCCGTGGGATTTTCCAGGCAAGAGTACTGGAGTGGGTTGCCATTTCCTTCTCCAAGGGATCTTCGCAACCCAGGGTTTGAACCTGGGTCTCCCTCATTGTAGGCTGACACTTTACATATATATGTGTGTGTGTGTGTATATATATATTTATTTTTTTTAAATATTCTTTTCCACTATGGCTCACCATAGGATATTGAATGTAGTTCTCTATGCTATACAAGTAGAACTTTGTTATTTAGCCATTTTGCATATAATAACTTACAACTGCTAACCTAAACCTCTCACTGATCTCGACACAGGCAACCATAAGTCTGTTCTTTGTGTCTGTAAGTCTGTTTCTGTTTTGTAAATAGATTCTTTTGTGTCATATTTTAGATTCCACATATAATGATATCATAAGGTATTTGCCTTTCTCTTTTTGACTTCACTTAATAAGATAATCTCTAATTGCATCTTTATTGCCACAAAAAGCATTATCCCATTCTTTTTTATGGCTGAGTAGTAGTAGATGAAGCAGAGAGTAATCTGTACAGTATTTTTGAAAATATCTTTGACAGTCAGTGAATTCCCATACAGAAAATGAGTCACAGCCATGTGCAAAGATTCTTTCTGATCCAAAGAGTAAAATTCAGATATTCCCAAGCAATAGAGAAATTCAGCCTTTTCAGAGAATGTCAAGATTTATTTTCCTATGGAAAGTTTTTCCAGGCAAAGACACTTCATTATTTTGAAGATTCAGATGAAGACAGATATTAATATTTGTGTTAATAGCTGTTAACAATAGAACTCCTACCTCATGTGATTCAGTGGACCAAAAACAGGTCAAAGACCAAGTCTATCTGCAATATCAGACATCAGTGGCTTCATCTAGTTGTGTGTTAAAGATAAATATAGAATCTGCCAATAACCACTTCAAAATATTAAAAGAAATGCTACCTTTTAGAAATTATTTTAATTGGAGACTAATTACTTTGCAGTATTTTGGTAGGTTTTGCCATACATTGACATGAATCAGCCATGCATGTACATGTGTCCCTGATCCCAAAACCTCCTCCCAACTCCCATACCATCCCTCTGGTTGTCCCAGTGCACTGGCTTTGAGTGACCTGTTTCATACATCAAACTTGGACTGATGATCTATTTCACATATGGTAAAAAACATGTTCCAATGCTATTCTCTCAAATCATCCCACCCTGGCCTTCTCCCACAGAGTCCAAAAGTCTGTTCTTTATATCTGTGTCTCTTTTGCTGTCTCGCATATAGGATCATTGTTACCATCTTTCTAAATTCCATATATATGCATTAATATACTGTATTGGCATTTTTCTTTCTGACTTACCTCACTTCTTTTCCAATCTGGATTCCTTTTCTTTCTTTTCCTTTTCTGATTGCTCTGGCTAAAACTTCCAAAACTATATTGAATAGTAGTGGTGAGAGTGGACACCATTGTCTTGTTCCTGACTTTAGGGGAAATGCTTTCAATTTTTCACCATTGAGGATAATATTTGCTGTGGGTTTATCATATATGGCTTTTATTATGTTGAGGTATATTCCTTCTATGCCTGCTTTCTGGAGAGTTTTTATCATAATGGGTGTTGAATTTTGTCAATGACTTTCTCTGCATCTATTGAGATAATCATATGGTTTTTATCCTTCAATTTGTTAATGTGGTGTATCACATTGATTTGCAAATATTGAGGAATTCTTGCATCCCTGGGATAAAGCCCACTTGGTCATGATGTGTGATCTTTTTAGTATGGTGCTGTATTGTGTTTGCCAGAATTTTGTTGAGGATTTTTACATCTATGTTCATCAGTAATATTGGCCTGCAGTTTTCATTTTCCAGGCATCTCTATCTGGTTTTGGTATTAAGGTGATGGTGGCCTCATAGAATGAGTTTAGGAGTTTACCTTCCTCTGCAATTTTATGGAAGAGTTTGAATAGGCTAGGTGTTAGCTCTTTTCTAAATTTTTGGTAGAATTCACCTGTTAAGCCATCTGGTCCTAGGCTTTTCATTGTTGGAAGATTTTTGTTTACAGTTTGTATTTCCATGCTTCTGATGGATCTGCTAAGATTTTCTATTTCTTCCTGGGTTATTTTTGGAAGGTTATACTTTTTTAATTACTCATCCATTTCTTCTAAATAGTATGTCTTATTGGCATATAGTTGCTGATAGTAGTTTCTTATGATCCTTTGTATTTCTGTGTTGTCTGTTGTGATTTCTCCATTTTCATTCTAATTTTGTTAATTTGATTCTTCTCCATTTTTTTCTTGATGAGTCTGATTCATGGTTTGTCTATTTTATTTATCTTCTCAAAGAACCAGCTTTTAGTTTTGTTGTTTTGCTATAGTCTCTTTTGTTTCTTTTTCATTTATTTCTGCCCTAATTTTTAAGAATTTTTTTCTTCTACTAACCCTGGGGTTCCTCATTTCTTCTTTTTCTAGTTGCTTTAGGTGTAGAGTTAGGTTATTTATTTGATTTTTCTCTTGTTTCTTGAGGTAAGTTTGTAATGCTATGAACCATCCACTTAGCACTGCTTTTACTGAATCCCATAGGTTTTGGGTTGTTGTGTTTTCATTTTCATTTGTTTCTATGCATAGATTTACTTTTTGATTTCTTCCATGATTTGTTGGTTATTCCGAAGCATGTTATTTAGCCTCCGTATGTTTGTATTTTTAATTTTTTTTTTTTTCCCCTGTAGTTGACATCTAATCTTACCACATTGTGATCAGGAAAAAATGCTTGAAATGATTTCATTGTTTTTTTGTTTAATTTACTAAGGCTAGATTTATGGCCCAGGATGGAATCAATCCTGGACAATGTTCTATGTGCACTTGAGAGAAAGGTGAAATTCATTGTTTTGGGGTGAAATGTCCTATAGATATCAATTAGGTCTAACTGGTCCATTGTATCATTTAAAGTTTGTGTTTCCTTGCCAATTTTCTGTTTGGTTGATCTATCCATAGGTGTGAGTGGGGCATTAAAGTCTCCCACTATTATTGTGCTACTTTAATTTCCCCTTTCATATTTGTTAGCATTTGCCTTATGTATTGAGGTGCTTCTATGTTGGGTGCATATATATTTATAATTGTTATATCTTCTTTTTGGATTGATCCTTTGATCATTATGTAGTGTCCTTCTTTGTCTCATTTCATGGTGTTTATTTAAAGTCTATTTTATCTGATATGAGTATTGCTACTCTTGCTTTCTTTTGGTCTCTATTTGCATGAAATGTCTTTTTCCAGTCCTTCACTTTCACTCTGTATGTGTCCCTTGGTATGAGGTGGGTCTCTTTGTAGACAGCATATATAGGGTTCTTGGTTTTGTATCCATTCAGCCAGTCTTTGTCTTTTGGTTGGGGCATTCAACCAGTTTACATTTAAAGTAATTATTGATACATATGATCTCATTGCCTTTTACTTTGTTTTGGGTTCGATTTCATAAACCTTTTCTGTGTTTCCTGTTTAGAGAAGATCCTTTAGCATTTGTTGAAGAGCTGGTTTGGTGGTGCTGAATTCTCTCAGCTTTTGCTTGTCTGTAAAACTTTTGATTTCTCCTTTATATTTGAATGAGATCCTTGATGGGTACAGTAATCTGGGTTGTAGGTTTTTCTCCTTCATCGCTTTAAGTATGTCCTGCCATTCCCTTCTGGTCTGAAGAGTTTCTATTGAAAGATCAGCTGTTGTCCTTATGGGGATCCCCTTGTGTGTTATTTATTGCTTTTCCCTGCTGCTTTTAATATTTGTTCTTGCTTGATATTGTGTTTGATCTTTGTTTATTTGATTAATATGTGTCTTTGGGTGCTTCACCTTGGGTTTATCCTGTTTGGGACTCTCTGGGTTTCTTGGACTTGGGTGGCTATTTCCTTCCCCATTTTAGGGAAGTTTTGAACTATTATCTCCTCAACTATTTTCTCATATTCTGTCCCTTTTTTTTTTTTTTTTTTGTCTTCTTATGGGACCTCTATGATTCGAATGTTGGGGCATTTAACATTGTCCCAGTGTTCTCTGAGGTTGTCCTCATTTCTTTTAATTCTTTTCTTCTTTTTTTCTCTCTGCTTAATTTATTTCCACCATTCTGTCTTCCATGTCACTTACCCTATCTTCTGCCTCATTTATTCTACTGTTGGTTCCCTCCAGAGCACTTTTGATCTTAGTTATTGCATTATTGATTGACTTTTCTTTATTTCTTCTAGGTCCTTGTTAAACATTTCTTGCATCTTCTCAATCCTTGTCTCTAATATGTTTATCTGTAACTCCATTTTGTTTTCAAGATTTTGGATCATCCTTACTATCATTATTCTGAATTCTTTTTCAGGTAGACTCCCTAGCTCCTCCTCTTTTGCTTGGTTTGGTGGCATTTATCATGTTCCTTTACCTGCTGAATATTTCTCTGCCTTTTCCTTTTCATTTTATTTAAATTGCTGTGTTTGGGGTGCCGTTTCTATAGGCTGGCTGTGTGTGGTTCCTCTTTATTGTGGAGCCTGTTCTCTGTGGGTGGGGTTGGACTAGTGGCTTGTTAAGGTTTCCTGGTTAGAGGAGCTTGTGTCTGTGTTTTGGTGGGTGGAGCTGGATTTCTTCTCTCTGAAGTGCAATGAAGTGTCCATTAGTGAGTTTTGGTTGTCTATGGGTTTGATATGGCTTTGGGAAGCCTGTCTTCTAATGCTCAGGGCTTGTGTCCCTGTTTTGCTAGAGAGTTAACACGGTATGTCTTCCTCTAGAACTTGTTGGCTCTTGGGTGGAGCCTGGTTTCAGTGTAGGTATGGAGACTTTTGGATGAGTTCTTATATATTAATGCTCCCTGGAAGCATGAGCTCTCTGATGTTCTCAAGTTTTGGAGTTAAGCCTCCTGCCTCTGGATTTGTTTTATTCTTACAGAGGCCTCAAGACTTCTCCATCCATATAGTACAGATGATAAAACATATAGGTTAGTGATGAAACAATTCTCCACAGTGAGAAACATGCAGAGAGCTTCACAGAGTTACATAGAGAAGAGAAGAGGGAGGAGGGGGATAGAGGTGACCAGGAGGAGAAGAGGGAGAGTCAAAAGGGGGAGAGACCAATCTAGCCAGTAATCAGTTCCCTAAGTGTTCTCCATAGCCCGGGACAACCAGAGAGAATCACAGAGTTAAGTAGAGAAGAGAAAGGGGGAGGGAGGAAATAGAGGTGACCAGGGAGAAAAAAGGGAGAGTCAAAGGGGAGAGAGTAATCAGGCCAGTATTTACACCCCTAAGTGAAAATGGATACTGAAGATTAGATCCTTAAAAATACAAAATTGAAAAATACCAAAAAGCAAAGATTAAAAATCTAGAGTAGGTGTTACACCCTCAAAAATACTATATTAAAAATATACAAAATCAATCACAAAATTATTTAAAAAATACATATGAAATTTGTTTTAAAAATAGGGTCTTTTTCTTGCAAGGTAATAGTAGGCTGTTAATGCTCAAACTACCACACAATTGCACTCATCTCACATGCTAGTAAAATGATGCTTAAAATTCTCCAAGCCAGGCTTCAGCAACACATGAACCATGAACTTCCAGATGTGAAAGCTGGTTTTAGAAAGGCAGAGGAAGCAGAGATCAAATTGCCAATATCTGCTGGATCATCGAAAAAGCAAGAGTTCCAGAAAAACATCTAGTTCTGCTTTATTGACTATGCCAAAGCCTTCAACTGTGTGGATCACAATAAACTGTGGAAAATTCTGAAAAAGATGGGCATACCAGACCACCTGCCCTGCCTCTTGAGAAACCCGTATACAGGTCAGGAAGCAACAGTTAGAACTAGACATGGAACAACAGAGTGGTTCCAAATAGGAAAAGGAGTATGTCAAGGCTGTCTATTGTCACCCTGCTTATTTAACTTATATGCAGAGTACATCATGAGAAATGCTGGGCTGGAGGAAGCGCAAGTTGGAATCAAGATTTCCAGGAGAAATATCAAAAACCTCAGATATGCAGATGACACCACCCTTATGGCAGAAAGTGAAGAAGAACTAAAGAGCCTCTTGATGGAAGTGAAAGAGGAGAGTGAAAAAGTTGGCTTAAAGCTCAGCATTCAGAAAACTAAGATCATGGCATCTGGTCCCGTCACTTCATGGGAAGATGGGGGGGAAACAGTGGAAGCAGTGACTTTATTTTTCTGGGGGGCTCCAAAATCACTGCAGATGGTGATTGCAGCCATGAAATTAAAAAACGCTTACTCCTTGGAAGGAAAGTTATGACCAACCTAGACAGCATATTAAAAAGCAGAGACATTACTTTGCCAACAAACGTCCATCTAGTCAAGGCTGTGGTTTTTCCAGTGGTCATGTATGGATGTGAGAGTTGGACTATAAAGAAAGCTGAGTGCTGAAGAATTGATGCTTTTGAACTGTGGTGTTGGAGAAGACTCCTGAGAGTCCCTTGGACTGAGAGGAGATCCAACCAGTTCATCGTAAAGATCAGTCCTGGGTGTTCATTGGAAGGACTGATGTTGAAGCTGAAATTCCAGCTCTTACGCCACCTGATGCGAAAAGCTGACTCATTGGAAAAGGCCCTGATGCTGGGAAAGATTGAAGGCGGGAGGAGAAGGGGACGACAGAGGATGAGATGGTTGGATGGCATCACCGACTCAATGGACATGGGTTTGGGTGGATTCCGGCAGTTGGTGATGGACAGGGAGGCCTGGCGTGCTGCAGTTCATGGTCTCGCAAAGAGTCAGACATGACTGAATGACTGAACTGAACTGAACTGAAATAGTTATAAAAATGAAAATTCAAGAAGAAATAAGGAACTTAATTTTTTTTTTTAAATTTAAAAAGTGATAATAGTAAAAATATATCTAGGAATTTCTCTGGAGCTGTTGTGGGCAGTGTGAGGTCAGTTGAGTTTCAGATTGTTCCTTGTTCCAGCTTGCATTTGTTCTCAAGGTCTATAGGCCCCCTCCAATCCTTAGTCAATGTTAACTACAGGGTTTAAATCTTTGCACCTGTCACTTCCAGAGCAGTTCCCTCTTCTTTGTTTATTTTGGCTTCTGTTTGCAAGTCTTTTGGGCATCTAATTTCCACCCTGACACAAGGGGGCAAAGGTGGTCACTTATTTAGGCTCACTTGTTCAATTGTGTTGTGGGGAGGAAGGTACACTGCAAGCAGGTATCGCTGGTGTGTGCGGGCAGTGCTCACAGTGTATGGCCCACACTGGGTTTGCCCCAGCCCACAGCAGCATGTGCTTTCCAGGTCTACACTGCTCAGGCTCCAGGGTGCTCTGCACAGCACTCTTCAAAACGGGCCCTGCATTTCATGCACATCCCAAGTCTAAGCCACTCAGGTTCAGGTTCTCGAGGACCCTGCAAGGGCACAGACTCAGTTGGGCGTGCATTTTGTGGTCTTCCCAGGTCTGAGCAGCTCAGGTGACCAGGTGCTTAGTGAGTGCACTGTCCCATGTGGGCCATGCATCTTAATCACCTCCCTGGCCCGGCCTCTTGGTTTCCCGGGTGTGCCCTGAGAGCACCATCTCAGGTGTGCCATGTGTCTCCTCTGGGGAGCTGATCTCAGGCTGCCACCCTTCTGGCAGATGTCAGTCATCCAGGATCCCAGGAAGACTTGGTTAGCAACTGGGAGCCTGCTCACAGTTTGGTGGAGGATGCCAGTCTCTGGGGCCAAGATTGGAGCAGCCCCTTGCCTTCTGGCTCTGGCTGTCATGTACCTGCATCTCTGCCTCTGGCAGAGAGGGGAGGAGGGGCCTGTATGCAGTCAGCTAGCTCTTCCTTGGTATTCACTCAATCCTTTGTTGAGTTAGAGCCTTTCACGGGAAAGTTCTATCTCTCTATATATATTTTTTCCTCTCTGGCGATTCCATAGTTTGGGTTGCTATCTCACGTTAGCGTCCTCAGATTGTCCTCAGGGCATTCTGGCCTGGTCCTTACCCTAAGGACTGGGGATGCAGTCTGCTCCTCCCTGTCCAGCTCCCCACTTGCTGGTTGTGGATGTGAGTGTCTTGGCTACTTCTCTTATGCCCGATGTCCGAATCCCTGAGCGGGAAGAGAGAAGGCTTCCAAGACAATGCAACTCGCAAAAAAAGGGAAGTTTATTGCTGGCTCGAGTCAGGGCTCCTGCCACACGTCCAACGCAGTGGTACGGGGTCAGAGAGCGCTGAGCCCAAGCTGTTACCCAAATTTATAGGGTGTGCATAAGCAGTTGGTAGCTGGCTTAAGTGGATTGGTTACATGTTTGCAAAGTAATCTTATTGGCCCAAACCTTCACGGGCTTTTTTCCAAACTTGGGTGTTCGCGGGCTTTTGAGTTTTCCCCTGATAGGTTCCCTTTTTCTTGCTAGGCGCATGTTGATTGGCTGGCTCCAGGTGGCCTGATAATCATGTTACCCTGGAAAACCAGGCCTACTCCTAATCTAGGCTGCCTGTCATGGCGCAGCCTCACATTCCCCCCTGTCTTGTTGTTTCTGTAGGGGAATCTTTCTCTTCATCCTGGGCTACCATCTGATATTGTTGCCTCAATACCATAATCTGAATGGTATTTAGACGTTCTTTAATAAAAGACATTAACCGGTTTAAAATGCAAGGGTCAAACGTTAGTGTCAATAACAGTACTATAAGTGGACCCAGGAGGGTGGAAACTAAGGTGGTCAGCCAGGGGGAGCGTTGAAACCAAGACTCAAACCATGATTGTTCATTTTCTCTTTCTTGTTTTCGCCTGCTTAGGCCTTCTTTAACTTTTTGAAGAGATTTCTGTACTACTCCTGAATGGTCAATATAAAAACAGCATTCTTCTCCTAGGGCTGCACATAGTCCCCCTTGTTGTAAGAACAGCAGATCTAAACCCCTTCTATTTCGTAACACTACCTCAGCCAGAGAACTTAAGGATTCTTGGAGGTGGGAAATGGATTTTTCGAGTTGTTCAATATCTTCATCTATTGCAACCCTTAGCTGGTTATACTGTTTATCTTGGAGCGTTAAGGCTGCAATTCCACTTCCAGTTCCTATAGCCCCCAATCCCAACAGGACAGTTAAAGTTAGGGCAGTGATGGGTTCTCTTTTTACCCTATACTGACCTGGTGTCTCTAACCTTGGTTGCAGTTCTTCTTCTGGGTAATAGTTCAGCTGGGGGATTAGATGGACTAGGACACAGAAATCTTGGGAGGTTTTTAGTGCCGCCTGATGGGCACACGGAGTTAGTCTGGCGGAGCAAGCCCACCACCCATTTTCTGGTGGGATGATCCACTGGTGGGTGGAATTAGTGAGGTTAGTCATAGAGACTGTGTAATTACATAGGTGTTGATAAGTCTCAGGGATAGCTCCTATGCAGGTGCCTATACCCGTAATGGAGCCTACTGTCAGGCGGCCCATACCAGGTTGTTGCTGCCATCTACAGGCTGAGACATTGGCTGTCATATTGAATCCTGAAGAAAAAGCAACTGCCTCATAATAAGGAGGCCTAATATTATAGCAGAGCCAGCAACCATTTGTTAAGTCCGGACAAGAGGCATTAAGGGTAAGGTAAACTGAGGAGATCATTTTTATAAGGGGGTCTGTAGGTGGGGACATGTCAACTATGGGGGGAACTATGGGGTGTGGAGTAGATCCAGTATCCCGACTTTGGTTCTGGGAGGGAGGTTTTGGCATTGTCATCTGGGAGGAAGGTTTTGGGGCCATCACTTGGTTTGGTCCCAAAGCTACCTTGGGGACCAAATAGAGTGGTCCCAGCTGTAATTTGAACTCAAACCAGAATCCCTTATCGAATCCAGTCTGATAAAGACGTAGGCCCCAGGTTCTGCCTATGTCCCACCTGGTAAACTTTTTTCCCTCATCAGTGAACTTAATCTGTAATGGAAAACATTGTCCAGGTTTATACGATGGCATCCTACATGATGGGAAATCTTGGGGTAATTTTACCTGAATGAGGTCTTTGACAGGATTGGTGAGCCAATGGACCATGCCTGTAGTTTCACATCCCCAAGTGGTGCAATGAAAACAATCAACTCCCCCACATTTTGCAATTTGGTCCTGATCGCTTCCTCCCCCTGGGCAGACATAGACAGGCACTTGCTCGTAATAATGTGGGCCCTAACCCTCACAATTATGGGTGAATAAGCCGTAGGAGCCATGAGCAAAAAAGTCAGTCAGTTGGTGGGGACCAAAGCCGTTACCATCAGCCGCCAGTACACACAAATCAAAGGTCAATACGGGCCACCATGTCCCTTTGGGGGCTACGTTGGAACTCGAATTAAGTAGTTCTCTGGTCTCAGGGTTGTAGACCACCCAAGTCATGTTAACCGGATGATGGGGGTTGTGACTGGTCGCTCCTGGGTCGATGAGAGCTGCCATCAGCAGGAGAATTAGGAGGCCTCCCATCGAACGAGTTTCAGTTTCAAAGGATTTGACGGGTGAGGACTCTCCTTCCATTCTGCTCGCGCTTTTTCCTGTTCTTCCAGAGTGGCTTGCCGCACGTGATTGCAGTGAACCCAGGGTCCAATCCCGTCGACCTTAACAGCGGTAGGAGTGGTAAGGAGAACAACATAAGGGCCTTTCCATCTAGGTTCTAATGTTTTAGATTGGTGTCATTTTACCCAAACCCAATCACCTGGGCCAATATTATGTGAGGGGATGGCCCCCTTACTTTGACCCTCGTGTATCTCTCGAATCAATTTCCAAACATGGTTATGCACCTTACTTAATGCCATCAGAGTTTGCTGGAATTGTCCCAAAGTAGGGGGTGGCAGGCATTTTCCCTCGAAAATAGGACACACAGGAGGGGGTCTTTCATACAGAATCTCAAAAGGGGTAAGATTCAGCTTATAAAGAGTGTTACATGCCCGAAAGAGTGCGAAGGGAAGGAGGGTCACCCAGTCCCTGCCAGTCTCTATTGCCAACTTTGTCAAAGTTCTTTTAGGGTCTGATTCATTCTCTCAACCTGTCCTGAGCTCTGGGGATTATATTCACAATGTAACTTCCATTTCGTCCCCAGAGCTTGGGCCAGCCCTTGTACAATCTGGCTCACAAAGGCAGGTCTGTTATCAGAGCCCATAGTAACTGGCAGCCCGTACCTAGGCACTATCTCCTCTAAGATCTTTTTAGCAACCACTATTGCTGTCTCTCCCTTAGCGGGGAAGGCTTCCACCCACCCTGAGAAGGTATCTACCAGAACCAACAGATAGTGATATCCGTACTTGCCTGGCCTTACCTCAGTGAAATCTATCTCCCAGTGTTGCCCTGGCTCTTCCCCTCGGTACCTCATTCCCATGTGCTGCTTTTTCCCTGTCCTCATCAGCTGGCACGCTTTGCAAGCCTGGATTATCTCTCGTCCAGTTGCATTTTGTCAAGGGAACCTCAGGCAGGCCGTCTGAAGAAGTGTTAAGGTCTTTTTCTCTCCCAGGTGTGTAGTTGTGTGCAGGTGTTCACACAGGTGACGACCCAGGGTGGCAGGCAATATCAGGTTGTTGTTTTGGTCTCGGTACCATCCATCTTTGTCATCCTTCTGGAGGGTGGTATCCTTGTTGATCCAGGCGAGATCAGGGAGGGAATATTCGGGAACTGGTAGCAAAGTCCCCACGCCAGGAGGTGGAAGTCCCACGGCTAATATGGGGACGGTGTAGTCCCGGCTGGCTGCTTCCCGAGCAGCCGCATCAGTGGCACGATTGCCCCACGCCTTAAGGTCTTCTCCTTTCTGGTGACCAGGGACATGTACTATTGCTACTGCCCGGGGCAGTTGGACAGCTTCCAGGAGCCTGCGAATCTCGGGCAAATTTTTGACCTCTTTTCCCTCAGCTGTCCGAAATCCCCTTTCTTGGTATATTGGACCTTGAATATGGGCAGTGCTGAAAGCATATCAGCTGTCAGTAAAAATGGTGACTCTCTTCCCTTTGGCTTGCTCCAGAGCCTGTATTAGGGCAATCAACTCTGCTTTTTTTGCAGAAGTGTTTGGGGGAAGTGTCTCAGCCCATATCGTCTGTCCTGAATCATCAACTATGGCGGCTCCTGCCTTCCTTTGTCCATCTTTTACATAGCTGCTCCCATCGGTGAACCATACTAGCTCACTGTTGTTTAGCGGTACATCAGTTAAGTCTTTTCGTGCCACCAGGGCCTCAGCCAGTATCTCACTGCAATCATGGAGAGGGCGGTCTTTCTCTGGGTTAGGTAGGAGCATGGCTGGATTCAGGAAGCAAGGGGTCTGAAAACGCACCCATGGGGCATCAAGCAGCAAGGCCTGGTAATGTGTCAAGCGGGCATTGGAGATCCACTTACCCGGCGGCTGCTTTAAAACCCCTTCTATGGCGTGGGGGGTGTAAACCAAGAGTTGCTGTCCATATGTCAACTTGTCAGCGTCTTGGACGAGGAGGGCAGTGGCTGCAATGATGCGAAGGCAAGGGGGCCACCCAGCTGCCACAGGGTCTAATCGCTTCGAAAGGTATGCCACCGGCCGCTTCCATGGTCCCCATTGTTGCGTCAAGACCCCCTTTCCTATTCCTTGCTTTTCATCTACAAACAGCTGGAATGGCTTATTTGGGTTAGGCAGGGCAAGGGCTGGGGCTTCTAGCAGGGCCCGTCTGAGTGTCTGGAAAGCCTGTTTCATTGGCTCAGTCCAAGTCCAATTTGGGATCTCTTTACTTCCCTCATACAAGGGCTGGGCCTTCTCAGCAAACCCCATGATCCACAGTCTGCAATATCCAACAGTCCCCAAAAACTCTCTCACCTGGCAGGGGGTCTTGGGCTCTGGTATCTGCAATATCGTTTCCTTCATGGCCTGGGTTAACCACCTTTGCCCCTGCCTGATCTTATACCCCAAATAGGTGACCTCTTGCCGGGCTATTTGAGCCTTCTTTGCGCTAGCGCGATACTCCAAGGTGCACTAGGGTCTGTAAGAGGTCCTCAGTGGCACGGCTGCATGCCTCCTCTGTGGTTCCAGCCAACATAAGGTCACCTACATATTGCAGCAGGATGACCTCTGGGTGGTGAGTCCGATATTCGTAGAGGTCCTCACTCAGAGCCTCATTAAACAAGGTAGGGGAGTTCTTGAACCCCTGTGGGAGGTGTGTCCAAGTTAATTGTACTACCGGTTGGCCTTCCCCCTCAGTCCACTCAAAGGCAAATATCTCCTGGCTCTGGGCCGCCAGGGGTAGGCTGAAAAAAGCATCTTTCAAGTCCAACACGGTGTACCAAGTGTACTCAGGCAGTAAACTGCTCAGGAGGGTATATGGGTTAGGGACAGTAGGGTGCATGTCACTCACCCATTTGTTGACTTCTCGCAGGTCTTGGACAGGTCTGTAATCTGTGCCCCCTGGCTTCTTCACTGGCAGTAAGGGGGTGTTCCAAGGGGATTGGCACCGCTTGAGCATTCTGGCATTCATGAGCCATCGAATGTGGGGAGTGATCCCCCGCCGAGCTTCCTGGCTCATAGGGTACTGTCTCACCCTCACAGGAATTGCCTTGGCCTTTAGCTCGATGACGACCAGATGTCTCTGTTTGGCCAGTCCCATTCCTGCTGTTTCTGCCCAGGCCAATGGGTATTTATGGACCCACGGTTGTACATCTGGTGCTATGACCTCTGAGGGCGTAGGTGCAAAAACTCTGTATTCATCTCTTAAAGCTAGGGATAAGACATGTATCAGCTGTCCAAGTCCATCCGTGACTGACATTCCCCCAGGGTCAAAATGGATCTGAGCATTAACTTTAGTCAACAGGTCTCTTCCAAGTAGAGGGGCTGGGCATTCTGGTATCACTAAAAATGAATGGGACACCTGGTGGGTCCCCAGATTTACTTTTCGTTCTGTAGTCCAACAATATCTTTTTGTCCCCATGGCTCCTTGCACTAAGCTGGTTTTCTTAGACATTGGTCCCAGTTTTTGATTTAAAACAGAGTGTTGGCGCCAGTATCTACCATGAAGCCAATGGGTTTCCCCTCCACATGTATGGTTACCCAGGACTCGGGGAGGGGTGCTGAGTCTTGACTCCCCTAGTCACTGTCTTCCCCCACATATAGAACTCGAGTTCCAGGGGAGATTCTCTCTCTCTCTGGGTTGTTCCTCTCTTCGGGTCCCTCTTAGGGCACTTGTTTTTCCAGTGCCCCCATTCTTTGCAGTAAGCACACTGATCTTTCTTTAGGGCCTGCCTTTTTGGTCTCTCTTTTTCTCCTGTCTGGGGGTCTCGAGGCTCCCTCAATTCTGTTCCGGCCTTCATTCCCACAAAAAGAATATGGGCTAGCTCCCTCTGGTTCTTCCGGTTTTCCTTCGCCCTATGTTCCCTATCTTCCTTCCTGATCTTCTCAGCTAATTCCCTTTCCTCCCGTCGAATTCGCTCTTCCCTTTCTTCTGGGGTCTCTCTATTATTAAATACCTTTTCAGCTGCTTTCAGTAAATCTTGTATTGTCTCTTCTCCAAATCCCTCTATCTTTTGTAATTTCCTCCTAATATCTGGGGCTGCCTGATTTACAAACGCTAACAGAACTGCAGCGCTTGACTCCTCAGCCTGGGGGTCCATAGGTGTATATTGCCTAAAAGCTTCCATCAGCCTCTCTAGGAAGGCTGACGGGCTCTCAGTGGACTCTTGCCTTACTAAATTTACCTTCGCCAAATTTGTCGGCTTTCTAGCTGCGGCCCGCAGGCCAGCCATTAGAGTCTGGCGGTACACTCGGAGACGCTCCCTACCTTCCACTCGCTCAAAATCCCAGTTAGGCCGCAACAGAGGAAACCCCTCGTCCATGAGATGAGGCTGGGCTGTAGGTCTCCCGTCGACCCCCGGGACCCGTTTCCGTGCCTCTGCCAGAATTCGCTCCCGTTCTTCTGTGGTGAAGAGCACCTGCAACAGCCGCTGACAATCGTCCCAGGTGGGGTTGTGAGTGAACAAAATGGAGTCTAAGAGGTCAATGAGGCCTTGGGGTTTCTCTGAGAAAGGAGGGTTCTGGGTTTTCCAATTATACAGGTCACTCGTGGAAAAGGGCCAGTACTGATAGGTTCGCTCTCCGTCCTGGTTAGCTGGTCCCAATCGGACAGGGAGTGCCTGAACAGTAGATGAAGGTAACTCTGGGTCCCCAGAGTCTTGTCCACCCCTATCACCCCTAGTTCTCCCCCGGGTCCCCAATGCTGGCCCCCCCCTCATGGTTGGTTCCCGTTGGCCCTCTTAATCCTCTCGGTTCACCGGTGGGAGCTTCTCTCCTCAGAGAGAATTGCAAGGGGGGCACATATGGCAGAGGCCTTATCTCCATTTCTAGATCTATCAGGTTTGGATAAGATGATTCCTGAAGGACTGGTTTTGGGTCCTCTTTCTTTTTAGTTTCTTCCGGGGGGGTCTCCATCACCAGGACCTGTGAATTGGAAGAACTAGGAAGTTTGTGAACAAAAGGTTTTAACCACTTAGGCGGATTTTCCACTAGATCTTGCCAGACCATGACATAGGGGACCTGATCCGGATGGCCCCGTGGATCAGGAGCCATAATCTTCCCCTTCACAGCCTGTATGATAGACGGTTGAAAGGTGCCTTCTGGAGGCCATCCAACCCAGAAGGTGGGCCACTCTGCAGAGCAAAAAGTTATTACTTTTCTTGACTAGCAAAGACAAGTTATGGGCCCTGGCCCTGACATCCGAAAAATGGTCAGTCATGAGAGAAAGTGGGGTAGATTCCCCCTGACCCATGGTCAAAGAATAAGTGGTAGGGGAGAGAGAGAGAGAGAAGAATTCACTGAGAACAACCACCAAATAATCCTACTGGGAGTGGTGGCGGCCAAGAGGTTGGGCTTATGGTTTGCTTTTGGAACTGTTTATGTGCCTGCGATGTTGCACGGAAGCTTTCTTGCTGGGGGCAGGCACCCTAGAGGTTTCTAGCCCGTTCCGTGACCCCCTTATCCTCTCACAGGAGTCTTCAAGTGGCAGGCGCCCTAATGGCCTTTAAGTGCCTGACCCGTGCCCACACAAAGAATTTTAGGCCACGTCCTCAGTTAGGGATGTTGAAGGAGTGTTTCACCCGATCGGGCTCCCATTACTGAGGCTCACTTATTGTAGGGCCTTCAGAGTCCGCCAGAGTGTAGCCCTGGCCGGGACTCATCAATTTCCCTCACAACCGTTTGCCTGTTCACTGAAACTCCCGAAAAGAAAAGGAGTTGAGGGCAGATCAGAGAAGAAGAGGAAAGGAAAGTAAGTCAGAAGAGAGAGAAGAGAACGATGCACCAGAAGAGAACGAGACCAGAGACAATGCCAGCACACACACAAACACGGAGACTTGTAGACAAACAGACGGATAGACAAAAGTCGGCTGACAATACAGCGCTGGGTTTTCGGGCCCCCTGAGTCCTCTTGCCTCCTGGTATAAGGTTTATCTTACCGAATGGCATCCACTGTTCACCAGACTCGGGATCAGGAGAGGAACTCTCCTTCCCGCAGAGCCGGCAGCCTTCCAGCGCGCTTGCTGGCCTCGGTCTTGTGCCGGCTGGAACGTCCAATCCGTTCCCCCTTTATAGAAAGCTTTCTCCTGCGCCAGATACCTTCCTGCTTCTCAGCAGGGCCTCGGATTTACACTGGACTTTCCTGTCCTGCCTGAGCACTGGTGCTATTATTTATCCTTCCCCTCTGTCCTGGAAGTGTTCTCTTCCTCCGGTCAAGGGATCCTGGACGAGCCCCCAAATGTTATGCCCGATGTCCGAATCCCTGAGCGGGAAGAGAGAAGGCTTCCAAGACAATGCAACTCGCCAAAAAAAGGGAAGTTTATTACTGGCTCGAGTCAGGGCTCCTGCTGCGCGTCCAAAGCAGGGGTATGGGGTCAGAGAGCGCTGAGCCCAAGCTGTTACCCAAATTTATAGGGTGTGCATAAGCAGTTGGTAGCTGGCTTAAGCGGATTGGTTACATGTTTGCAAAGTAATCTTATTGGCCCAAACCTTCACGGGCTTTTTTCCAAACTTAGGTGTTTGCGGGCTTTTCAGCTTTCCCCTGATAGGTTCCCTTTTTCTTGCTAGGCGCATGTTGATTGGCTGGCTCCAGGTGGCCTGATAATCATGTTACCCTGGAAAACCAGGCCTACTCCTAATCTAGGCTCCCTGTCATGGTGCAGCCTCACACTTCTCTGCTGGCAGTTGCAGTTAGGTGCCTTTTCTGTGGGTTGGTTGGTTGGTTGGTTTATTTGTTTTCTTCCTGGTTTTGTTTCCCTCTGAGATTCCAAAGCTCCCCACAGACCTGCCTGTGAGAGGGTTTCCTACTGTTTGGAAAATTCTCCTCCTTCACGACTCCGTCCCCAGAATGGGTCTCCATCCCTAACTCTTTTGTCTCTCTTTTTTGTCTTTTATATTTTGTTCTATCTCCTTTTGAAGAGAATGGAGTGCCTTTCTGGGTACCTGGTGTCCTCTGTCAGCATTCAGAAGTTGCTTTGTGGAAGTTGCTCAGCATTCAAATGATCTTTTAAATGAATTTGTGAGGGAAAAAGTGGTCTCCCCGCCCTATTCCTCCACCATCTTGGGACCACACCTCAGAAATATCATCTTTTTGAAGTGAATGATGTCACTGGTAGAATCGCTGAAGCGATGACTCTCATTTTCTAAGACACAAATCCATGATATTCAAAATTTCTTTTTTTCCAAGTTAGTTCAATTAATGTTTTCTTCTACTTTGCAATATAAAAAACAATTTTACACTTTTGTTCAAGGCTTTTATGTTGGTGACAAAATCAGAATTACTTTTTAAGTTCTAACATTTGGAAAACAAGTCAAATATTCATGATGCACTTTTACCATTGATGCAGTTTTAATTTTGACATTAGGTGATTTTTTTTTTTTGCTGCATGCATTAGTAAGAATTTTTCCACAGAAGAATGGTTGGCCCTTATGCATCTCATTAACATCAGTGCTTAAAACAAAATGAAAGGGTAGGAACTTTATCATGTTTTCCATTTTTTATATTTCCCTTGTGATATCAGGAACTGATACAGAAACAGCAGATACACACAATGTCAATGAAACACCACATTTTCTCTAATTTCTATCAATAAGAAACTCTTTGAGCATAATGTGCATTATGACACCTCAAAATAGTTTAATGTAAAATGACTTTATAACCTGACATAACATTTATATTAATGCATAAAATTATCAAGGAAAGAGAAAAGTGGTTTTTCGATGACTTTCCTGGAGAAACAAAACTAATATAAATAGAAATTTCATAATTTGTACTCCAAATAAATATCAAAATAATAAGCTTGGGGGACTTGTACTTCCTTAGAGAAATTAAGACTTTCTTTAAAATAGCTAAAAAAAAGAAAGCAGTTGAAATCATACACATCGGCACTAGGTGGTGACCACAGAGTAGACCAGACTTTAATCACTGGCAGTTTGCTCCACACCTTCTGCAACCATGTCTGACAAACCTGATATGGCTGAGATTGAAAAGTTTGATAAATCAGATTGAAGAAAACAGAAACGCAAGAGAAAAATCCACTGCCTTCAAAAGAAACGATTGAACAGGAGAAGCAAATAGGGGAGTTGTAATGAAGCTTGTGTTGCCAGTATGCACTGTACATTCCACAAGCATTGTCTTCTTATTTTATTTCTTTTAGCTGTTCAATTTTGTAAGATGCAAAGAGGTTGGATCGAGTTTAAATGACTGTGCTACCCCTGTTCACATCAAAGAATGGAGAGCTGCTGACAGCGTAGGCCCACGTCTGCCTCTCCCATCTGCCTGTGTAGCTGACAGGGAAGGAAAAGAACTTGCATGCTGGTGAAGGAGGCAGCTGTGTGGGACAACAGTGAAATCTAGAGTAAAAAGCTGGTCCTAGGTATTCTGCAGGCTGTAAAATGCAGTCTTATCAGAGTGCTATTTTTTCCATTGTTGTTGTTCAAATGATTTTAATTATTGGAATGCACAATTTTTTTTAATATGCAAATAAAAAGTTTTAAAACCTGAAAAAAAAATCATACACATCATAAAAATTCTTTTCTTTCATCTTGTCAATAAGTAATCTTCCTATATTTATCATTATCAAAAGTGCCAGACATTAAAAAAAGATAACTTTTTAGAACTTTATTAGACCATTTTAGATTTCTCAGAATGACAATGATTATACAGTTTTTAAAAAGTGCTTGCATCAAATAGTCTGTTGTTGCTTTATCAGCTTTTACTTTTACACGTGGCATTTCTTCAATTGCTAATGTGCTTTTGGCAAATACGTACAAATGATTTTCTCTAATGGTATGAGTATAGGGATTTTAATATTCCAAAATTAGTTTAAGTATTTCCTTTACAGACTATTATTGCACTTTCATCTAGAGAAAAAATTCTTCTCTAGGATTTATAAATGTAGGTTATGTTGATGTATCCTTTACATATTATAGGGAAAAAAGAATATAGGCAAGCCAGTAATTAAATTCATTTCCTTTAGTTTTAGTTAATTTGATTAATTATTTATTTTATAAACCCATGAGTCTTTTTTTCTTCCAACTCTAGTAGTACAGTGTTGGGATCAACATATTCACAGAAGATATATTAACTGAGTACATTTTTTAGATACTTATTTTAATTACATTGTTGTCATTTGCCATACCTGGGTTCTGAATCCTTTAGGACTATTACATCTTCTAAAATGATAATAATTTTTCAACAATCTAATTTTCAAATTAATATAAAAGATAATATGGTGTATGTTTATGTACAAATCATTACTGTTACTTATTCAAATTATGGTTATACCTTCATTTCATTGGTTTCACTTTATTATGCTTCACAGATACTGCCTTTTTTCTTTCTTCAAATTAAAGGCTCATCACAATTCTATGTCAAGCAAATCTATAGGTATCATTTTTCCAGTAGTATTTGTTGACTTCCTGTCTGTGACTCACATTTTGGTAATTTTCACAGTAGTTTAAACCCTGCATTGGCAAAAACTTGGAACTTGTTGAAGACTTAGATGATAGTCAGCATTTTTAACAATGAAGTATTTTTTAATTAAAGCATCTATAGTTCTTAGCAGCATTATAAACTGGTAATAGCTATGGAGTAGTGTAAATAAAATTTTTCTGTGCCCTGAGAAACCAAAAATTTTGCAACTCACTTTACTGTGATACTTGCTTTTTAAAACTAGTCTGGAACTGAATCCACAGTAGCTCTGAGGTGTGCCTGTGTAGACTTGGCACTATAGTGGAATGACTACATGGTTTGGAATTTCAGAACTTGGCCCTAAATCATATATATTCTCTAATTCTTACGACTCTAAAAAGTTATATATATATATATATATATATATATCTCAGAAAAATATATCAGGGAAATTAATGAACCATGATGTCCAATAAACATCCAAATTCGACTTTTATCCAACTCACAAGTAATAATGATTTGGGGAATTTTTATAAGCCACTCAGAGGTTCACTTTTTCTATCTCCAAGTGGAGGATACTCATATTAGTGAAAATGAATTTAGACAGATAAATGAAAGTGGAAACCCAGAGAACTTGCAGCAGATGCTTCTACCATCAGTCAGCTCTGTGCTTTGAACTTCTGTAAAGTATAGATTATGGAACCTTTTAATTTGGAAGATTAAATTAATTTCTGCAAAATTTCTAGAATCATATTTTCTAGGAGCTGAATATTTTCTATTTTGTTTTAAAGGACATTTTCACATCAAAAATCAGTTGCCTAATCTGATTGAAAAATAATTATTGTGTAAATTTAATAGATATTTATTTAGAATGTATCATGTGCCAGGCACCATATTAAATACAAAGAAAACAGTGATAAACAAGTGAGATGCCTTTTTCTGTGCTTTGTGAATCTTTAAATGGGATGGATATATTAAGCCAAGCAAAAAAAAATGAAAAATAAATTACATTCAAGTTGTGGCGGGCTATGAAATGAAGCAGAGAGAGAGAACTGTATAATAAAAGAATGTGCTGTATTATGGTTAGATAGTCTTCATAGAAATTCATAGTCAGAAATTGTGCTTAAAATGGTGGGGAGCTAATGATGCCTAGAATGGGAGAAAGAGCATTCCAGGCCAAATGAAAATCATGTGAAGAAGCCATGAAGTGAGAGAGTTTAGAGTTTGACATGTTCAAGGAACTGAAAGAGTATCAGTGTGGCTGTGGTTTATTATGCCAAAAAAGATAGAAGACATGAAAGTGAAGGACTAGGAAAAGCATATTATTCTGGAAATTGTATGCTGTAGAAAAATTTCTGGGTTTTAATTTAAGTGCAGTGGGATGCAAACTAACGAAGGAATTCAAGTAAGCAAATAACAAGCTGATTTATATTTGAAGACTACATTACCAGTAAATATAGAATGAACCGAAGAAAGGTAGAAGAGAAGGAAGAAGAAAATTAGAGTGCTTGTCTCACTGGCCTAGCAGAGGAGAACAGTGGCCTAAACCAGTATGTCAGTAGTAAAGATACAATAAACAGGCTTTGTTTATGGATTAGCAAAGAAGAATAGTGGGAAGTGAGAAAGAAAAGATTATTCCTAGATTCCCATCATGGACACTCTAGACAGATGGTAATAAAATTCAGTTCATTCACTGAAATGGGCAAAACATGAGAATGGAATAGTAAAGGATATATTTGGATCACAAAACTTGCTAAATCTAATTCCAGAGATTTCAAATAGGTAGTTGAAAACTTTCCTTTGAACATAAAGTTTATATTGACTACCATATCTAAGGACTATTCCTAATCTACTGGCTACAGAATCCCTCACACTTCTCATTATATCTCAAAGAAAACATGTATGGAAGAAGGTGGGCTCCTATAAGAAAATATTCTATAAGTATTACTTATTTTGCATTCTTATATTGAAGAATTCTACACAGTATAATGGAATTCATGAAACTTGTTTTATATCCATATCTGCCTATAAATTTGCTTGTGACTTTAATCTTATTTTATCAATATCATCTTTTAAATCCCTGATTGAGACTTATAATAAATGGATTGCAGTTCCCTTCCCTTCTGTCTATCTATATGTATTTCTATTCATACACACACACATACAGTGTACTGCATGACTATAGTAGATATAATAGCATGAACTTTGTGATTAGTATGTTGTTAGTGTAGTAAGTATTCATAATACAAAATTTTATGTAAAATAAAGGCATCTGAGACCTTGAAAGAGGTCTAAGAACAACAAATACAAAGTTTCTCAATATCAGTTAATACCAGTTAGGAAGATTAGAGAAGTTAAGGAACTTGTTCAACATTATGCAAATTGTAGAGACAGGATCGTCTCTCTGATAGATTTAATTCGAAAACCTATGCCATTAAGCATTTTAAACTACAGATACTAAATTTACAGTAGTCATATATAGCTAGATCTGCAGTGATGTCTGATTTTGTATTATTCTTACATGTGTTTATGTATCAGTACAATATAGACTAAAAAGACTCATTTGGCAATTGTTGGGTCCACTGAATACTGTCACCATGGAATGTAGCCACTAAAAAATCAAAATTTATTAAAAGTCAATTCAGCTTTAAGTCCTGGTTTCCTTATCTACAAAGTTATGTTTATGTTTACTTCATTCTATATGTAAAGGAAAATATATACACTAATATACAATTTGAATAAAATCTAAGGGATATTGTAAATATGTATATACACATGTATATATTTATACAGGCTTCCTTGGTGGCTCAGAGGTAAAGAATCCGCCTGCAATGAAGGGGATGTGGAGACATGGGTTTGATACCTGGATCAGGAAGATTCCCTGGAGAAGGAAATAGTAACCCATTCCAGTAATCTTGTTGGAAAATCCCATGGACAGAGGAGCCTGGCAGGTCTCAAAGCGTCAAACACAAATGAGTGACTAAACAACAAACCACTACAATATTGTAAAGTAATTAGCCTCCAACTAATAAAAGTAAATGAAAAAAATTAAAAAAAAAATAATAAGTAAACAAGAAAATGTGTATACCCATATATATTCTTTCCCAAACATCAGTTCAGTTCAGTTCAGTCGCTCAGTCGTGTCCGACTCTTTGCGACCCCATGAATCACAGCACGCCAGGCCTCCCTATCCATCACAAACTCCCGGAGTTTACTCAAACTCATGCCCATCGAGTCGGTGATGTCATCCAGCCATCTCATCCTCTGTCGTCACCTTCTACTCCTGCCCCCAGTCCCTCCCAGCATCAGGGTCTTTTCCAAAGAGTCAACTCTTCACATGAGGTGGCCAAAGTACTGGACTTTCAGCTTCAACATCAGTCCTTCCAATGAACACCCAGGACTTATCTCCTTCAGGATGGACTGGTTGGATCTCCTTGCAGTCCAAGGGACTCTCAAGAGTCTTCTCCAACACCACAGTTAAAAAGCATCAATTTTTCGGTGCTCAGCTATCTTCACAGTCAACTCTTACATCCATATATGACCACTGGGAAAACCATAGCCTTGACTAGATGGACCTTTGTTGGCAAAGTAATGTCTCTGCTTTTAAACATGCTGTCTAGGTTGATCATAAATTTCCTTCCAAGGAGTACATGTCTTTTAATTTCATGGCTGCAGTCACCATCTGCAGTGATTTTGGAGCCCCCAAAAATAGTCTGATACTGTTTCCACTGTCTCCCCATCTATTTCCCATGAGGTGATGCGACCAGATGCCATGATCTTACTTTTCTGAATGTTGAGCTTTAAGCCAACTTTTTCACTCTCTTCTTTCACTTTCATCAAGAGGTTTTTAAGTTCTTGTTTGCTTTCTTCCATAAGGGTGGTGTCATCTGCATATCTGAGGTTATTGATGTTTTTCCCAGCAATCTTGATTCCAGCTTGTGCTTCTTCCAGCCCAGCGTTTCTCATGATGTACTCTGCATATAAGTTCAAAGAGCAGGGTTACAATATACAGCCTTGGCATATTCCTTTTCCTATTTGGAACCAGTCTGTTGTTCCATGTCCAGTTCTAACTGTTGCTTCCTGACCTGCATACAGGTTTCTCAACAGGCAGGTCAGGTGGTCTGGTATTCCCATCTCTTTCAGAATTTTCCACAGTTTATTGTGATCCACACAGTCAAAGGTTTTGGCACAGTCAATAAAGCAAAAATATATGTTTTTCTGGAACTCTGTTGCTTTTTCAATGATCCAGTGTATATTGGCAATTTGATCTCTGGTTCCTCTGCCTTTTCTAAAACCAGCTTGAACATCTGGAAGTTCACAGTTCACCTATTGCTGAAGCCTCGCTTGGAGAATTTTGAGCATTACTTTACTAGTGTGTGAGATGAGTGCAATTGTACGGTAGTTTGAGCATTCTTTGGCATTGCCTTTCTTTGGGATTGGAATGAAAACTGACTTTTTCCTGTCCTGTGGCCACTGCTGAGTTTTCCAAATTTGCTGGCATATTGAGTGCAGCACTTCCACAGCATCATCTTTCAGGATTTGAAATAGATCAACTGGAATTCCATCACATCCACTAGCTTTGTTCATAGTGATGCTTTCTAAGGCCCACTTGACTTCACATTCCAGGTTGTCTAGCTCTATGCGAGTGATCACACCATTGTGATTATCTGGGTCGTGACAATCTTTTTTGTACAGTTTTTCTGTGTATTCTTTTTCTTGCCACCTCTTCTTAATATCTTATGCTTCTGTTAGGTCCATACCATTTCTGTCCTTTATTGAGCCCATCTTTGCATGAAATGTTCCCTTGTTATCTCTAATTTTCTTGAAGTAATCTCTAGTCTTTCCTGTTCTGTTGTTTTCCTCTATTTCTTTGCATTGATCACTGAGGAAGGCTTTCTTATCTCTCCTGGCTATTCCTTGGAACTGTGCATTCAAATTGGAATATCTTTCCTTTTCTCCTTTGCTTTTCACTTCTCTTCATTTCACAGCTATTTGTAAGGCTTCCTCAGATAGCCATTTTGCCTTTTTGCATTTCTTTTCCATGGGGATGGTCTTGATCCCTGTCTCCTGTACAATGTTAAGAACTTCCGTCCATAGTTCACCAGGCTCTCTATCAGATCTAGTCCCTTAAATCTATTTCTCACTTCCACTGTAGAATCATAAGGGATTTGATTTAGGTCATACCTGAATGGTCTACTGGTTATCCCTACTTTCTTCAGTTTAAGTCTGAATTTGGAAGTAAGGAGTTCATGATCTGAGCCACAGTCAGCTCCTGGTCTTGTTTTTGCTGACTATATAGAGCTTCTCCATCTTTGGCCGCAGAGAACATAATCAATCTGATTTCGGTGTTGACCATCTGGTGATGTCCATGTGTAGAGTCTTCTCTTGTGTTGTTGGAAGAGGGTGCTTGCTATGACCAGTACATTCTCTTGGCAAAACTCTATTAGCCTTTGCCCTGCTTCAGTCTGTACTCCAAGGCCAAATTTGCCTGTTACTCCAGGTGTTTCTTGACGTCCTACTTTTACATTCCAGTCCCCTATAATGAAATGGACATCTTTTTTGGGTGTTAGTTCTAAAAGGTCTTGTAGGTCCTCTTAGAACCATTTAACTTCAGCTTCTTTAGCGTTACTGGTTGGGGTATAGTCTTGAATTACCGTGATATTGAATGGTTTGCCTTGGAAACGAACAGAGATCATTCTGTCATTTTTGAGACTGCATCCAAGTATTGCATTTCAGACTCTTTTGTTGACTATGATGGCTACTTCATTTCTTCTAAGGGATTCCTGCCCACAACAGAAGATATAATGGTCATCTGAGTTAAATTCACCCATTCCAGTCCATTTTAGTTCGCTGATTCCTAGAATGTCAATGTTCATTCTTGCCATCTCCTTTTTGACCACTTCCAATTTGCCTTGATTCATGGACCTAATATTCCAGATTCCTATGCAATATTGCTCTTTATAGCATCAGACCTTGCTTCTATCACCAGTCCCATCCACAACTGGGTGTTGTTTTTGCTTTGGCCCCATCCCTTCATTCTTTCTGGACATATTCAGATGTAATTCACTATATGGAAGGTACCCACATGGACGTGATACCCATCATTGTTTATTGCAAACTGAGTCTTTTTATTCATAACTTCCTAGATTAAAATAATTTCTTCAAGGTAGAGTGGAGTGTCTGAAGTCTCCATAGAAGCCAGTACATAAGATCTCTTCACCATGAATTGTCAAACAGGTCATTAATCAACTTCTTTTCAGGTTAATTTTTTTCAGCATTATAAGAATAATTAGCTAAGTATAAACTATGTATGCCAGTTGAGAAGGTTTAACTTGTGATAGCAAGAAAACCAGGAGAATAGGGATATTCACATATTCAATGATGGTACTCTGTGATCCAAAATGTCATATTAATGTGCTGACCAAGTCTATTTACACAAAAGTTTTATACATGCAGAAACCAGAATTAGCATATTTTGTATATTTAAAAATGTCACTTGGAATGAAACAAAATTTATCCTGGAAAGTGTGGACCATATCTTCGCCATGTCTGTGGCATATTATTGATATTTTGTCTACTAAAAGTCTTTTGCTGCCTCTCCCTCAGAGATATTATTGTTATGTTTACTTTATTTATGGTTATGTTTATTTCACATTCATTAGGCTTCTCATCTCAAATTAATTTATTAAACATAATTTTTTTTCATTTTGTCCTCAGTCTATACTTCATTTTAAAATATATAACACAAAGTTTCTAATGTTGAAATCTTAAACCACAATTAATGTGGAAGTCACTTGTGTTAAACTGGTTAGATAATGAGAATAACAGAGAATAGTCTCTAAAGTGCCTCAGAAAAAAAGTCCCTACAATTTATTGGCATAGATAAGGTTTAAGAGCTTATCTTTACTTTTTTTTTTTTTAAAGGCACATGTTAAAGAATGACCATCTCCTTAAGAGATAAAAGTAAGGTTAGTTATCATTCTTTCTTAATTGCAACCATTGCTCTTTTCTGTAGAGGTTCATTTATAACTAACTCCATGCATTTGTCTCCTAATTTAGAGTTGTCAAAACATAGGAAAGATTTATTATTTTCTGTTTGGCTAGAGAACAAAAAGTAATTTTTATATATTTTCTTAAGTTTTAAATGGTATTAATACCAAAAGGAAGGGAAGAATTACAAACATTAATTGAAAGCCTAATTTGTGTGAAACACTCTGCTCAAAAGTTTTCACAATCCTTTAAAATAACCCAGTGAATTGGGCTTTTAAAATCATATTTTACAATAATAAAATCTAGAATGAGAATGGGAAAATTTCCCAAGATCATATAGATGACATCAAAACATAGTTTCCTGATATCAAAGCCATTTTCCCCATAGTATTCGTATTTTACTACTTCATATTTTTATGACAACTTGTTCAAATGAATATGTCAAACAATTAAGACATCATAATCATTTATTTATGTTAAAATATAGCTTGTTAATTACTCCTTTATAACCTTTGTAATTCTCTTCTATATCCCATGATCTACCAGCCTCTCAATACAAAACTTTTGACTCCCTGAATTTAGAGTGTAGAATCTGAGCCCTCAAGAGAGTGCTACCTCATAGTGACACTTTTTTTTTTAAATAGAATATTATAATTTTTCAAAAGTAGAGAATGATGAGAAAAGATATTATCTTTAATTAAAATCAATTAGTAAAAAGTGTATCTTCAACATCTATAACTAGCATCTGTTTTCACTCTCAAAATTGCCATAATTTAGAAGATAAGTTGTATGGTTACTTTAGTCATAATAGAAGTATGCTCTGGATGCAAGAGAACAGAAAAGCTTAATAAAAGGCATTGCCATCTTTAACAGGTAAAGAAATCAAGGTCAAGAAAAGTTAAGTGATTTGCCTAATGTGACAAAGCTCTTATTGCCAAGTAGAATCTTCATTTGAGCTTTTAAGCCTTTACGTTTTATAAATATTTTCTATAGCAGTATGTAAAGAATGGAGATTTTTAATATAGGACATGATTTAAGACCTAAAAATATAACTATTTCCTATACTGAAAGAGAGTATTAGCTCAAAGAGAATATGCTAGAATAAACTAAAGTATTAAAACCTCTTTAATTAGCCCTACTGATTCCAATTTCTATCACAGTTCATGTTTACCCTTCACATAGTTTATAAAACCATTTTATCTGTCTACTTCTTTGCATGATGTCTTGAATAATGTTCTGTAGGAATTAGCTGAGTCCTGTGTTCCCAAATTATATCAAGATTCTATGAACACTGTCAACTCTATCAGTAGTGGCCAATGTAGAGTCTTGAGCAACTCTTAAGTAATTTTTCCAGTTCTCCAGGGGTCAAAATCAAATTCCCTGTCCTGACTCAAACACTATAGCTAGCTAGTTCTTCTGCTCAACGTTTATGATACTTTAGGCAAAAGTGACTCAAGTACCCAGAGAAACACTCGCCTTCCTTGAAGTCAATGTCTTAGCTTCAGTTGCAAGAGATCATGAGAAGCTCCACACACCCAGTTCTCTTATTTCACAATACTCGAAATATCATTAGCACTGTCTTCCTTGAGTGTCTAATATGAATCACATTATCTTCCTCCCCATTCACAATATGAAAGCAACAAGACTCCAAAGTCATGTCTTGAAGTTTAATTTCATTAGTTTCTCTATGTACCTTATTTCATTCCTACCTCTCATGTTGCTTTACTTCTTAAAAATATTCTCACTGTCATTTTTGGACTTGGCAAACCACTGAATACTTTACATAAACAGTACTTTATCTGAATATTTCCTTCGTGAATGTTCCTGCTTTTATGAAAGTCTCTCTCCTGACAACCCCAGTTCCTCTGTAGCCCTTTCAGGTGTTGGTTGTGTCCTAGAGAAGCCTCATCCTTCATTGCTTTATTCATAATCCTAAATTTAGCACTAATAATAAGTGCTGTCTGTGACATACATCTTTTTGTGTGTGTGTGTGACATACATCTCACTGACTTCAACACCTTCTAGTTTCTGCTTTGTTCATTTATTACTTGTTGAATCCTAAGCTCCTTTCCCCAATGATGCCAATCTTTTATTTCTGCTAAGTTTTCATTTACATCAGCTATTTCAATCATATCACCATTAATGTAATTTCTTCTCACTATGCTTGGACTCCATAGTCAATCATTATAATCATGCCATTGCATACCCTAACCACTCTTAAGACTCTTTCTTTGTTTGTTTGCTTTTTTTTTTAACCTCAGGAGAAACACAACACTGGCTGAATCTAATTCTCTAGTTACAGTGCACTTGCATTAAGCACAGAATCATATCATCTATTAACAACACAGCATGTAATATAACATAGTAAGATGGATTGTGCACTCATTTGCTTAAAACTGCTTAAATGCAAACGATGCTGGAGTAAAATAAGCTGGAAGATGGTAGCAAGGTGAAGTCAGAGATACAGTAGGAGGCTCATTTGTCAAAGCATTGTGGAGCACAAGAAGAACTTCACCCAACCACAGTGGCCTCCTTGCTGATTTTAAAATACAAAACTTTGTGTTCCACCTCAGAGCTTTTAACAGATTGTCCCTCTTTTTACAGTGCTTTTCCTAAGGAGATGAGTCCATTTCCTCCTCAGTTCTTCTTTCAAAGGCCACTGCCTTAATGAGGACTAACCTTATTTAAATTTGCAAGTGAACTTCCTAAGGAATTTCAAAATAACAAACCCGCTTCAAGAGCCCACCTGGTCCTGTTTCATTCAGGTCTCTGCTCGGCCACTTCAAAGCCATGAAACAATTAACAAGGTAATACCACTGCACTGGGTGGTATTTTCTTGATGCATATTTTATGATAATTCTTTTATGCTTCCAGTTTTGAGAGTTCGTATTTGTGCAGTGCAATACAATATTTGTCTGTAAAAATGGTAGCAAAATGTCAAGGTGCTAACAATGGTTAACTTTAGCTGGAAGGAATGATGATTATTATTTTATTTTACATTTGAGTGTTATTTAAATTTTAAGAAATTTTCAAAATCTTATATGACTGTATAAATGCTTAAATATATTTTTGTAAATCCCAAGTCCCACATTCTTGTAGATATTATACATGACTAATCTTAAGCAGTAATTTCAACTTTCCTGGGAAATCTATCCCAGCCTATAAAATGAAGTGGTGCTCTCTTAGGTTTCCTTGAGTGCAAAGTTCTGAGCTTAGAATCTTACTAGAAATACTGCACATAAGGGAAAACATAAATAAAGAATAATTTTAAAGTACTGAACATGCTTGTTAGTAATGGAGTTTGACCTCTTGAGATAATTGCTCTAACTTACTGGGGATTTACTCAATAAGCATTACAAGGAATTATTGGGCAGTAACAGTTACAGATTCAAGTGTTATGACTCTAACAGGGGGTGAATGGTAAGGAAAGAAAGTAATGTAGTTCTGTCATTCTTAATTTTACAAAACCAAGCCAAAGGTAGAAGACAATTCTATGCCAAGATTATGCTTATAATACTAAAAAGCTTTACCAAATACCTGATAGGAGAGGTATAACATTTCCCTTATTACAAAACATAATAAAAGTGCAAAAAAAAACATAAAAAAAGAAACCACTTTGAAATAAACAAAAATATATGACTCCTTACACTCAGGTGAATTTTTGCTTGCTAGTTTCTTTTGTTTTTTTGTTGTTTGTTATTGTTTTCTCCAACCAGCAATTTCCCAAAGAGATAAAAGATCAGAGACTACATTCCTGTATATATTTTCCATTGCTAGGTAGCAAATTGTCCCAAATTTTGTGGCTTAACACAACACATGTAATATCACTGTATGTCAGGATTCTGGGTCTGATTTAGTAGAGTCCTCTGCTCAAGATCTCATAATACTGTAAATAAAAAAAAATACTGTAATTAAGGTACCAACAGGGCTACATTCTCATCTGGAAGCTTGATTAGTGAAGAATACCCTCCTAAGCTCAATGATGTTGTTGGCAGAATGCATTTTCTTATGAGTGAGGACCCAGGTTCTTACTGGCTTTTAAATGAGAGCTGTCTTCATGTCTCTAGGATTCTGACATGAATTATAGCTATATACGTATTTTTTTAATCTCTCCTAAGGGAAAAGATACAAGAGCAAAAATAAATGAATGAGTCCTGATTGAACTCAAAAGCTTCTGCACAGCAAAGGAAACAGCCACAAAATAAAAAGACAACCTACTGAATAAGATTAAATATTTTTAAATTGTATGGCCAATAAGGGATTACTACCCAAAATACATAAACAGCTCGTACAACTCTAGATTTAAAAAAAAAAAAAGATTAAAAATGCGCAGAAGCCCTTAATAGACATTTTTTCCAGAGAAGACACACAGAAATACAACAGGTTCATGAAAAGGTGTGTAAAATTGCTAATCATCAAAGAAATACAAATCAAAACCACAATGAGAGATCATCACCTTACACCTGTCAAGAAGCCTATCATCAAAAACTCTATGAATAACAAATATTGGCAAGGATGTGGAGCAAAGGGAACCCTAGCACAATGTTGGCAGGAATGTAAATTTGTGTAACCACTATGGAAATAAATAGTATGGAAGTTCCTCAAAAAAAAAAAAACAAAAAACAACTAAAAACAGAACATAAAATCCAACATTCCAACTCTTTGTATATATATCTGAAGAATGCATAAAAACTAATTTTAAAAGATGCATGTATCACAATGTTCTTAGCAACATTATTTACAACAGCCAAGACATGGAAGCAAACTAAGTGTCCATTAATAGATGAAATAATAAAGATATGATATATATACTCAATGAAATATTACTTAGTCATAAAGGAGAATGAAATTCTGTCATTTGAAACAATGTGAAAGGACCTACAGTATAGTGTTCTTGTTGATTTAATTTAGGCAGAGAAAGATAGATACACCATGTTATGTCTTATATATGTAATTTAAAAAATAGAACCAAGTTGCCTATAATACAACCGAAACAGACTCGTAGGTATAAAGAACAAGTTAGTGGTTACCAGTGGGGAGACAGAAAGAGGGAAGGGCAAAATAGGTGTAGGGAATTCAGAGATGCAAGCTACTATGTATAAAACAAGTAAGCAATAAGAATACACTGGGAAATATAACCATTATTTTAATAACTATTAACAGAATATAATCTATAAATATGCTGAGTCACTATGTTGTTAATGAAACTAATATTTTAAATCAGCTATTTTTCAGTTAAAAAAAAAAGAGACTTAAAAAATAAATAAATGGCATCGTTACACTTCAACATCCTGTTGCCCTTAAAACTCAAAAGTTACTAACATCCATTTCCACTGAAGCAAATCCTTTCCTGTAGTTGACATGCGGTGCGTTCTTTAGTATTAGAATAGTTGATGTAGCTAGCCAACGCTTTTTTGCCTTCACTTGGACAACAATGCCTCAGTGCCTCTCTGAGAGTCCTTCTTATTTCTAACAAATCCTGGAATCTGATCTATGTTCCCAAGAGGTTTTATTTTGCAACAATAATGTGGCAAGCCTTCTCAAGCCTCCTCACAGAAAGTCAGCATCTACTTGCTTTAAAGGGACACAAGTTTGCCAAATAAAAATTACAGTTTGTCCAAACCCAAGTTCTATTTTAGGGTAGGTATTAATATTATAACAAGGGCTAAATGTAGATCCAGATAAAGTTCCTGGTGTCCTAAGTTTCCCAATACCCTAAACAAAGTGTCAACTGTGTGGTTTTCTTGGCTTAGTTAGTTATTGCCAAAACTGGATTCTAAATTTCTCTTACGGCCAAATCTCTTCTGCTCTAGACAATAACAACCCCTATCCAATTTTATAGGAAGAACTGGAAAAATAGCTTTGAAGGCCTTACGGGAAGGTTTGATGAACCCACCTGCCCTTGGGCACCCCTTTTCTCTTTTTGTTTATGAGAAAAGAATGCCCTTGGAGCACTTACACAAAAATATGAAGACCAGCAGCAACCCATAGAATGTCTATAGCCAGCAAATGGGCCCTGCTGGTTAAGATCCATTCCAGACAATGTAATTTTGGTTGAGGCCACTGGGAAAATCATTAAGAAATCTCCTTTAACAATTTTTGTACCTCATGCAGTAGATGCTCTCCTGAATTCTTATCACGCTAAACATTTCTCAGTCAGCCACCTCACAGCCTATGAAGTCCTTTTGTTAACTGAACCTCACAGAACTCTTCTATGTTGTAATAACCCTATTCAGGCTACTCTTCTCCCCTTTGTCACGGACAAAGTCCCTCAGAACTGCTCAATGAACTACTTCTTGGCTCCTTTCAGTCATCTACTGGAAAGGTCTTTGGGTGATGATGATTTCTCACGGTTCACTGGTGGTTCTTACCTAAAAGGTGACAGAGGTAAACACTGCTGGATTTTCTTTTGCTACTCCTTTCGATGTTTTTGAGGCCGTATTTTTATCTTTGGCCTTTTGGCCCTATGACTACTTTGGCTGAATTATGTTCTCTACATGGGCTTGTACTTTAGACAAGGACAAAACTGCCAGTGTTTATACTGATAGTAGATATGTTTCTGGAATAGCTCATGATTTTGGAATGTTGTAGGAGTCACATGGATTCCTTACATCCAGAGAAAATAAAATTTAAAATGTCTCCTATTTTTAAGATGCAGTAAGTTTACCTGCTGCTTTAGCTACTGTTAAATTTCCAAGTATTCTAAATTTGACTCTCTGGAAACAAAGGGCAAATCACCTTGCTGATATTTCTGCGAAGAATTCTGCTCTTAAAGGGACCAACAGCAGCCAAACCTCTATCGTGTTCCAAAGGGATATTTTCTCAAATGATATCTTAGAAAACCTGGTTGCAAAAGTCAAAAAACTGGGTATAAAAGCTCAGAGAAAAACAAGATTGGGAATACAATGATGTGTTTGTTAAAAAGAGAAAGCTCTGCTTTAGACCAAATAACAACTTAGTCATATCAGAGACTCTAAAATTCCCTTTCCTCACTACGTACGTGCATTCAACCATTGGTCTAGTGCTAAAATCATTGTACTCGTGATTCAATATTGGTGAGAGAACATTAACAAAGCCTCAAATAGTGTCTACCTCATTTTCTCCACTTGTCTGAAGTACATCCAGAGAAGCCAGTTTGTAGTGCTCCTGAACATTTTAAGCTGCCTAATGGACAATCGAAGGCCTGGAAAATGGATTTCAACAATTTCTTTTGTCTCATGGATGCACATATGTTTTAATCACGGTCTGTATGTTTTACTATTGGACTTGAAGCCTTCCTTTGAAGACAGGCTATGATCTCTTCTGTGGTTAAATTCCTTTCGGGAAAGATCATCCCTATCTGGGAAACTGTTTTCAAGCTTCATAGAGATCAAGAAACCCATGTTAGTGTCAGGCAGTTTGACAAGTATGCAGTGTTTGATCAGTTTTACAACACTTTCACTGTGCTTACCACTGTCAATTTCTGCTTTAGTCAAATGGATTGATAGCATTAAGACTCAGGTGGAAACTTATAGAATCTCCGCAAATACCTTGGCCACAAGCACTTTGATTGATCCTTCTAAGTCTCAGATCCATTGCTTTTGGAACTCATTAATTCTCACCCTCTGAAATAGTCACAGGAGGCCATAGAAGCACTTGGGTTCTGCTTCTTTTGACCTACAGCTGATGAAAGGAGAGATACTCCAGCATGCAAAGTCCTAATTGCTTCTTTAAAAAAAAAATAACCATGATTTGGCAGAGCAGTCGTTTCATGGTGCACTCTCAGGAGACAATGATCTAAAGCATTGTACCTTGCAACCTGAATATTCTATTAGAAAAGATGCCTACAGAAGAACCCTCTTCAATCTACCTGGAAGATCCTTAGCAGACACTGCTAACCCACCTTCACATTGCCAAATTCCAAGGAACAAACTCTTGGATTCACATGACACACCTAAAGAAAGCACCAGATTCTAACTGGACATGTGCCTTAAAATTAAAGATTTCCAAGAATAGAAGCATCCAACATCTGATGAGACAAGTTTCCCAAGATATCCAGAGCAGGTCTGTTGGAAGTTTGTTACCAGACCTTTGATGATGACATAATGATGATATCTAACATCTTTGATCTTGATAATATATGGACATTAGATAAAAGGTGTCTACGAATTCTCCCTCCTACCCCTTATTGATACTTGAATGTGACCTCAATTGATTCCCAACCTGTGTATTTTCCCTCCAGTGTGAGACTATACTCAGGAAAGGTTCTTCCTGAGATAGAAGGACAAAAAGACACTGAAACTAGAAAACCTGATCCTTGATCAGTGACCCTTTCAGAGAAAGATCTAGATCAAAGGGGGTAAATGTAAAAGAGAAACTATATATATATATATATATATATATATACCTTCAAATAGAGTTGGGAGACCAGATGGAGGAGTTCTTACACCCTATTGTAATAGCAGAGCCCAACAGAAAGAAAGATTCCTCTTCCTTCCTGGCAAGAACTCAGCCAATGAAAAACCGTGGATTCTTTGTTTGCTATAAAGAATGTAATATATAGCCTTGTCAACTTCCTTTTCACCTCTGTGAATGGGTTTTCCTTCCTTTGCAGTGTTGAGACATGCATGTAACACATCATGGTTCCAGATCTTGAATTATAATTCTCTGTTGATTCCAAATAAACTCTTCTTTGCTGGAGAAATATCTGACTATTGACTTCAGATCAACATCACAAAATACTTATCCTCTTCAATTCCTATTACCAGACACATCATGTGGAGCTTTCAACAAAAAAATTTAAGGCATGACAAAGTGGTGGTTAAAGATACAGTCTGAAGATGCAAAGCAAGAATCAAAATCAGTCATGAAATGTTGATATTATCAAAAAGGGAATTTACAATAACTATGGTAAATATGTTAAAGACTAATGGAAGAAAGTATGCAACATATAAAGACAGATGAGTAACGTAGGGGGAACAATGGACATTCTAAGAAAGAAACAGAAGATAAGATAGAAATAAAAACCAATGTAACAGAAATGATCTCTTTTTTATAAGGTGCCAGGTTGCTGAAATGAATGACAGCTCATTTTGAAAAATAGTAGCTCAGTTCAGTCGCTCAGTCATGTAGGACTCTTTGAGACCCCATGAACTGCAGCACGCCAGGCCTCCCTGCCCATCACCAACTCCCGGAGTCCACCCAAACCCATGTCCATCGAGTCGGTGATGCCATCCAACCATCTCATCCTCTGTCGTCCCCTTCTCCTCCTGCCCTTAATCTTTCCCAGCATCAGGGTCTTTTCCAATGAGTCAGCTCTTCGCATCAAGTGGCCAAAGATTGGAGTTTCAGCTTCAATCAGTCCTTCCAGAACTGATGAACACTCAGGATTGATCTCCTTCAGGATGGACTGGTTGGATCTCCTTGCAGTCCAAGGGACTCTCAAGAGTCTTCTCCAACACCACAGTTCAAAAGCATCAGTTCTTCAGCGCTCAGCTTTCTTTATAGTCCAACTCTCACATCCATACATGACCACTGGAAAAACCATAGCCTTGACTAGATGGACCTTTGTTGGCAAAGTAATGTCTCTTCTTTTTAAAAATAGTAGGGCATGTCAATAAAAGGATCTTTGGGCTCATAACATTTGGGCATATGTTAGATGATTTTGGAGAAGGTGTAAATGGATTGGGAAGCTCTTGATTATGTGCTTTTAGGAGGGTGGGGTGATACTATGATCAGATATTACACCAAATCTTATCTATAATTTGTAAAGAATAAAGTGAGGCTAAAACCATAAGTGGAAAACAAAACATAGTGGCCCCATTTTAAGTAGGAAGGGAAGAAGTCAGTAACTTTTGTGGTGTCAAAAATATTCATCTAGTTATCTGTGTACAGACATGGTTATGGCACGAGCTTCCTTTTATCTTAAGCCGTCAGGATCACAGAATGGCCTTGCCTGACACTGGTGTTTTGTTAAATTGATTATTTTCAACAGAACATCAACACCAAAGTCTGAGGGAAAGGCCAGCTCGCAGCAATACCAAAATGTAGCTCTTCAATGTCAGGAACTGTTGCTTTTTTTTTTTTTTTTAATTTGTTTAATCATCCAGTTTTATTTTAATTTGTATAGTAAACTACTTTTTTCAATAATGTATAATATGTTTCATTGCTGCATGTATCAAATATTAATTTTGTATATGGGCTTCCCAAGCGGCACTAATGGTAAAGAATCTGCTGGCCAGTGCAGGAGACATAAGAGCTGTGGGTTCAATTCCTGAGTCAGGAAGAACTCCTGGAGGAAGGCATGTTAACCCACTGTAGTATTCCTGCCTGGAGAATCCCATGGACAAAGGAGCCTGGTGGGATACAGCCCATAGCCCATAGCGTTGCAGAGTAGGACACAATCAGGAAGCATTAACAAAAGGCTTCCTGTGTGCTGTTTTGGATCTGTCAGGAACCCTCTGGCCCTTATTGATTCCTGAATATTCAGGAATTAAGAGGAGAGGCACACCTATCCTGGGGCTGAGGAATCCAGGCATTTCTCATTACAGTGATAAGTACCCTCTTCTTTCTTATGAAAAGGTGATTGTTTGTAGCTCTCTCTTTGATAGGGATCATATGTTTTGTAAGTCTGGAATTTTAACCTTTATCTTTGCTGAGAATAACCACCTGGTAAAACAGTATATATGTCCACGCCATGTTGATTAAAACACCTTTGCTCCATCAGAGCTTGGGTCCCCGTAACTTTCTTTCTTTCCTTCTATTCTTTCTGTCTCTCTCTCTCTCTCTATTTCTGGCTAATTCCTTGGAGAGCAGAGGCCCGCTGAGCTCACTTTCTTGCCCTGGCTTCTAAGACCCTCTCGAGAAGGCGCACTGCACCTTCACCCACTCGCGAGGGCGCCCGGTGCCCACGTGCAGCTGCGCGAGCCCCAAGAACAGGCCTCTATCGGCTTTCCACCTAAACCAGGGGATATCAGCCTCTTTCTCTCTCTTACTTGCTTATAGTCGACTCCAGACCACAAGGTTCCGGTCCATTAAAGGACCAACAGGACACAATTGAAGTGACTTAGTATGCCATAAAAGTGTGTGTGTGTGTGTGTGTGTGTGTGTGTGTGTGTGTGTGTTTGACTACTGAGATCTCCATGCTATAATATTTCAGTTGGGAGAGAAAAGGTCAGATCTAAGCTATTTAAAACCCTTTTATTGTTAATGGTAGACTAAGATACTATCCAAATTTAAGACTGTTAAGTTAAATATCTATGGTGATATTTACAATGTAATAATTTAAAAATTCAAACCCAAAAATGGGGAAAAGAAGTTAAACACATACACAAAGAAATAACTAAAGTTGGTACAGGGCTGAAGGTCAGAAGGGACAGAAATCTTAATTCAGCCTGTGAGGTCAGATCTGAGGCCCCACTGGGCTGAATTCAGGAGACAGTGCGATGAGAAGCAAGCTCTGAGTCAAGTATCTCAGTGCAGGCGGATCATGCAGCAAGTGCAGGAGACACTGGCGGAGGAGTGAGGAATGTGGCAGGAAAGGAACAGAAGCCAAGATGTGTCTGTGAGCCAGGTACTACCGCAGAATTCAAAATTAGATTGGCAAAGCAAGAGCAAAAATAAACATGTGGGAGTTGAGGAAAATAGGTAAGAATCTGACTTTGTCCATAAACAGCTGAAAAGATAAACAAGCATTTTAAGCAGGAGAGTAACAGGGATGACTAAATGTATGACTACCACATGGAACATGGACACAAGAACAGTCTTCAAAAGGCTGGAGGCACAGGACGATTTGGAACCTCTTTCAAACAGACTGAAGATGACTTCAGAGCATTGACAAAGAAACCCAGAGGCTACTCACTTTCAGGCTCTATTCTGAAATGCATTTCTGTTGGGGTACCTGTATAAACTAACTGTACAAATTATATGGTATGTCCACAGACTTCATTTTCACAATTTACCAACTCTACTCTTTATTAAGAAACATATCTCTTATAGACGCAGTCTTGTGGGACTGAATCCTTAGCCTCTAGAATCGGATGCTATTTCCAGATACTGTCAGAATTGAATGCATCTCTTGGTGATGTGGAAAAATACAAATATTGGTATTGGTGTCAGAATGGGCATCAGAATTGGGCCAGGTTTTACTTATTTTTCATAGAATTTTATGATCACAGATTGATATGATCACTCCTGGAAATGATTAAAATTAAGGTATTGAATAGAAAAATAGAATAGATATTAAAAAGCCCTGTAAAGACAGGTGGTCCCAAAATGACCTGAGTTGCATAGACTTGTACAGCCTAGATATGATAACACTAAGAGTTATTTGAAAAAGAATTTGAATGGCAATTTGAAGATACAATTAGGATTAGTTTATAGTAGCTAAAGGACAAAGAATAAGGAGAAAACCTTCCTGTTTGTACTGAGAATTTTATTATTGTTACTTTTTGGTAGTTTCACATATTTTAATATATTTGAATTTTTTAATAACCTGAATTTATAATAAGGAATCAGGTAAACTCAATGCACATTTAAGAGTACATAATCAGGTCATCTATTTCCCTTAAAAAAAAACATATATTTTACCTTCTTAGGCTATAGACTAAAATTTATGAAGGAATAGTAAACATTGCATGAAGTACCACTATCAATAGCTTTCAAAATTAGACCAGAAAACTCACAACTGATATTTTATAATCATGTTAGTACTCATGAATGAATGAAGTCTGTATGATAAGAAGTTATTTTTAGAGTAATGCAGTCTGTGGCTGCATGTATAAATATACACAGATATATAATGTTTAGTAAAAGAGTAGACTCTCATTTAAGAAATCAAGGTATCAGTTTTGATTATATAAACCATGAAATAAATTCTGCAAAAACAGGAATTAGATTCTACACACAGTAGTAAAAGCTACAATCTCTCTTTTCACTGGTATAGCATATCAATTTCATAAGGGACCAAGAGGAACCATAATTATGGAAAACTGTTCATATCAAGATGTGCATATTCTTAAAAAGAAAACCTTTTTTAGTTTTTTTTTTTTTTTTAATTTTACATCCATTAGAAGGTACAGTGTGTTCTCAAAGTGCAAAAATAAATTTAGGAATATTCCATCCCATTTTGTAGAGGATAAGATGATTCATACTTATTAGGCTTCCTGTTGAGGCTGAGTGGTTTTAATAAAAGAAGGAAATCAATGACTGGCCATTGGAATATAATGGATCTGTAATGCTATATTTTAATGAGGCAGCAATGGGAAGCCATTAGAATGAAATGGATTGACCATCAATAGCACGTAAAATAATTTATTAAACAAGCCAATGTGCAGATAATAGAGTCACTAAAAGTATGCTGTAGGGATATACAAAAAAGTGTGAGGGTATAGTTTTCTGAACTTCTAAATTAAGGATTATTATCAAACAAAACAAACAAACAAAAAAAGCAGAATTTGCTATTTAGTGCTATATATTTAGGACCTTTTTACCACCTTTAAATTCTATGTTTTTTGTATTTTATGATATAGTATAGTGAAAATTCATAGTAAATTTGGACAAAATCTGCAAATATATGTATGTTCTTTAAAATATGATTAATATTAACTAATTTTTAATGAATATTAAGTATGAAGATGTTAGGGCTTCCCTGATGGCTCAGTTGGTAAAAAATCTGCCTGCAATACAGAAGACTTTGGTTTGATTCCTGGGTCAGAAAGATCCCCTGCAGAAGGGATAGGCTACCCACTCCAGTATTCTTGGGCTTCCCTTGTGGCTCAGCTGGTAAAGATTCCATCTGCAATGCTGGAGACCTGGGTTGGATCCCTGGGTTGGGAAGATCCCCTGAAGAAAGGAAAGGCTACCCACTCCAGTACTCTGGTCTGGAGAATTCCATGGACTGTATAGTTCATGGGGTCGGAAAGAGTCAGACACGACTGAGCGACTTTCACTTTATGAAGAGGTTATTGTTTCTTGTCAAATAATCTGTTCTTTCTCACTGAATGCATATTCTATGTAATTATTACCTAATCAATATCATTTTTATAAGATCAGAAATAATTTAGTAACCCAGGGACATAGTTCATTTTCAAAAAGCTACATATGTGTGTGTGTGTGTGTATGTAAATATATATATATATATATACACACACATATATATATAGCCCATGTGGTGTTAATGGATATGCAGCTATTTTCTCCTGCAAGAACTCCAATATTGTAACTAACCACTGAACAACCATCCACAAGGGAATGTTGGATCCCGCCAAAAAAGATACCCCACATCGAAGGGCAAAGGAGAAGCCCAGCAAGACAGTAGGAGGGGCGAAACTGCACTTAGAATCAAACCTCATACCCACCAGAGAAGCTCAGAGGGCTCAAACAAAACCTTGTGCACACCAGGACCCAGGGACCCCACAAGAGACTGAGCCAGACCTGCCTTTGAGGGTTTGAGTGTCTCCTGCAGAGGCATGGGTGAACAGTGGCCTGTTGCAGGGACAGGGGCTCTGGCTGCAGCAGACCTGAGAGGCATGGCATGTGACAGAAGTCTTCTTGGAGTAGGTCACCATTAGCCCCACTATAGAGTCATTAAGCAGACGACCCACAAACTGGAAAACAATTATACCAAAGAATTTCTCTCAGTGTTGTGAAAGTTCTAGGGTCCACGACATATTTCCCAACCTGGAGATCCTGCATAGGGACTACAACCACAAGGAATTTTAATTTAAAGGCCAGTGGGATTTGATTACAGAACTTCCACAGGACTGAGGACAAAGATTCTTGGAGCACACAAAAAAACTTGTGTGCATGAGAACCCAGAAGAAAGGAGCAGTGACCCTATAAGAGACTGAGTCAGACTTGCCTGTGAGTATCCGGGAGTCTCTGGTGGAGGCATAGGTAGACAGTGACCTGTTGTGGGGTCAGGGGAACTGAATACAACAGTCCTGGGAGCCATGGCATGTGCATTTTCTCCTGGGAGAACTCCAAAATTGCAACTAACCACTGAACAACCATGAACATAAGTCCTTTTGAAGGAGATTGCCACTACCCTTAACATAGTTTGGCCTGAGGCCAAACTACAGGGAGGGAATATCAGTCAGTTCAGTTCAGTCGCTCAGTCGTGTCCGACTCTTTGTGACTCCATGAATTGCAGCACGCCAGGCCTCCCTGTCCGTCACTAACTCCCGGAGTCTCCCCAAACCCATCTTTGGGTAGATGCCACTGAGTCGGTGATGCCATCCAGCCATCTCATCCTCTGTCATCCCCTTCTCCTCCTGCCCCCAATCCCTTCCAGCATCAGGGTTTTTTCCCAATGAGTCAACTCTTCACATGAGGTGGCCAAAGACTGGAGTTTCAGCTTCATCATCAGTCCTTCCAATGAACACCCAGGACTGATTTCTCCTAGGATAGACTGGTTGTATCTCCTTGCAGTCTAAGGGACTCTCAAGAGTCTTCTCCAATACCACAGTTCAAAAGCATCAATTCTTCGGTGCTCAGCTTTCTTCACTGTCCAACTCTCACATCCGTACATGACTACTGGAAAAAACATAGCCTTTACTAGATGGACCTTTGTTGGCAAAGTAATGTCTCTGCTTTTTAATATGCTGTCTATGTTGGTCATTGCTTTCCTTCCAAGGAGTAAGCATCTTTTAATTTCATGGCTGCACTCACCATCTGCAGTGATTTTGGAGCCCCCCAAAATAAAGTCTGACACTGTTTCCACTGTTTCCCATCTGTTTTTCATGAAGTGACGGGACCAGATGCCATTATCTTAGTTTTCTGAATGTTGAGCTTTAAGCCAACTTTTTCACTTTCCTCCTTCAGTTTCATCAAGAGGCTTTTTAGTTCCACTTCACTTTCTGCCATATGGGTGGTGCTGTCTGCATATCTGAGGTTATTGATATTTCTCCCAGCAATCTTGATTCCCCTGTAGGGTCATCCAAGATGGATGGGTCATGGTGGAGAGTTCTGACAAAATGTGGTCCACTGGAGAAGGGAATAGCAAACCACTTCACAATTCTCGCTTTGAGAATCCCAAGAACAGTATGAAAAGGCAAAAAGATATGACACTGAAAGATGAAATCCCCAGGTCAGTAGGTGCTCAATATGCTACTGGAGAAGAGTGGAGAAATAACTCCAGAAAGAATGAAGAGGCTGAGCCAAGGTGAAAACAATATCCAGTTGGATGTGACTGGTGATGGAAGTAAAGCCCCATGCTGTAAAGAACAATATTACATAGGAACCTGGAATGTTAGGTCCATGAATCAAGGCAAATTGGAAGTGGTCAAACAGGAGATGGCAAGAGTGAACATCGACATTTTAGGAATCAGTTAACTAAAATGAAATGAAAGGGGCGAATTTAATTCAGATGACCATTACATCTAGGCCTGCAAGCAATGGAAAAATTAAGAATCTGACCTCCTGCCTTAATGATTAACTGAGATTATTTCCCATTTTTCTCTTTAAAAATTGTCATGATGGAGCAGAATCTTTAGAGTTGGTCTCTGGATATCCACCATCTCCCCCAGACTGTGGGTTTTTCTGGATAAAGTACCTTTCTTCTCTACTGAAGCTTGCAACTCAATATATTGGCTGTTGAGCAGTGAGCAGCCAAACCTGCGTTATGTTACAATTTCTCTTTCTACAACTTAAATCTTTATTTCAGACCTGACTTTTTTTTTTTTTAATTTTATCTTTGAAGTTGAAATGGATACACTTACCTTATATCTCTACACATATACCCTCTGAGAACTGTCAGTAAAATAGCTAAATAACCTCTTTCCTTTTTTAAAGATATATAAGTGAAGTTTTACTTTCCTTAAATAATGAAGAAATCATAAACTTTTAAAACTCACTTCCAGGACCTGCCTGGTGGTCTAGTAGTTAAGAATCTGCTTGCCAGTGCTGCAGACACAGGTTCCATCCCTGGTCTGGGAAGATTCTACATGCCTCGGAGCAACTAAGCCTGTGTACTGCAACTACTTGAGCCCACATCCTGCAACTGTGTAAGCCAAAAAGCATCTAGAGCAGGTGCTCCACAAGAACTGAAGCCACCACGATGAGAATCTCATCAATGCAGAGTAACTCCCACTTGCCACAACCAGAGAAAGCCTGCACACAGCAATGAAGATACAGTGCAGCCAAAAATAAATAAATAAAATAAAATTTATTTCCAAGAAAGTTTAATTAAAAACAGAACTCATATACCTTTCTCATGTAATCCATTCATGCAGAGAGAAGAATTTTAATTAAAAGTTCCAAATAAAGATAACATAAATCTATACTATAAACTTTTTAAAACAGTGTTTTGAATATATATTTCATATGGTTAAACCCAGATTAATTCAGTCAACAAATACGCTCTTAAAAATTATTATGCATTTAATAGAACAATAGGTGATGAGTCTGCAAAGATGGTGCTACAATCTATTGAGGGGAAAAAAAGCTCATTTTATCTGTATACACATCCAGTACAACACAATAACAACTCCATCAAATAAGTATATACCTTTTGAAACCCATTCAGAGTGACACTTCATAGGAAAAAAAGAAGCTTCAGAAAAGTCAAAGATGAACAGCACAAATGTTTCATTCATAAATTATATAAACTAAGAACACTTTCAGGGAGTTCCCAGTGGTTAGGATTCTGGACCTTCATTGCTGTCACCCAGGTTCTATCCCTGGTCTGGGAACTGAGATCATTCAAGCCGTGCAGCACAGCAAAAAAAAAAAACTTCATTCTTATGTTCATAAATGTATCCTAACAAAAAGGTGGTGTGTTTGAGTACATCTGTTCTAATCCAGAATTAAAAGATAGAAAATATTATTTTAATTGGATAAATAAATAATTTAATCAAGATATATGACACTAAAAAGTAAGAGCTGATTCAAAAGATTAGATATAACTATTAGATAACTATATATTAAATAGATAGCATGTAGATAATAGAATTTGATATCCTGCATAAAAGTAGTATCCTAATGCAAGTTAGGAGGAGGGTAATAAGGCAGAGAGGTAATACATCATGTTTCTAGATGCATTAATTTCCCTGCATATGACTCAGTAGGAGGTGTATGATCAAGTAGTAAGTATAAATGGATGCTAGGATAATATAAAATTTTACTATTGTATGTTATTCATCATTTTACCTTCCTTGTATTTCTTTTTTTCCCCTAAAATGAAAATGCATTACATATATAAAAGAAAGAATATATACTAAGAATAAAAAAGTGGAATTCTTATAAAATAAGTATTTTTAGTAAGAAATATTAAAGTTTCTCCAAAGAATAATGAATTTCTTTCAGGCCTGTGTGTCTATTTATTTGCTTATGACATGACCTTTCAAAGACAATGACAATGGAAAATCTCATTTGTGACATTTATAAAGCAAAAATTATATGGTTATTTCAATCACAAAATATAGTCTCCACCTTATAATTAGTTTCTAGGTAATAAGTACAGCTTCTAACTTTAAATTCACATTACCTCTTATGTTCCCCAGGTCTGATATGGGGGTTTGCCTGTAGGTGGGAAAGCGATGTGATCAGTCTGCTTCTTTGCCTTTCTTTATCAGCTTTCATGTCATGGCTTCCGGCTTGTTGAATACAAAGGAGGCAGAAGCCTGTGAAGATCCAAAGAGATAAGAAGAAAATAAGGCAGCTTCATCAACTCACTAATATGTAATACTTGGAAAGGCTTGTAGAGGTCCTGAGGTGTAAAGTGAGGTGTCTGACAATCTAACCTGTTGCAGACCTCCCAAAAAGGAGATTCTAAAAATAGTAATCTTGAACTCCTCCTCTCTTTACTAACTGTAAAAATATTAAGGTTATTAATTCAGTCGTGTTCAACTCTTTGTGATCCTATGGACTGCAGCCTGCCAGGCTCCTCTGTCCCCAGGCATTCTCCAGGCAAGAATACTGGAGTGGGTTGCCATGCCCTCCTCAAAGGGATCTTTCCAACCCAGAGATCAAGCTCAGGTCTCCTGCATTACAGGAATATTCTTTACCGTCTGAGACACCCTATTAGGGGTTTTAAAAAGGAGCTTTTGAGAGAATTTGTTTGGAGAAAGCTGTAAAGTCAACAGAACCACCTCAGCCCAAAAATGGAGCACTGGGGTTCCTTCGATTAAGTAAGAGAAATGGGTTTCAGTGTTGTTGGTCCCTTAATGGACCAGAACCTGGTGGTCCGGAGCCGACGATGAGAAAGTGAAAGAAGTAAAGAGGCTAGTATTCCCTGGGTTAGGTAGCCAGCTTTCGCCTTCCAGGGAATCAGCCAGAAATAGAGAGGAAGAGAAAGAAGGAAAGAAAGACATGGGGACCAAAGTTCTGATGGAACAAAGGTGTTTTAATCAACATGGCGTGGGCATATATACTGTCTTACAAGGTAGTTATCCTCAGCAAAGGTAAAGATTAAAATTCCAGACTTACAAACCACAAGGCGATCCCCATTAAAGAGAGGAGGGTACTTATCACCATAATAAGAAACTAACAAAGGAAATGCCTGGGTTCCTCAGCCCCAGGAAAGGCATGCCTCTCCTCTTAAGTCCTGAATACTCAGGAATTAATAAGGGCCAGAGGGTTCTTGACAGATCCAAAACAGCACACAGGAAGACTCTTGTTAAATGCTTCCTGACAAGTGTGATCATTCAGAAACTTTGGTCTGTGTCCCCTGAAATTAGTGGACAAGGGCTTTACTTCTGCCTAAGAAAAAGAGTGAAGGAAAGTTGCTGGTGTATGAGGAATAGCTGAATTTGAGTCTGTTTATCACATGACATGATGATAGGACTTTTGATTATCTAAAATTACCTGTTGTGACTACAAAGTCTCCTGAAGTGTTTATTTGGAGTGAAAAGAAATATATCATTCACTGGGAAAATTGTGAAGGGGCTATGAAAGGAGAAATAGTTGCTTATCATTTTTATTCTTCAGTTCTGCTTCAGTGTTCTTGGTTATGCTTGAATAGCATTTGCACAAGTTGTTTGTTGGTTTAAGAACAAACATAAATGAAGACCATTTGTGTATCCTTTTCACAATTTAAATGACTATGAATCATCAGTCTCTTTTTGACATTTTATGGTCTAGCCTAGCTCAATAATAGCTTTTTGGATAATAATGCTAATATTACAATTTATGTCCTGTAATGTTTGATTTTGAGAAATAGAATATTTCCTGCCATATCAGTAAACAAGGATGTCACAGTTATCAGGAACTGCAGCCTTGAATAGGAGCTGCTGAGCCTAAAGGAAACTAAGAATAGCAACCAACAGACTGCAGCCACTCCCTACAATGAGCCCTGAGGAGACTTAGGAAGTGAAAACACAGGATACTGGCCCCAGATTGCGGAGGTACATGTCAACGGAATGATTTCAGTGAGCTCAGATTCCTGCATCTTCTCATATTCAGAAAAATGCTAAATTTCTTAACTTGGGATGAAAAGGATAAGTTAAAATTTTATATAACCTCCTGCTCCTTCTGCCTCTGTAACTCAGCTTGCTCCTTGCAAAGTCTGGATCACATAGGTCTCAGAAAGTGGGGACTCACAATACTAGAAACTGGAGCTTATCTCACTTACCCTTGTCCTGCTCTTTGCAATCGCCCAGCCCCTGCAAACCCACAAACCTGCTTAATCATGCCTGTCCATGTATTAAAACTCTACAACTCCTTTGTTCATGGCTCAGAGCTTAGAGCATTAACTCCTCTGGGCCCACCGGTGTAACAAACCTGAGTTCTCCAACTCTCCGAGTGTGGTGCTTGATTTCTCGAGTACTGGTTTCTGCAACATTTCTATCTGATTTTCTTTAATTAAGAACAATCTTTTGACTACCTACCTTTTGTTCCAAAACTCCCAGATATCCTAGCTCCCCTCTCAGCTCCTCAGAGCAGCTTCTCAAAGCTATCTGAAATGCTGTCTCCTGTGTTGCAGTCCTCATTTTGCCTTAACTAGAACTTAACAAGAACTCTCCGTGTATTTTTTCAACAGTTAAAAAGTCAATTCTCCGTATCATAAGCTTCCAATCAATGTTTGCATACTTTAAGGATTTCCTTAAAAATATGATAACATATTAAGTAGGACTTGGCTAACATTTTTTTGGTATTAATGACCCTTATCAATGTGTGATAAAACTGTTTTTTAACTGATCCTAAAGATTTAACTGACTTCATTTAGAACATTCAGTGTTTACAAATATTTACTTGAAATTATGGTGGGGATTTACTAGAGACATAAACATTCTGGATTGGTCATTATCATTTCCACCAGGTATATTCAGCATAATAATGCCAAGGTGAATGCATAACCACTTCATCAAGAATTGGAGAAGGAGATGCAATATACAACATGAAAGAATTCATTCTGATAAAATCATTCAACTTACATATACCAAGATGTTGCCTTCATTGCTTCAACTTCCTTCCTCTTGCTTTCTGTACAAGATTTTATCACAGTTTTACTATGAATCAATTTGTTTGGAATGAGTATCTGACAATCTTCAGGCTGTTCTGAAAATTAGAAATGTCTCTGCTACACTGTCTCAGGGGATGAAATTGCCAGCAATATTGTTGCCAAGTCCAAGTTCCTATTGCTTGCTGCACAACCAATCAATTGAGAGATGAGGTGTTGGGACAAGGAACAGTGCCTTTATTCTGAAAGCCAGCAAACCGAGAAGATGGCAGAATAATGTCCTAAAAACCTATCTTCCCTGATTTAGAATATAGGCTTCTTTTATACTAAAAGGGGAGGAAGTAAAGTCCTTTTAGCCAGACTCTCAGAAAGGATGCGATAATTTCTTCCTTCCAGCAGCTATTCAAACGTGGATCTGATCAGGATGTTACCTGTGAGCTAACCAAAGGCATTTCAGCTTAATGTTCATTACCTGGGAGGCAAGGATCCCATAAATGGGCCATTATGTATAACTTAAGCTTAGAGGCCAACATCCCTTTAGTGACTAACTTTTGCTAGATTACAAAGGTTCTTCCCTATTACAATATTACTAGATAATAGCCATTCAAAAATAAAAAGTTGTCTGGGTGACAAACTCATCTATCTGAAACTTCCCAGGACTTAACTCCTTCCTTCTAGCTATAAACACTAAAAAATATTTGCGGTGTGATCCTTTTATATTACTTGGTCAGTAACTAGTATCACTGTCTTGCTCTGAATATGACACAGATTCTTTTAATCCTGACATTTTCTTTATTGATGCAAACTGTCTCCCTTCTCTTTTAGGTCCTTTTTCTATATTCACTATGATTGTGCTGTCTGGTCCTGCCACTAAGAAGTAAATCCTAATGTTTTGAGGAACTAACCTCAGCAACCCTATCCACATCTTGCTCTTTTGAGGCAGCAAAACATTCATTCTTTGTTTATGGTTTCCCATTATTTAAGTTCACCTGTAAATGAAATTTAGAATATTGGCTATTGCTTTCCCTGAAGTTTGCCTTTTGAAGAAAAAAATTGAGTTCAAACTCTTTTCATTACTTATAGAACTAGTCCACTTATTTATAGCTGTCTTTATGTCTAAAACAGACTTCAGAAATGATTTTGTTTGTATGTTTTTCTCATAGATTTATAGCATGAGTGCTCACTGTGAAATCATTCTTATTGAAGTCAGTTGGGCTTAGAAATTAGTAACCATTTTTAAAGCTACATTTTCATAAAATGCAAGCAATGTATTTTTCATGAAAATATTTTTTAAGTATGACAATCTGAAATATCAGTTCTTTTCAGTTTAATTTCTTGGAAATATTTAAATCCATATATATCTCTAAAAAACACATAATTACATCTATTACTTATAGATGTATAAGTAATTCACTCTCACTCTTCACTTTTTTTTTTTTTTTTACAGGATCCTAAGAACAAATCAGAGAAAAGATTACACAGGAATTTCACTAACCAAATTTGATATGGCAAATTATGTCTTGAACAGATTAAACACTAAGCATTGTTAACCATAAAAATACTAACTAGTGTTAGCAATATTTTACTAAATTTTTTTCTCATGCATATTTTTATTGTGTACATTTGCATTACCCTCAAAACATAACACTTCTTATAGAGAGAAAAATTTATTCATGGATAAGAAAAATAATAAGTCCATGACAGTTGTCCACTGCGTGTGTGCTGTCCCTTAGTCATATCTGACTCTGTGACCCCATGGACGGTAGCCTGCCAGGCTCCTCTGTCCAAGGGATTCTCCAGGCAAGAACACTGGAATGGGTTGCAATTCCCTTCTCCAGGGGATCTTCCCAACCCAGGGATAAAATCCAGGTCTCCTCCAGGAGACTTCAGGAGAACCCAGGTCTCCTTGGCAGGCAGATTCTTTACCACTGAGCCAGCCACCTGGGAAGCCCCACTTGTCCACTAATTAACAGATAAATTCTAAGTTGTGTGTGTGTGTATATCAATACACACAACTGAAAAGAAACACAGAAAATGCACTATATGGTGTAAAGCTGGTTTAATCAGATGCTGGAGATGAAGACACTGGAGGTCAGGAAATATATCTTAATATACCTTTGTTATGTTTTAATTTACTTCCTAAAACATGTATATTTTATATTATTCTGTTGAAAACCAACTTTCTGATACAAATACATTCTTATAAATTCATAAATATTAAATATTTGAAGATTTTGGATATTTTAGTAAAATAAGGACTTTTGTTCTAATGATATGACATGTTACATAAAAACTTAATTTTAGCCTGCTCTTATAGTTCTTGATGTGAAAATGTAAATAATAATACAATTATGAGATACAATTTAATGTTTTCATATTCAGAATTATAATAAAATTATAATTTCCTTATTTATTCATATCAACCAATGCATTAAAGTTTCAACATCTTCCAGTAAACACAAGCTTCCCAATCATACTGGCTAATAGTTTCTGTGAATATTCTCAGGAACAAATAATTTGTCACTGAAGGAGATAAAGGTGCTCAAATATTCAGATCAATCCAGGTGAAATGAATGATAAAAACTCTCTACTCATGCTAAATTTACAGTTAAGTCTTAAATCAGACTGTATGCCTGTTATTTGTAACTTCTCTTGAAAATTTTTAAAGCTAATTTCCATTATTTTATTGGAAGAATTATTTGAATCTGCAGCATGGATTTTAATAGTTCTCCCAAAATAAGATGGAAGGGCAGGAAAATGACAGTTAAATCACTGTGAATAACACCTAGTAAAGACAGTAACCTGAGTATATTAAACACAGCTCACTATTGATTTTCATAGACTTTTTTTTAAAAAAAGGGATCAAATTATGTTGACATGTTGAATACTGACCACATTTTGAAATGTTTATCCATATCTTTCTTTTTTCCCCATCACACTTTATTAGAAACTATAAAAAGAGGAAAGAAGAATTTCCTTAACTCTGAAAATTAAAATTGAGGTATCACAACTGGTACTTAACAGAATGTCTTGATTAGAAGATAAAACAAAAAATAATAAGATACTACTTCTTCATTCCTTAAATGGAGAGTTTTAGTATGCAGGAAAAAGGTTAGAATTTTGTGTATTTTCACTATTTGACAAAATTGTTACCAGAGCCATAGATGAAGACAAAGCTTCTCCATATTATCAGTAAACTAGACAAGACCTTGTTTTTAAAGTCAGAGACAACAGTACTGGTTATAGTTATACTAAATTTAAGCAAGTCATATGACTTGTTGATATAGGGAAACCTAAATTTGCATTTAAGATTATGTATTGCTTGTTCATTTCATCATATGCTACTTTTATGTAATAAATGACAATCCTTCTGCATTCCACAGAATAAAGCTGTGTCTTGCAGACGAATAACCAGCATGGCGTGGTCTTAACCTGTTGAACAATAGTCAATATAAAAACAAGAAGATTTTGAGAGAAAACAAGAATACTGGAAAAATTAAAATATAAGTTTTAGTTCCAGTTCAGTTCAGTTGCTCAGTCATGTTTGACAGCATGACAGGCCTCTGTGTCCATCACTAACTCCCAGAGTTCACTCAAACTCATGTCCATTGAGTCAGTGATGCCATCCAACCACCTCATCCTCTGTTGTTCCCTTCTCCTCCCGCCTTCAATCTTTCCAAATATCAGGGTCTTTTCCAATGAGTCACATCTTTACATTAGTTGGCCAAAGTCTTGGAGCTTCAGCATCAGTCCTTCCAATGAATATTCAGGACTGATTTACATTAGGGTGGACTGGTTGGATCTCCTTGCAGTTCAAGGGACTCAAGAGTCTTCTCCAAAACCATAGTTCAAAAGCATAAATTCTTTGGCACTCAGCTTTCTTTATAGTCCAGCTCTCACATCCATACATGCCTACTATAAAAACCATAGCTATGACTAGACGGACCTTTGTTGGCAAAGTAATGTCTCTGCTTTTTAATATGCTGTCTAGGTTGGTCATAACTTTTCTTCCAAGGAGCAAGCATCTTTTAATTTCATGGCTGCAGTCACCCTCTGCAGTGATTTTGGAGCACAAAGATAAAGTCTGCCACTGTTTCCACTGTTTCCCCATCTATTTGCCATGGAATGATGGGGCCAGATACCATGAACTTAGTTTTATGAATGTTGAGTTTTAAACCAACTTTTTCAATCTCCTGTTTCACTTTCATCAAGAGGCTCTTTTCTTTAGTTCTTCTTCACTTTCTGCCTTAAGGGTGGTGTCATCTACATGTCTGAGGTTATTGATTTATCTCCCTCCAATCTTGATTCCAGTTTAGCTGGTAATAATGTTAAGGTTGCCTTTCCTATTGTTTAGTAAAAATTATAAATGACTTCAAATCCCTTATGACTATACAGTGGAAGTGAGAAATAGATTTAAAGGACTAGATCTGATAGAGTGCCTGATGAACTATGGATGGACGTTTGTGACATTGTACAGGAAACAGGAATCAAGACAATCCCCAAGAAAAAAAAATGCAAAAAAGCAAAATGGCTCTCTGAGGAGGACTTACAAATAGCTGTGAAAAGAAGGGAAGCAAAAACCAAAGGAGAAAAGGAAAGATATCCCCATTTGAATGCAGAGTTCCAAAGAAGAGAAAGGAGAGATAAGAAAGGCTTCCTCAGCGATCAATGCAAAGAAATAGAGGAAAGCAACAGAACGGGAAAGACTAGAGATCACTTCAAGAAAATTAGAGATACCAAGGGAAAATTTCATGCAAAGATGGGCACAATAAAGGACAGAAATGGTAGGGACTTAACAGAAGAAGAAGATATTAAGAGGTGGCAAGAATACACAGAAGAACTGTACAAAAAGATATTCATGAACCAGATAATCATGATGGTGTGATCACTCACCTAGAGCCAGTTATCCTGGAATGTGAAGTCAAGTGGGCCTTAGAAAGCATCACTATGAACAAAGCTAGTGGATGTGATGGAATTCCAGTTGATCTATTTCAAATCCAGAAAGATGATGCTGTGGAAGTGCTGCACTCAATATGCCAGCAAATTTGGAAAACTCAGCAGTGGCAACAGGACTGGAAAAGGTCAGTTTGCATTCCAATCCCAAAGAAAGGCAATGCCAAAGAATGCTCAAACTACCACACAATTGCACTCATCTCACATGCTAGTAAAGTAATGCTTAAAGTTCTCCAAGCCAGGCTTCAGCAATATGTAAACTGTGAATTTCCAGATGTTCAAGATGGTTTTAGAAAAGGCAGAGGAACTAGAGATCAAATTGCCAATATACACTGGATCATTGAAAAAGCAAGGGAGTTCCAGAGAAATATCTATTTTTGCTTTATTGACTGTGCCAAAGCCTTTGACTGTGTGGATCACAATAAACTGTGGAAAATTCTGAAAGAGATGGGAATGTCAGACCACCTGACCTGCCTCTTGAGAAACCTATACCCAGGTCAGGAAGCAACAGTTAGAACTGGACATGGAACAACAGGCTGGTTCCAGATAGGAAAAGGAGTACGTCAAGGCTGTATATTGTCACCCTGCTTATTTAAATTATATGCAGAGTACATCATGAGAAACGCTTGTCTGGAAGAAGGACAAGCTGGAATCAAGTTTGCCAGGAGAAATATCATTTCATTTCATTTCAATTCTTTTTCTTATCTGATTATTGTAACTAGGACTTCCAAAACTATATTGTATATAAAAGTGACAAGAATAGACATCCTTGTCTTGTTCCTGATCTTAGAGGAAATAATGTCACCTTTTCGCCATTGAATATGATGTTAGCTGTGGGTTTGTCATATATGGCCCTTATTACTTTGAGGTATGTTCCCTCTGAGCCAACTTTCCAGAAAGTTTTTATCATAAATGATGTTGAAATTTATCCAAAGCTTTTTCTTCATCTATTGAGATATTCATATAATTTTTAGTCTTCAGTTTATTAATGTGGTATATCGCATTGATTGATTTGCAAATATTGAAAGCTCATTTAATTCCTGGGATAAATCCCACTTGATTATGGTGGATTGTCCTTTTAATGTATCATTGGATTTGTTTGCTAGTATTTTGTTGCATATTTTTATGTCTGTGTTCTTAAGTGATATTGTCCTGTAGTTTTCTTTTTTGTGTGGTATCTTCAGTGTCAGGCTAATGGTGGCCTCATAAAATGAGCTTGGAAGTGTTCCTGCCTCTACAGTTTTTGGAATAGTTTTAGAAATATATATGTTAAACTCTCTTCTAAATGTTTAATAGAATTCGAACATTCAAACCTGTGATGCCATCTGGTTCTGGACTTTCATTTGTTGTGAGTTTTTTAATCAGAGATTCAATTTCAGTATTTGTCATTGTTTTTTCATAGTTTCTATTTCTTCCAGCTTCAGTCTTGGGAGATTATACCTTTTTAACAATTTGTTCATTTTTCTAGGTTGTCCATTTTATTGGCAGGTAGTTTTTTTATATTAGTCTCTCATGAGGGTTTGTGTTTCTGTGATGTCTGTTGTAACTTCTCCTTTTTCATTTCTAATTTTATTGATATGTGCCCTCTTCCTTTTTTCTTCATGTACCTTGCTGAAGGTTTATCAATTTTGTTTATCTTTTTACAGGACCAGCATTTAGCTTCATTGATCTTTTCTGTTGTTTTCTTTGTCTTTACTTCATTTATTTCTGGTCTGATCATCACAATTTCTTGCCTTCTACTAACTTTGGGTTTTGTTTTTTCTTCTCTAGTTGCTTTAGGAGTAAGTTTAGGTTGTTTGAGATTTTTCTTATTTCTTGATACAAGCTTGTATCACTGTAAATGTTCTTCAGCCTTCCATGATACCCCCTTAATTTTACAAATGCTGTGACCAAATTTGCCTGATCTGGTGTCCAGAACTAAGTGGCACTGGTGTTGACTAAGAATATGACAGGCTTTCCACCTATGTACAGTGTTAGCCAGGGCTCCTCAGGGGTCAGTTGGAGTTCCAGTTTAGGAACCCCTGACTCCTAATTCTTCATTTATTTGGAGCATCTGCTTTGAGGATAATGGCCAGGATCTGCCATTTCTATCCCCCTTATGGGGGCAGTGAGAGCATTTTCTCATCATGTTCCTCCTGTTTACATTTGGCATACTGGCAATGCTTCGGTCCTAGTTTCCTTGGTTTGCTGTCCAATAGTGTGTTTGGGGGTCACTCACGAGAGTCATTTTGGCATACCTGGTGCCTTTTTCTGAACTCATGTCAAACATCCTTTTTCTGTTTGGAAAGGCAGTACTTATACATGGAGCTTTCCTGATCTTACCTCTTGGCTCACTGTGTTGGCCACTTTCCTTTATCAGACTGAAAGTGATGATTGGAGGATGCTACTCTTGACCTCTGGAGGTGGACAAGCAGGGGAAAGAAAAACCCTGGTGCAGCCACTGTTGTCCTCGTACAGGGGTCAAGAGGACAGCACTGCTGGGAGACAGTAGCAAGACTACCATGACTCCCTGTCACCCACAGGTCCCCATTGTTCCTGGGTGTCTGGCACCATAAGAGGCAGTGGGCAGATACATCCAAGTTTAGTTTTTGATCCCCAACATTGTGATCCCCTCAAGGCAGCACAGTCCGTATCACTCTAGGGGCTATACTGTGTCTGCACCACAACCACATAGTGGGTTGCTGGGCAGAGTCTGTAAATTTAACTGAAGGTTGTTGCCACTCTGTCACATGGGTGTGAACTCATACAGCAGTTAGTCATTCTCACTTGAACTTCCCCAATCCTCTGCTGTCTCCTCCCATGGAAGCCGGGGTGAACCTGGAACTTAGTGGATGGCTGCAGGCACAGAGGTCACTGTCTGTCCCACCTGGGATGCTGAAATATTATTTCCAAATTTCCTGAGTTGGTCCCCAATAAAGACCCTCCTGCCCAGGATCATTTGAGGCTGTAAAACAAGACCAAGATTGGTTCAGAAGCAAAGAAACCTTGGAATGGGCTTATGTTCTAGATTATACGCTGCCCTTGACAGGTCTCCAGTGAAGCAGTCCTTACTGTTCTGGGAGGAAGACAAAGAGGCAGAGTCCTTACTGGTCAGGCACAGCACATGTTCACACGGCCGGCCACCGCTCTCCTGAACGGTGTCACAGATGGTACTTCCGCATATGGGCCACCGAGCTGAGGCGTTGAGTGCAGCTGCTCTGCACTGGGAAATCTAGTCTGAAGTACTGGGTGCCAGCCTTCTGCAGGCTGAACCCTATGAGCAAGTGAAACTAGACAAAGTACAAAGGTGAAGGAAAACATTTAGATTTTACTTTATTACCAGATTATATTATTATTTTCTAAGAATTATTAATGGATTTTGCCAGTGACAAGAGGAGTGCTACTGGGAAGAGACTTATCTTTTAATCTGTGGTCCCAAAATGAGATCCAAGACTAGACTTGTGTATCACATAACTAAATATATGCATTATTTTACTTGTTTTCTAGAGGTTCTGAATTTTGTGGTAGATGTTTTGATACACAAATCTGACATTTTCAATTTAAAAATAGTTTTTTTAATAGTTTTATGATATATTATGGTGATACACTGACAGATAAGGAAACCACTTCCTTCAGTTCAGTTCAGTCCAGTCCAGTCGCTCAGTCGTGTTCGACTCTTTGCGACCCCATGAATTGCAGCATGCCAGGCCTCCCTGTCGAATCACAAACTCCCAGAGTTTACTCAAACTTATGCCCATCGAGTTGGTGATGCCATCCAGCCATCTCCTCTGTCGTCCCCTTCTCCTCCTGCCCCCAATCCCTCCAAGCATCAGGGTCTTTTCCTTCCTTAAACATTGTCAAATACAGAACACTAACCCAAACAGACTGTATATTACCTTAAGCATAGTATCTGTATTTTTTATTTATATAGAATAATATGAGCTTTCACCTCCACAATCATTACTATAGCAATCACATCTCTAAATGTTGTTTGCAATTTTATAGATTGATTTTACTATAAAATTAGATTATACTATGAATTGAAATCATTATATAATATTGTAACGTCATTGAGTCATTATATAAATTGAGCCAACGTATATAAGTATTTTTATAATAAATGTTCTCTTGAAACTTTTATCTTCAATTTTCTTATCCTGTATAACATTTAAGATATTTTTAATAGCTTTCAGAATTTTCCTTTTGTGTCCCTCAAACTTAATTTTATTTTCAACTGTAATTAGCTTTTTAAATTTATTTTTAATTTGTATAATCTTATCTATTTTTGGCCTTGCTGGGTTTTCATTGCTGCATGTGGGCTTTTTCTCTAGTTGTGGCAAGCAGAGGCTACTGTCTCATTGTGGTGTGAGGACTTCTCATTGTGATAGGTTCTCTTGTTGAGGAGCATGGCATGTGGGCTCAGCAGTTGAAGTTCTTGGGCTCTAGAGCAGAGGCTCAGTAGTTGTGGCCCACGAGCTTAGTTGCTCTGTGGGCATGTGGGATCTTTTGAGATCAGGGATTGAACCTGTGTCTCCTGCATTAGCAGGTGGATTCTTTACCACTGAGCCACCAGGAAAGCCCCTATAATTAGTTTTAAGTTTTATATAACCTCTGCTTTTCTTCCAACTTAAACTAACTAAAACATTTAAAAGTTTGAATTGCTACACTATTTATTTCACTTTAATTTCCAATATCATTTGTTAAATGTAATGCAGAATGCCAGGCCTTATGCAAGGCAAAGAGAATCTTAAAAAATAACATTTGAACATGGGTTCTTTACCTGAGCCTTCCATAGTTTAACTGGAATGAGAGGGAACAAACCCTTGAAATGATGGGGTATCTTTCTCCCCAAGGCTTGGCTAAGGTCATGGGATGGCACTTCTAACTGCCTAATGGCAGCGTGAGTGGCTTCCTGGAGGAGACAGTGTTTAATCTGCAACATTTAGGCTGAAGAGAAATAAGTTTAGAAGGAGCAAAGAAGAATATCACATGCAAAAGAAAAAGCAATAAAGCATGGCTCCTTTTTTGAAATCACAATTTGGGTATAGTGTAAAACAAGGAACTTTGTGAAGAAATAGGGTTTAAAAAGCTGTAATAATAGTAATAATGTAGCATGAAGGGTCATGTGAAGATTTTTCCTTAAGTTTATATGGAAATATTAATATGTTTAGTCAAGACAGACTTTAGATTTGATTTTTGTTCCTGTGAAGTAAGTAACATTTCTGTAAACATAATCAACAATGTTAGGTTCCATATTGTCAAACCTTATTTTTTCATAAGAAGAGCAATCTCATCAGAGCCATTGTGCTAGTCTTTTAAGGAAAAATAGCCTGCAGTTTCATTGGTAATAAATTAAAATTATGGTAATTTTTGTAATTATTTTTTATATGGCTTATTTTCTTTATGACAGATTTCTTGCCAAGATTTTTCAAGTTTCACCCAAATGCATCAGATCGGCATAGCCTAAAATGTAATAAATGTTAACAAAAGACATTAGAAACTTGAAAGGATAGGATGCAATAATAAAAAAACATCTAGTATTTATTCCCATTACATATTCAGCAACCAAAGGGCAGTAATTTTAATCTTGGGATATAGGAACATTGGTCATTTGATATTCAAATCTTTGTAAATTTTAGTAAAGTGTTTATGTTTATTAAGCCATACATATTTTCATACACATGCAATATTAACAAAACAAAATTGTTAGCATATTAGCTATTCATTGACTATTAGTTTTAGGTTGAAAATTACCTGCAAATACATAATGTCAAATTAAAATAGGTATCATTAATATGTAAGTAGCAATTAATGAAACTCTTTACTTATGTAGCAGTTAATTCTAAAATTTGAAATTATGTTTAAATACTTCTAATAAGCAAATCTAGGGAAACTAATACTATATTTGAAGTCTATAAACATAGCAATTCATCTTCAATAACATATATAGTACTACTGGTGAGCCTATAATATGAAAAAAAAAATAGAGAAAATGTACTGACTGGTAATCAATAATTCAACCCAAAACAAATGAACCTTCTTTATATAATAATTATTCAATGAAAGGGAACATGTGAAACAATTTAATTGGGCTTTTAGCTATAATACATTACCCCAGTCCATGGCTTTGTGTGCATGCTTGTATGTGAAAACTCTTTCAAGTTGTAAGTGTACACACAGACTATTCTCCATATCAGTAAACAAAGAATGTGTGATCATCAAGCCTTCGGTCACTTAGCCTCCCCTGATTATGTACCCTGAGAGGACTCAGAATGAAGAAAAACAGGATACTGGCCTTAGACAGGGTGCACATCAAAGGAGGGACTTCACTGAGCCCAGACTGTTGCATCTTTCCATACATAAAAAAGCACTAAATTCATTAGGTTTAGCTATGTGGTTTTCTTTAATTGACAGGACTCTTTCAATGTTCCACTACCTAGTTTTCATTGCAAAATTCCTATATATCCTGGTTCCTCCCTTATCACTTTGGGACAGTCCCTCAGAGTTATCTGAGAAGCTGTCTTCCTAGGTGAAGTCATCAGCAAGTTTGCTAAATAAAACATAATTCTTAACTTTTAAGTTGTACTTTTATTTTTTAAGTCAACATTTTTGGCAAATGTGAAGAGGTCCAGTGTTGACCTCTCTTCTTTGCCTGGAATCTATGAGGATTTGGAGCCTGGTACCATCAGAGGCTTCTTGTGCCCATCCACCCCCTTAGAGAGTCCAGACAAATTTTGGTGAGCCTTTCATAGTTCTCAGATCTCCCAATTACTGGTTGATGATCCTGAGTTTTATTTGGCAGTATATAATAGGCCCAGTTGAAAGATACAGCCACATCAGGCTCCCCAGCCCAGGAGTCCTGCGTCAGGAAGATGAGCCCCCAGAACACTTGGCTTTGAAGGCCATCAGGGCTTAATGTTGGAGGCTGCACTGGACTGGAGGTAATAGTCTTCACTGTTAAAGAGTATGCATAAAATCTCATGTTCATCAGGGCTTAGGGCAAAGGCAGAAACTTAAGAGTAGATTGGATCAGACCTACCTGTTGCTCTTGAAGAGTCTACCATCAAGTAAGGTGGCAGCTGTTGCTCGCTCTGGGGACATAGACCCTGGTGGCAGCCATATTTGGGAACATTCTACCTTCTGGCATTGGTAAGCTGCCAAAGTGAGATCCTTCCTCTAGGTCATTAGCACCAAAACCTGTTCTCCCACCCCAATAGCCAGGAAGCACCAGTACTGGGATGCCATAGGCCAAACAACTAACTTGGAGGGAACAGAGCCCACCCATCAGCAGACAGGCTGCTTAAAGACTTCCTGAGCCCACAGCCACCTCTTGGCATGGCCCTGCCCATCAGCGGGCCAAGACTCAGCTCTAACCACTAGTGGGCAAGTTTCCTTTCCACCAGGAAACCTGCACTTAGCCACAACAACAGTCTCCCCTACTGGGGGGAAGACACCAGATGCAAGAAAACCATGATCCTACAGCCTCCAAACACAGTCAGATCCTTCCCTGGAACCATCAGTTCCTGAACTTGTCCAATAGCAGGCCAGTGAAGCTTTAGGACACCCTGGACTCCATAGCCAAAGGCATCAGGAACCAACGCCCACTGCAGAAAATCTGGAGGGAAAAAAAAAAAAAAAGTTCTGGAATCCCTAGATCTTGCAGTCAGACTCCAAGAACTGGTTCTGTGTGAAAGTCCAGCCCTAACCCCAGGACTTAGCTTTACCTGCCAGTGGATGGGAAACAGCCCTGGAGTCTTTGAGACCCTGACTCCATCCACCAATGTGCCAGCTTTAGCCCCAGAACCTCCTAGGGGTCTGCAGCCACTCACCTCATGACCAGGCACCACTAAACAGCAGCCAGCAGCAACGACCAAGGCGAGGCCTAACAACCAACCAGGTCAGGGTCTGACCAAGCCTATCAGACTAGTCACCCAAACACAACAGAGGACCCATGCAACCCACTTAGGGGGAAACCCTGAAGCATATGGTTTGGATGACAAGAGGAGACTCTGCTGGGATGCATGGGCCATCCTACAGAAGGCATTTCTCCAAGGTTAATAAAATGTAACTAACCTACCACATACATAAAAGTACAACTAGCAACATAGACAGAATGAGGTGGCCTAGGAACATGTTCCAGACAAAGGAACAAGATGAAAGCCCCAGAAGATAACAAAGTGAAATGTAGATAGGGAGCTTACCTATGAAAGAGTTAAGAGTCATGATTGTAAAGATGATCCAAGGACTTGGGAGAGGAATAAAAGATGCCAACAGCAAGAAGTTCAGAGTTTTTAACAAAAAGTTAGAAAATAAAAAAGCAACAGAGCAAAGATAAGATAATGCAATAATTAAAATGAAAAATATACTAGAAGGAATTAGAAGTACACTGTATAGACTAAATGATTCATTCTTCTGTATCAGTGAGCTGGAAGACAGAACAGTGGAAATCACTGTTACTGAACAGAAAAACAAACAAACAAACAAAAAAAAAAAAAAACAAGGACAGTTTAAGAGACCTCTGGAACACAATCATGTTCATTAATATTTGCATTATAGGAGTCTCAGAAGGAGAAGAGAGAGAGGACCTGAGAAAATATTTGAAGACATAATAGCTGAAAACTCCCCTACCCTGGGGAAGGAAATAGCCTTCTGACAACTAAAAAAATATGTACAACTTGAGAGTTGTGAGTTAAGTTTTATTTGGGGCAAAATGAGGACTGAACCCGGGGAGGCAGCATCTCAGATAGCTCTGAGAGACTGTTCCAAAGTGGCAGTTGGGGAAAAACAATATATAAGGTATTGGTGAAGGTGGAGTTCAATACCATGAAGCATTCATCTTACAAAAGGTTTTTTGTTAGTCATAAGGAACTGATGTCACCACGAAGGGATTTAGTGCTTCTCTAGATAGGAGGAGATGCAAGGATTGAGATCATAAAATCTGTTCCTAAAAATATCCAACTATCTAAAGACCTGTCCCACCAGGTTCCTTGGAGCACAGAGTGCCTCACTCCACCCTGAACTCCCTTAGGGGTTGTGGAAGGAAAACAGCTATAGCAGCCTGGGGTTCAATCTCTGTAGAGGCAGATGGCAAACGCCTTTGTTGTTTAGTCATTGGCGATGCTCTTGTTAAGTGCCAATTTGTAGTTGACACTTCCAAGTCCAGGAAGTACAGAGATTCCCACATAGGATTAACCCAGAGCATACACTAAGACACATTATAATGAAAATGAGAAAAATTAAAGAGAGAATATCAAAAGCAGAAAGGGAAAAGCAACAAGTTGCATACAAGATAACTCCTATGATTTTATCAACTGATTCATCAACAGAAATTCTGCATGTCATAAGGGAGTGGCATGACATATTTAAAGTAATGAAAGGGACAAAATTACAGCTAAGACTACTCTCCTTTGTAAGGGTCTCATTCAGATTTGACAGTTGAATTTAAAGTTTTACAGACAAGCAAACACTAAAAGAATTTAGCAACTCCAAACAAGCTTTACTACAAATAAAAAAGGAACTTCTTTAGGGGAAAAAAAAGAAAAGGCCAGAGCTAGAAACAGACAAACGTTAAAAGCTGGAATAAAAAAGGTCACTGGTAAAGGCAGACATACAGTAAAAGTAGAAAATCATCCATACAAAAAGCTAGTAGGGAGGTTAAAGACAAAGGTAGTAAAATAGTCCGTGACTTTTTTCTAGAAACAGTATAGTGAAGTAGAAGGATGTGAACTGTCTTCCTCCCACGAAAACACCAAAATCACAACTAACTGCTGAACAACCATCAACAAAAAAATGCTAGAATTTACCAAACAGATATCCTACACCCAGAGACGAAGAAACCACTATAGATGGTAGGAAGCATGCAATTGTGGTAAAATCAAATCCCATAACCGCTGGGTGAACAACCCACAAACTGGAAAATAATTATTTCACAGAGGTTCTCCCACAGAAGCAAGAGTTCTGACCCCTGTGTCAGGCTTCCCATCCTGGGGGTCTGGTAACAAGAGGGAAAGTCCCCGGGCATCTGGCTTTGAAGGCCAGTGGGGTTTGATCACAGGAATTTCACTATAAGACGGCACACACATACCCACCAGGATCCTGGGAAAAGCAGTAACCTCACAAGAGCCTGGACCAGACAATACCTGCTGGCACTGGAGGGCCTGCAGAGCAGGGGGCAGCTGCGCTCACAACAGGGACATGAGCCCTCCTGAAGGCCATCATTTTCTCACCAAGATCTGGCCCTACCCAATAGCTTATGTGTCTGCGTGCTGAGACACCTCAGGCCAAAAAATGAACAGGGCAGGAACACAGCCCCACTCACCAGCTGACAGGCTGCCAAAGTCTCCCTGAAACCACAGTTTCCTACTAAATACATCCCTTGACATGGCCCTGCCCGCCAGAGGCACAAAACCTGTGACGCAAGCTCACCATGTGTGAAGCATCCTCCCAGACCCAATTTTACCTTGCCCCAAAAGGGCAAGGTAAAAGCTAAAGGGCAAGGGAAGTGGAAAGAATCTGCCCACAATGCAGGAGACCTGGATTTGATTCCTGGGTCTGGAAGGTCCCCTGGAAAAGGAAATGGCAACCCACCCCAGTATTCTTGCCTGGAGAATCCCATGGACAGAGAAGCCTGTGGGCTACAGTCTGTGGGGTCGCAAGGGTCATACACGACTCAGAGACTAAACCACCCACAAAGGACTTGAAGGGTATAAGAAACAGTGCAGATGTGTTGCCTGCTGTGCTGAAAATAATTATTTGCCTTTGCCCCAGTAGTCTCACGTGTTTTGCTAGTATCTGTGAAATTGGAGCAGGCAAACTTGTGAAGTAAAATTTCAGACCCTTCATTTTTCTTGACATGACTAAGTTTGTCTTCATTGGTCCAAAGTGGGAATTTTGCATGTTTAGTAGAGTCCCTTTTCCTGAACTCCAGTGTTTATCCTCCTAGCAATGTGAGACTGCAAAAATTTTGTTCTGCTTTTCATCGACTTTTTGTTTAGCCTCTGACCCTGAACATCTTAAGAAATCAGCTAACACTTTGAGGGGAGAAACCTGTTGAGCAATGGTTCCTCTCTTCTCCCTGGGTCTTGTCCCCTCAAGCCTGTTCCCTGATGTCTATAAAATCCAAATTTTTATTCTATCACTGAGAATGTTCTTAAAGTTCCCTGGGCTTTTCTATCTTTAAAGTGTAACCTTCTGTCTTGAATTTTCTAATTTGAGCCTTACCCAAAATTCAGCACAGTCCCTGAGGATAAAAGTTCTCCACAGAAAGTTGTGCTTCCTTCTCTCAGGGCTCTAGGATCTTCAAGTCCTCGTTGCCTTAGCAGCTATGAGGTACCTTCAAAATAAGGTTTATTACTTTTCTTTTTTGTACTTTTCTTCGCTTCTCTTATTCTCTCTCTTTCTTGCCTGACCTCCCTCTCTTCTTCTTTCTGCCTTACTGCTTTTCATCTGGTTATCACTAGGAGTGTTGTTCTTCCACTGAACTCCAGCAACTGACCAGCTATATAATACTGATCTATCTTATAGATGTTTTAATCAAAATCATATTAAGTGAGCATTTGAAGTACTTTAATCAGTGCTCCTTTGAAAAGCTAATTTCCTATGTCAATAGCATAGACATAATTTAATACCAATAGACTGTTTCCACTACATAAATACTTCTTTGTCAAACATGTGAAGTAGATTTGATATTTTATAGACTATAATAGTGCATATAGCACTATGCAGTATGAAATTTTATAAAATTCTCAGTTTATCAACCCCATTTCTGATGCTTACAGAAACTTGATCTTGTTAATTCAAGGCAATCAATCATTTCGGCTTTAAGATTTGGATTTAGGAATGGCTAAAAGCTTAGTTATATTCAGATTTCTTTCATTCAGTATTCTCCCTGTGTTTTCTCAGTATTCCCATGTACTGTGATATATGCACACACACACACACATACAGTTAGCAGGGTGTCCACCACATGAACATAATGTGCTAGTGATGACCACATCTCTTTTTTTTTTTAGCACAGTCAATTCATGGTGATAAATCTGGGGAGCTGAGAGAGCCATCCCTGCTGACTGATCCTCCAACCTCAACCCATATTATCACTGCTGATCTAAGTTGCAGACTTCCCATTGATCAGTTCCCACTTTGTCCATCTATTTTTACATTCTCAGATCTAGAGTTTCCTTGCCTTTTGCCCCTACAGCTCAGTAGCTCTCGATTCTGAGCAGTCTTTTATGCCCTGGGATGAATGAATATTTGAGGCATTCAATGAAGTTGGCTATATGATTCTCTCTCTCTCTCTCTACCTATGATAACACTGTGCTGACCCCATTTTGAATGGGTAATCTGAAATTACCTCCTGCCAGAAACTCAAATCAGTAAAGGGAATAAATTTTGCTCATAGTTTCAGAATTACCTAGAGGTTTGTGTTAATTCTCTTTGATTGATTTTCTAAAACAGAGGCCAGACAGCAGGGAGTTATCTCTGTTTTCCTTTCCCAGATATATTAACTTTCAGGATAGGTTCTTGCTCTGCAACTGTACAGTGGGAAAAACTGTGTATGTCATTATATGTTTTAGTCTATGTTATATGATACGAGGTTTGTGCTGCAATGCCCTCAAGCTTTGATTTGGATTTGCAAGGACAAGTTTTTGATTGCCAGATCCCTTTTTCTTTCTCATGCTATTGTGTTCTAAAAGAAAAATTGCTTTGATTTTAATCTACAGTCCCTGTTAGTAGTTTGAGAAATAGCCTCAATATTTAACTACTTTCTTTTAGACTGTATCTGCCCTCTCTGTAGCAATAAATGCTAATCTGACTTGGTAGTGAACTGTACCAAAATTTATGTGCCAGGGAGGGCCAAGAGAAAACGCCCCTGACAAAACCTGCCAGAACTGTGCTGGTGAGCTGGGCAATAGCATTATTGGGAGGATTGGTGGTTTCTTTCTGCAAGACATGGCTCATGGTAAGTAAGGTCGTAAATACTAATGGGCTTGGAGAGGCTCCATGTTAATAGGAAGCAAGTGACAGCATGTAACCAACAGAATTCAGGAGATCATAATTACCATAACCAAATGACCAACCAAGAGTGCTTGATCCACAGTGAGTTGTGGAGCTGGTTAATAGGGCATGGTGTCTTTGAGACAAGAGAGAAGAGCAGGCAAGAGGATTCTGTGGTGATGGTGGAACAGGAAGTACAGCAAGTAGGAAGTACCGTCTCTGTCTACATCACCATTGTTCTGTCAGAATCTGTCTGATATAACTATTTCAGAACTCTGAAGTTTAACGAAGGTGTGTGACTTCCAGGGGAAGTATCATACAGTGAATCATAATTGATTTCAGTCAATTCAGCCCTTACCCCTTTACAGCTTCGTGTTATCAAGTTACTAAGTCACACCTGACTCTTTTGTGACCCTATAGATTGTAGCCTGCCAGGCTCCTCTGTCCATGGGATATCTTAGGAAGAATACGGGAGTGGGTTTCCATTTCCTGCTCCAGGGGATCTTCCTGACTCAGGGATTGAACCCATATCTCCTGCACTGGCAGGCGGATTCTTTACCAGTGAGCCACCTGGGAAGCCTCTCCAGCTCCAGACACCCAGCTCCAGACACCCAGCTCCAGATACCCAGCTCCCTAGCAGGCAGCCTTGCATACATTCCTACAGCAGCAGGCACTCTGATTATGGGAGCTAGAGGGGGCACCAAGAATCCTTTCCTCCAACAATCAGGGATTTGTGCTGCAAAGATGCAGACTTAGAAGCAGACAGCCAGAGTCCTGAATCTGGTTAAGTCCACTGTGAACTCTCCAGAATCTTGGCTAATGTTCAGTCACAATAGGTTTACTGGATCCTTGGATCCACACAGTGCTCACTTCCTTATCTGTGATGTATATTTGGTATTTATATACTTGAAAATTGGAATAACATTCACATAAAGGCCCTAATTTATTCTGGAGTAGAGATGTAGTGGGAAAGACCAAGCAGAATTCTCTAAAAAGCACCCCTTCATACACACACACACACACACACAACCAAGACATAAACCAGAAACAGTATTATTTCTTAGGGGAGATTAGGCTTAAGTAATAATAGTGATAATAATACTCAAAAAATGAAGAAGCATTACTGGGGAGAATGGTGATCCCGACCACACCTGCATTTACTTTACTAGAATGCCCCCTGCAGAAATAGAATGCATCCTGTAGAGTAACGTACATGTTTAAGACACATGTACTCCAGGACATGGAAGACAGACCTTACAAAAATTCTGGGACCTGACATAGCAGTGAATTTTTAGCCCTTTGGAGGTGGGCTTCCCTGGTGGTTCAGAAAGTAAAGAATCTGCCTGCAATGCAGGAGACCTGGGTTTGATCCCTGGGTCAGGAAGATCCCCTGGAGAATAGTGGCAACCCACTCCAGTATTCTTGCCTGGAGAATCCCATGGACAGAGGAGCCTGGCGGGCTACAGCCCATGGGGTCAGAAAGAGTCAGATATGACTGAGCGACTAACACTTTCATCCTTGGAAGCAGGCCAGGACATTACTTCCAAAATAAAAGACAAATATTTGCACTTTTGAAATACCTACCACGAAATAGGAAGCACAGTAATTGGGAGGCCTCTTTGTGTTCTGGAAGCATCACATTCAACACCTAGTGGCACTAATATGACCCATTAACTAGACGGCACAGAAGGCTGCGAGCTTTAAGTCAGGGCAGAGAAGAAGAGGTTTGGCAGCATGTTCTGGCAATTTTCTAACAACTCTCTTTCCTTTCAGTTGTCCTCTTCCCTCTCTCAGATATATTGCTTCAAAATACACATGTGATAACTTGCTTTGTATAATATTCAAAATAATTATAAACCCTTCATGTCCCTTCAAGACCTGGCTCCCACTGCTCTATCCAAGAGTCTCTGACTGCTTTCACTTCCTGTCCTGCACTGTGACCGTACCACATGCACACACACTGTACCCATGACCAGCTCTTAGATTTCTCAACATGCTATACTGCTCACAGGTGCGAGTTCTTCTGTTTGCAACTATTAATATGTTTAACTGATATCGTTTTCATTTCCAGCTCTTTGAACAATTACTTACCTTGTATTTCTAGCACAATTTAGGTTAATTCCTTCTTGGTAAATTTTTCTAACCTCCCTCCTAATACTTCCCATCTTGCTTAACTAATAGCCTAATTCAGTTAACATATGTCAGCTCTCATTAAATACACCTGAAGCATTTATCATGAAGTATGTTAATTGGCTCTTCACTTTTTTGTCTCTAGATTATAAGATCCCTTGGAAGGGTAGAGACAATGATTTACTCACCTTATACTCCCAGCTCTTCTCATGGTGCTTGCTGGGAGAAACGCTATTACTTAATAAATTATTTAACAAACCATAAGTGATACCCTAAGTGTTCCAAATATTTTGTTGAAATTCTCTCTCCTAAGGTAAAGCAAATTCCCTTTAGCCTCTTTTCAAAAGCTTATATCTTTCCATTTTAGCTGAAATTGCATTCTATGTCAAGGATATCACTTCCTTAATAGCTCCCTCTGTGAAGGATACACTTCTAACCAACTCTCCACAAGCCACAGGGCACTGACATATTCCAAACATTGTTTTTTTTTTTTTACTTTTCAGATGAGTTATTCTACCTGTTGGCACAGCTTTGAGTCTTACAGAATACTACTTAATAATGTCTTTTTGTCATAAATTACTGATTTCTAATTTACATCCTCACATTCAGCAAAGTCAAATTTTCCCACAATTGCAAATATAATGGCAATTCTAATGTCCATATAAATGACAAGTCAAAGAGCCCAACCTCATTTCATGGACTCAATTCAAAGGTATTTTATTTGCATTCCATTTTAGCTATGTCCTCTGACATCCATCTCACAGAACCCAGATGTGTTCCATGTCATAAATATTAATTTAAAGATCAAGGTCTCTTAATTTAATCCCCTGTTCTTTCAGTTCTTTCATACTCCTACTTCCAGTAACCATACTCCTTGATCTCATTATGCTCTTGACTTCTTTTTCCTTTCCATTTAAACCTGGTTGATCAAAGTTCCTTTTAGATTCATTTCTTTTGATAATAAGTCTGGATTCAAAACGAATAACTTCATTAGTCAGGAGTTCCTTATTTGAAATATTAGATATTGAAAACAGATGATTTAAATCAAAACAGGAATTTCTTGAATTATCTGTAGATCTGTAGGTAGGTCATGAGATCAGAACTAGAGACGGAGAAGCAGGTCCCATATACTATGCACCCATGACCACAGCCAACAATATTCTACCTGCATGCTCTACTGAAGACTCCTTGTTCAGCACCAGTAAGTACTAGATGAATTGACTTGTACTGAAAACAGAGCTTCACTGTAAACTAAATATCACTACTGATACTTCTGTCATTGTGTGCTGTAACTAGATTCTTTTACAGTACTTTTGCAACATCAAAAGTTTTTCTGTTGTTTCCTAATAAATTTTGTTGTTAAAAATCAAAATCCAAGACAGGTATATCTGATCGGATGAGGCTCACTGGGCTTTTTCTTGCCCTATTAAAAAGGGATTCTGGGATATTGAATAATAACTGTTTTCAGCTTGCATAATTGGAGCTAGTTTTCATCTGTCATCAAAACTCATAAATTGTTCACTCAGAATATATCCAAAAAGGCCAAGTGTTAGTTTGAGCTTACAATTCAAAGGAGTATCTTTTATATTCTCTGGTGAAACCATTTTTGCCCTTGGGCATAAAAGTTCTAACACAGCAAATAACTCAAATATGGAGATGAGAAGAAACATTTTTGTAAATTGAAAAGTTTGATGAAATCATAATATATATTCTTTCCTCTTCTCCACTTTTTTAGCAGCAAATTTAGTCCACATTTCTAAACCCAGATATAAATCTGTTTGAACTAATTCTCTAATCTTATTCCTTTCTAGTATTCAAATATCTTGTTAAACCATTTGATAGCACCAGTAAATTATTTTTGACCATCTGTATTAGAATAGACCATAATACGCTAGGATAAAATAATCTTACTGTCTCAGTTACTTAACAGAGAGAATGTTTCTTCTCATTCCTACTATAGACACAATGCTTGATGAGGTGGAGAGATCAGAAGGGACACCACTGTAAAAATCACTTAGAACCACATATGACAGAAGCACCACTGAAACCTGAATCTTGCTCAGTTGCAACACAGGGCGAGATAAAGCTGAAGGGCAGTGCTAATGTTCATTACTTTCTCTCTTTGCCCTTCGGCTAGATGCCATCATATCATATCATCTTAACTACCTAACTACAAGAGGGTGAGAAAATGTAGGGCAATAGAATGTTTAGAAAGCACCAATCTATTACACAATTTATTCTCCTAGACAAAAATACCTCTCAAAATTCAACTGCTGACAAGATTTCCCATGTCTAGTATGCTTCAGGGAAAATCCACGTAAGGGTGAATGCTCTAGCAGTTCAGTTTGTACTGGTGGCACCGTAACATCTAGAGTCATCTTTTTGTAAGGGTTAACTGTTTTCTCCTGAGACAACTGGTCACAGGGAATGTCTTACAAGGAACTGACAATACTGACAAAATAAGCACACACAGAATGTGAAACACCTGCTGGGGGATTTATTTTTATTATTGTGGCCCCTAGAGGGGATTCCTTAACATTCCAAAGAACAATGATACCCCCAGTGACTTCACTAAACTGGTTACTCTCTAAACTATGTTGGAACTAAGCTCCCACACTCTGGCATATATGAAACTTGCAGAAGAGTCTAAATTATCGGCTTTGTCAGTTCTCTAGGTACTAACAGCCTCTGGGCCCTAGGGATTCTGCTATGTCCACTGAAATCAGGGTGACTTTTTGGATTATAGCATATTCTCCTAACACTCACTCTACAGAAAACAGGGCAAGAAAGCACTGTTTTAAAAGATACTGCTGCTGCTGCTAAGTCGCTTCAGTAGTGTCCGACTCTGAGCGATCCCATAGACGGCAGCCCACCAGGCTCCCCCGTCCCTGGGATTCTCCAGGCAAGAACACTGGAGTGGGTTGCCGTTTCCTTCTCCAATGCATGAAAGTGAAAAGTGAAAGTGAAGTCACTCAGTTGTGTCTGACTGTTAGTGACCCTATGGACTGCAGCCTACCATGCTCCTCCATCCATGGGATTTTCCAGGCAAGAGTACTGGAGTGGGATGCCATTGCCTTCTCCATTTAAAAGATACTAGCATGTTTCGATGCTGTTCTTAGTGAGAGAACAACATCGAAACATGTATGTTATCTATGGTGAAACAGATCACCAGCCCAGGTTGGATGCATGAGACAAGTGCTCAAGGCTGGTGCACTGGGAAGACCCAGAGGGATCGGTTAGAGAGGGAGGCAGGAAGGGGGATCGGGATGGGGAATACATGTAAATCCATGGCTGATTCATGTCAATGTATGACAAAAACCACTACAATATTGTAAGGTAATTAGCCTCCAACTAATAAAAATAAATGAAAAAAAAATAATAATAATAAAAAAAATAAATAAAAAAATAAAAGATACTAGCACTTCATTAATCAAAAAATTTCATAATGCCGTAGTATTTTTAGGACATCTTTACCTGCCTTGTTTCTTAGAAGTAATTAAGGAATGGGTGTTTAGTTCTACATGATTTGCACACTCTAATATGCCTATCTACCTCACTCACTGAAAATTTTCCTTGTTATTTCAATAAATCTCTGGCATCATAGAGAACGACATGGATTCATGGACAAAAGCAAGGAACCTGCAGCCCAGCTGTAAGCCCCAGTTCTGCTGCTTACTTTCAGTTCCCTGCTCTCCTTCCCCTACCTGTGCAGTCAAGGATAAAAATCCTATTTACCTGATATGTATGTTGTAAAAAAATAAATGAATTAATCCAGGTATAACATTTAAAACAGAGCTTGGAACATATGGAATATACAGAGGTATCAATAAAAATAAATATCTAAAATTTATCATACGCCCCTATTGAGTCCACGATTTATACAAAAAACCAGGCCAAAAATTAGAAAGACTTCAAATTGCCCAAATTAGTTGTTTTAGTAATCCCTAAGACACAAGATGAACCCTGCATACACATCTGTAATTTGGTTTGAATGTCAAAACTAGTGATGATGCAAAAACCTCAGGAGATTATTCACAAAGTAAGGCTTTGAGAGAGCAGAGATGCCCCCAAGCAGGTCCAAAAATGGCTTGAGAGAGCAGGGAGTGGTGATCAGTTTGGGGTTTTATGGTGATTAAGTGATGGGGTTATAATGATGACTCCCTAACATGGCTAGGGTTTATGTGTTTTGAATATTCTACCAGTTCCAAAGAAGGAAACACCTGGGCTGTTTTAACAGTATTCCCAGATAGAGAGCAACAGTGAATTTGGGAAGGGTGGGGCTTGAAAGCTGTCAGTAGTCAAATAAAAAAAAAAGACTCTTCATGACATTAGTATAATGAATTTAGGACTTTGTGTAAGTATAAGCAGCATAGATATATTTTCACCAATATATGTTCTCTGTAGCTTATTACTATAAATATAATAATAATAAATGTTATATACTATTTATTAAGTAACCTATTTTGCCTCAGCCACTGTGCTCTTAAAGAAATTCCACAGGATGGTTCATATGATAGACATAAAAATCAAAGTTTAAAGAAATTAAGCCATTTGCCTGAATTAATACTACCTTAAAGTCAATGAAAGAAGAATGCAGAATAAAGTAGTCTGTCAGAGTTCAAAGCCTCTAACCTTGTTAGTGTGACATAATGCTTTTCTGGTAAACATACTACATTCAGTTCTGAAACTATAATCCATGAAAAACAAAAAAAATCTGGGCTAAGACAGTCAAAAATTATTGAGGTTAGTAAAGAGAACCAAAAGGCAACACTTTTATTTGCATGCAAGTTTAAATGAAAATAATAATTAACTAATAGTAATAATAGTGGTCACTTGGGTTGACTTATAGGGAATTTACATTTAAATCCTTAACTGTTGAGTTAGAAATAGCTCTTAACAATTGCTGGAGAAAAACCAAACATATTTAATTTAAACCTTTAACATCATATCAATTTTCTTACAGATGGTTATTTTTCAGCTATTTAAGATAAGTATCACATACTTATTTAATGATGTTATTTTTCTTTTTCTTCTAGCAGAAGAGTTCCTTTGTCAAAATTCAGTTCTCTGCATGCTTTGTAAGACATTTAATCTAAGGTAAAATACATCAAGTTTAACAAAATCCAAATGTATCTTATTTAAAATAAAATGTTCTTTTATTATAGGAGAAAAAATCACATTTCTTAAATTGTCAAAAACTCTTCTCAAATGGTTAAAATATTATAGTGTCTATGACAAGCAACTAATAATAATAAACTACATGAAAGGGATCTCTGAATTCATGAACTGCTCAACAGATTCTCCTTATCATTTTGATAGGATTCTAGGAACAGTTTCTAAAATAATTTCACACTAAAATGCACAGTTTATTACCAAGTTTATAAATTTCCTTATTGGACAATATAATGAAGAAGGAAACTTCAATAGCTAAAAATCATCTCTAAGGACTGAGAAGGCATTTTATTCACTACTTAACAACACATAATGGCTGTTTAAAAGTGACAAGGGTGGGTGGGAGTAACGCCAACTCTGGGGTCAATGAAATGTATAAATTCTTAATAATACGCGTTCTATTTCATTGTGTCACAAATTCTGAATGTATTATCTTGTATTCAATAATTTCAAGTACAAGTCTACAAGGATTTATTACTTCTTTTTGTGTAAGTCATGATATGAGCTAGGTTTTCAAGCCAAAAAAATGTATCTAGAATAGTGATGATTTAATTTTATCAACACATGATTTTGTTTTCCAGTTCTCTTCAAATTTTAGACAAAGTAAAACACACTAGTTTATAGGTATTATTTCTTTTTTATCTGTATTATAATAATTATTTTTGAATGTCCAATTTAACTGTCTTAAACTCTCCAGAAATATTTTATAAAAATATGAAAAGACATACTATGATGCTATTGTACAGGGAGTGCAGCATTCATGTGCAATGCAAATTAGTTTTTCTTATTCCTCTAGAACTGAATTCCTGACACTGCTTAAAAAACCAAATCAAAGGTCTGTGTATCTTATCACTTACATATTATGAGGCTTTATTATACTTGATAACCTCATAATCAATTATAAATTGGTCAAATATGTGCATAAGGATTGAAAAATAATAATAAAATGGAGTTTTCATGGACACCTTAAAGTAATTTTTCTGTTGGTTTATTAACATAAATTAATGTGAGGACAAAATTTTTGCCAAACAGTGGTTTCTGCTGAGATGTAAAAATTATTTCATGCAAAGAAATTGGGATACATAGTAACTTACTTTGATGCTAAGACCTTTAAGCAAATTTGAACTAAGAAAGTTATGAACTTCAATCATATTTATTAATATGTAGAAGTTTAAAGTTTTACTCAAAAGATTTGGCTTATAGTATGTGGTATAATAGTCTTCTATTTAAAAAATAATTTCTAACATACCAAAACATACCAACAGAAATACCAAAAGAAATACTAAAGGAAATAACATACCAAAAGAAATAACTGCTTCAGTTCTTAAATAAAAGGGAAGTTTCGCATAAATTTAATGAGATAGTATTAATAGTACAAAAATACCTAACTTTAGGTTAAAAGACATTTAATTCAATTTCAGTTTAGTTTAAAATTTGTTATTAATTATAAATAGTAAGTTAAAAACTAAAATAACAAAACAATGCGTGAAAAGATAAGGATTTCAATTCTTTCTCTCTGCTAGTAAGAATTTGATAGAGACAAATTTTCTGGCTTCACTGGACCTCATGTTGCCAGTCTGTAAACATGACTTACTGATACAAATGATATCTGAGTTCATTTGAGGGTTTAAATTCTGTCATTTAATTGTCCAATTACAAATTTTTACACAGTTCTATTAATAACTTTTAAGGCTGTTTAGCTAAATATCTAAGTATGTAGGCTATATTTAATGTTAATATTTATATATATTTTTTAAATTTTTGAATAAAACTCCTGAAGAAACAAATGAAATCACATTTTGTATGTTCTTTAGAAGGCTATATATAATCAAAAGTTTGTTGTGGGATCAAATAAATATGGTTTCCTCCCTCAGTTATTAATCATTTTATCCAAGAAACATTGAGTTATTTACTGTTTGCCACTTAATGTGCTTGAGTCTGAGGATAAAAGAGGAAAGAACAGGAAAATTTTCTCAAAATAAGAAACACGGTCACAATGTCACTCGTAGGAATTGTGGTAAATTAGGGTTGGGGAATTTTGCCTAGTAGATAAGTTAAACTTCTTTCAGATATGGCTTAATATCACTTTAGAAAGATGTCTACTTTCCAATTCCTGGAACCTTTGCATATGTTACATCACACAGCAAAGGTGAATTCAGGTTGCAGATGGAATTAAGATTGCTAATCAAGTGAAAGTAAAATAGTGACATTCTCCTTGATTATCTGAGTAGGCCTGAAGTAATTAGAAGAGTCCTTAGAAGTGGGATCAGGAGGCAGAATGAGTCAGAGCCAGATGTGGCCAACCATTGCTGGCTCCAAACATGGAAGGGTGCTGTGGACCAAGGAATGCAGATGGCCGCTAGCAACACAAAAGGCAAGGAATGGATTCTCCCTCAGAGCCTCCAGAAGCAACAAAGGCCCGCTTATTCCTTGATTTTTGCCCAGTATAAGTAAGATCAATTTCAGATCCTGACCTCTAGGACAGAAAGATAATAAAGCTTATTTAGATAAGATATTTAGAAAGATAATAAGGCTTATAAAGATGCTTACTCCTTGGAAGAAAAGTTATAACCAACCTAGACAGCATATTAAAAAACAGAGTCATTACTTTCCCAAGAAAGGTCCCTCTAGTCGAAGCTATGGTTTTTCCAGTAGTCATGTATGGATGTGAGAATTGGACTATAAAGAAAGCTGAGCACCAAAGAATTGATGCTTTTGAACTGTGGTGTTGTAGAAGTCTCTTGAGAGTCCCTTGGACAGCAAAGAGATCCAACCAGTTCATCCTAAAGGTAATCAGTCTTGAATATTCATTGGAATGAATGAATGAATGGAGAGGGTGAGATGACTGGAAAGAGTAACATGGAAACTAACATTTCCATATGTAAAATAGACTGCCAACGGGAATTTGCTGTATGGCTCAGGAAGCTCAAACGGGGGCTCTTTATGAACCTAGAGGGGTGGGATGGGGAGAGAGGTGGGAGCGAGGTTACAAAGGGAGGGGATGTATGGCCATACACCTATGGCTGATTCATGTTGAGGTGTGACAGAAAACAACAAAATTCTGTAAAGCAATTATCTTTCAATTAAAAATAAAAAAAAATTAAAAAAAAAGAATGCTGAAGTGGGTTGCCATACCCTCCTCCAAGGGGACCTTCTGGATGCAGGGATTTAACCCATGTCTCTTACGTCTCCTGCATTAGCAGGCGAATTCTTTACCAGTAGTGCCACCTGAGAAACCCAATAGCTGTCTTTAGGGACTCAGGAATCATGAGGTGAGAAAGATATTAGAAGTTACACAACCACATTGCAGAAACCAAGATTGATATATCTCTTTCTCTCTTTCCTTTTTTTTTTTTTTACTCTTTCACACACTAACATCCTCAGCCAGTTGGTTGGGAAGTCTAGACTACATCTCTTCCCAGGAAGTACAGGTAATCTGACATTGACACCAGCCTCTCAGCTGATAGTCAGTGGCTCATTGCACTGAGACCATGTCCATTATCTTTTACCTGCCTCATTAAACATCATTTGAATAAAATTCACATCCAGTGAAATACATGTCTCAAGTCTAATTTAGATACATCTGACATATACATACCACTATATCATATATTATAATCAACCCCAGAAAACATTTTATGTGTTTTCTTCTAGAATTGTTATCTCTCATTTTAAATATAAGGCTTTATATTCAGGTTTAGCCCATTTTGAAGTAACCTTTGCATATGGTGCGAGGGACAGATAAAGTTTTTTTTGTTCCCTCAAAGTACTTGTTTCTTCATTCTTAAAACTTCTGACAGAATTCCACTACAATTCCAGTCACTCTTTTTTATGGGCTTTAATAGTCATTCTTAAAGAGATGGGAATACCAGATCACATGACATGCCTCCTGAGAAATCTGTATGCAGGTCAAGAAGCAACAGTTAGAACTGGACATGGAACAACAGACTGGTTCCAAATCGGGAAAGGAATACGTCAAGGCTGTATGTTATCACCCTGCTTATTTAACTTATATGCAGAGTACATCATGAGAAACGCAGGGCTGGATGAAGCACAAGCTGAAATCAAGATTGCTGGGAGGAATATTAATAACCACAGATATGTAGATGATAGCACCCTTATGGCAGAAAGCAAAGAAAAACTAAAGAGCCTCTTGATGAAAGTGAAACAGTGAAAAAGTTGGCTTAAAGCTCAACATTCAGAAAACTAAGATCATGGCATCTTGCCCCATCACTTCATGGCAAATAGATGGGGAAACAATGGAAACAGTGGCAGACTTTATTTTTGGGGGCTCCAAAATCACTGCAGATGGTGACTTCAGCCATGAAATTAAAAGATGCTTGCTCCTTGGAAGAAAAGTTATGACCAACCTAGACAGCATATTAAAAAACAGAGACATTACTTTGCCAACAAAGGTCCGTCTAGTCAAAGCTGTTTTTTCCAGTAATGTATGGATATGAGAGTTGGGCTATAAAGAAAGCTGAGAACCAGAGAATTGACACTTTTGAACAGTGGTGTTGGAGAAGACTCTTGAGAGTCCCTTGGACTGCAAGGAGATCCAACCAGTTCATCCTAAGGGAAATCAACCCTGAATATTTATTGGAAGAACTGCTGCTGAAGCTGAACCTGCAATACTTTGGCCACCTGATGTGAAGAACTGACTCATTTGAAAAGACCCCAATGCTGGGAAAGATTGAAGGCAGGAGGAGAAGGCGACAACAGAGGACGCGATGGCTGGATGGCATCACCAACTCAATGGACATGATTTTGAACAGACTCTGGGAGTTGGTGATGGACAGGGAGGCCTGGCATTTTGCAGTCCATGGGGTTGCAAAAAGTCAGACTAGACTGAGCAACTGAACTGAACTGAGTTGTCATTTTATTATCTCTCTCTATATATATAATTTTATAATTTATGCATATTATATATACTTATATAGAATTATATAACTTTATATAAACAAATGATTATATAATCATATTATCTATTCAATTATGATAATATATATGTTGATATACATGTAATTGTATTATAAAAATTATGTACATATTATAATACATGTATATAAGCTTATCAAGTTTTTTAACTTTTCAAGCAGCCACTATCAACACATTATTTTTATGGTCCATTTTTTTCCCTCTTTTCTTCTTCAATCACAGGTCTATCACTTGATATATTCCCATGAATCACTGCTCAACTCTAATAGCTTATTTACTATAAGCTCTAAAGCTCCAGTCTGCAAATTGGGACCTATTTTTTTGGTTAAATCTAGGCTCCTTCTCCCCAGAGTTTAGTGGCTTCAAGATAACTTTGTTCTCCTTTTTCTTATTAACTTCTGTCCTCTAGTATATCTCATGGCCCTGTCACTGCCTAACTTTAGAACTCTCCCAGTTTCAAATGACATAAGCTGTTGACAATATTGTGGAAATGTCATCTTTGGGCTGAGAGGATTTGACTGAGAAGTAAACTTTATTTCCCTACAGTAAAGAATCTACCTGCAATGCAGGAGACCCAGGTTTGATCCCTGGGTCAGGAAGATCTCCTGGAGAAGGGAATGGTAACCCACTCCAGTATTCTTGCCTGGAGAATCCCATGGACAGAGAAGCCTGGCAGGCTGCAGTCCATGAGGTCACAAAGATTCATCCATGAGGTCACAAAGATTCAGACATGAGTGAGTGACTAAAAGCACACATGTGCGAGTGTGCGCGAACACACACACGATCTCCTATAGAGCTCCAGGGGAACCTCCTAAAGCCTGATATTTAGGCAGTTAATAGGGATAGTATGTTGCGGTGGTAAACTGGTAAAGTTTCAACCCAAGTTTTTGAGTTACAATAGGGGAGGAGGGACTGGTGTTCCCCAGTCATGAATGCCGATTTAGAAGGAATGAATAGCTGTAAGCTGGAGACCTGTCCATTAACTTCTATAAATAACACCAATAGAGGTGTGAATGCCTACCTCCACTATGCAATTTAAAAGCCCTGCAACTAAAGGACCAGAATGCCTGTCTTGGATTCCAATGCCTAGTCCTACCAGATGCTGTGCACTGTCGAAGATGCTGAAACACTGCACTTGCTTCTGCCACTGTCTTTACTTTCCCCCTGATTAACTTTCGTCCAGCCAACCCTCTGTTGTAGGCTGTTTGGTCACTCTTTATCACTCCCTTGATAAGGATTTTTTTTTTTTTTACTATTATAATAGTTATTTCATTAGATCAGGCAAATAGCTAGATATGATCAGAGAAAAGGGGACACAGGCAAGATGGCAGGAAATCATACAACTTGAGAACAACAGGAATCCCTAGGCATATAAAGAAAAGCAGGAACCTCTGGCCTGACAGGAAACCATTTATCTTGAGATGATAAGAGTCCTGAGTGAATGAATGTGTGTGTGCTCAGTTGTGTCCAGCTCTTTGTGACCATGGACTGTAGGCCACCAGGCTCCTCTATCCATGGAATTTTCCAGGCAAGAATATTGGAGTGGGTGGCCATTTCCTACTGCAGGGGATCTTGCAGATCCAGGGATCAAACCCACATCTCTCCTGTTTCCTGCACTGACAAGCAAATTCTTTACCACTGGGCCACCTCGGTTAGAATGCTAGAGGCAAATCTCTGGTGTCTGAATCTAACCTTTTGTTCATTATGCCCTCATTACAGTAAAATTAGCCTTCCATATAAGAAGTACCTAATATGTACTGATGAATTGATACTTCTGATCAAGACTAAAGAAGGACAAAAATCCCACCTCCCCTTGGGAAGGTGGAGCTGGGATAAAAATCAGGAAATTCCACCCCCAAACCCTCCCTCCTCAATGAACATTCTGTCTACTTTTACAGCCCATATAACCAGCTTGCCAAAGAAACTTGGGGTGGTCACTCACCTCAGTCTGCCCGCTCTCCCCTCCACAGTGTAATATTGCTTAATAAATCCTTACTTTACTTTATTGATGAAGAATTGATGCTTTTGAACTGTGGTGTTGGAGAAGACTCTTGAGAGTCCCTTGGACTGCAAGGAGATTCAACCAGTCCATCCTAAAGGAAATCAGTCCTGAATATTCATTGGAAGGACTGATGCTGAAGCTGAAACTCCAATACTTTGATCACATGATGTGAAGAACTGACTCATTGGAAAAGACCCCGATGCTGGGAAAGATTGAAGGGTGGAGGAGAAGGGGACGACAGAAGATGAGAAGGTTGGATGGCATCACCAATGTGATAGACATGAGTTTGAGTAGGCTCCAGGAGTTGGTGATGGGCAGGGAAGCCTGGCATGCTGCAGTCCACGGGGTTGCAAAAGAGTTGGACACGACTAAGCGACTGAACTGAACTTACTTTACTGACCTCTGTGTCTTGTCTATGAATCTTTTCTGCAACAAAACAAGAACTTACTCTCTGGTAACACTTTGATATTATTCTCAGATATTTAAAGAAAAACTACCCGTTTTTAATTGTTTCATTTCCCCTTCCTCCACTCTTACATAATATTGATGTACACGCTTAAGTAAATGGAACCATAGCACAGAGGAATACAGTGTAATGCAATATTTCAAATAGTGAAAGTAACAAACTCATCTTAATAGTCCAAAAGCATCCAATAACATTTACAGGGCACCTACTCTATACATCAGGTGAATCCCCAAGGGAGGCATAGCCATTGTTTGAGAGAAAGTGTTTTAAACATAACTTTTTTTTTTATGAAAGAATCATTTATGATACCTGGCAGTCACTGATAACCATTAAGTTTTATACCATTGAATATGATTTTATTACATTTTGAAAGAATATTTGTGCAGAACATAGAAACCAATTTTTTCTTCTAATGTTCATTTTTTCTTGGATTTAGTCATCACATTTCCTTAAGGAGAATTACCGTTTTCTATTCCTTTTCCACACCATAATGGGTGAAAGAAACTGAAATGTCAAGAATATTACAAAAGTACCTCACACTTGCTTTAGTGCTACAGTTAGCTATTCACATAAATATAATTATAACATAAAATTCTCCATATTTCTTATATAAACTCAAGTGTGAAGTAAACTCATAACAAGTAAACAGTTTTTCTCTTATAGTGCAGGTTGGAACCCAACCACTAAGAATTGTGATTTAATGAGCCTAATAGCATAGGTAGAGGTGCATTTTATTTTCACAATGCAATGACTGTGCATCAGAAAACAAAGTTATAATAATAACAGTTATTTTTGTTTGACTTAAGCATGTTTCTCCTCAGTAAAAGATGTGAAAAACAAGTGGAGACAAACAATAGAAAGCAAAGAATGAGCATGTAGAACAACTCTGAATAATGAATACAATGCAAGTAAATGTGATAATGAAACAGCTGAGTACTTATTAAGTTACTGGTAGCTCAGACAGTAAAGAATCTGCCTGCAATCCAAGAGAGCTGTGTTCAGTCTCTAGGTTGGGAAATTCCCTAGAGAAGGAAGAGCTACCCACTCCAGTATTCTTGCCTGAAGAATTCCATGAACAGAGGAACCTGGCAGGCTACAGTCCATGGGGTCCCAGAATTGAACATGACTGAGATACAAACAAAGCTAGTGGAGGTGATGGAATTCTGGTTGAGCTGTTTCAAATCCTGAAAGATGATGCTGTGAAAGTGCTGCACTCAATATGCCAGAAAATTTGCAAAATTCAGCAGTGGCCACAGGACTGGAAAATTTCAGTTTTCATTCCAATCCCTAAGAAAGGCAATCCCAAAGAATGCTCAAACTACCACACAACTGCACTCATCTCACACACTAGTAAAGTAATGCTCAAAATTCTCCAAGCCAGGCTTCAGCAATACATGAACCATGAAATTCCAGATGTTCAAGTTGGTTTTAGAAAAGGCAGAGGAACCAGAGATCAAATTGCCAACATCCGCTGGATCATCAAAAAAGCAAGAGAGTTCCAGAAAAACATCTATTTCTGCTTTATTGACTATGCAAAAGCCTTTGACTGTGTGGATCAGAATGAACTGTGGTAAATTCTGAAAGAGATGGGAATACCAGACCACCAGACCCACCTCTTGAGAAACCTATATGCAGGTCAGGAAGCAACAGTTAGAACTGGACATGGACCAACAGACTGGTTCCAAATAGGAAAAGGAGTACATCAAGGCTGTATATTGTCACCCTGCTTATTTAACTTATATGCAGAGTACATCATGAGAAACACTAGGATGGAAGAAGCACAAGTTGGAATCAAGATGTCCAATTTATTTCCAAAAATATCAATAATCTCAGATATGCAGATGACACCAGCCTTATGGCAGAAAGTGAAGAGGAACTAAAAAGCCTCCTGATGAAAGTGAAAGAGGAGAGTGAAAAAGTTGGCTTAAAGCTCAACATTCAGAAAAATAAAATCATGGCATCTGGTCCCACCACTTCGTGGGAAATAGATGGGGAAACAGTGGAAGCAGTGTCAGACTTTATTTTTCGGGGGCTCCAAAATCACTGCAGATGGTGATTGCAGCCATGAAGTTTAAAGACACTTACTCCTTGGAAGGAAAGTTATGACCAACCTAGATTGCATATTAAAAAGCAGAGACATTACTTTGCCAACAAAGGTCAGTCTCGTCAAGGCTATGTTTTTTCCAGTGGTCATGTAGGGATGTGAGAGTTGGACTGTGAAGAAAGCTGAGTGCCGAAAAATTGTTGCTTTTTAACTGTGGTATTGGAGAAGACTCTTGAGAGTCCCTTGGACTGCAAGGAGATCCAACCAGTCCATCCTAAAGGAAATCAGTCCTGGGTGTTCATTGGAAGGACTGATGTTGAAGCTGAAACTCCAATACCTTGGCCACCTCATGCGAACATTTGACTCATTGGAAAAGACCCTGATGCTGGGAGGGATTGGGGGCAGGAGGAGAAGGGGACGACAGAGGATGAGACGACTGGATGGCATCACCGACTAGACGGACATGAGTTTGAGTAAACTCTGGGAGTTGGTGATGGACAGGTAGGCCTGGCGTGCTGCGATTCATGGGGTCACAAAGAGTCAGATATGACTCAGCGACTGAAGTAACCTCAACTGAGCAACTAATGCTAATAGATTCTGTATGAAGTATATAAAAATGTAGAAAATGAGAGTAAAACTTGACATGCAACGGAAAATATTTTTTAAGTATTTGCTATCTTCATGTTAAATAGTGTCAAAATATACACATTTTTATGAATTTGGAAAGGAATTTTAAATCACATATCTTTGAGAATTTTGCTCAATGAAACACCAAATTTATTCATACAAATTCTATGCCAGTTGTCTTGAAAAGAGGATGTGTATCTATATTAGGGTTACATATCAATAATGACTATCTACATTTTCTAACAGAATATGTATTTTTAAATATATCTATGTATTCTTTGTATGTTATTTGAAAATCAATACATGAAGACAATAAACCATTAGTTTCTTTTCCAGAATCCAAGTTAAAATTACACGGTTTCAGGTTTGTAATTAACATTTAGCTGGTTTAATGATTTTAGAAATATATTCAATTAATAAATTACTGACATCTAACATATACTAAGAACTTGTTGTATGTTAGTCACTGCTTAAGTCCTATAGGTATGCATACCTAATTTATATCTCATAATCATCCACAAAGTTATGCATCATTATCCAGATTTACTGATGTAGAAACTGGCACTCAGATTGATCAAGTTAGTAGCACACAGCAAATAGACAATCTAGTTCTAATCAAGGTCTCTGAACCTCAGGCCATCTGAGGGGGAGAGAAGAAGAGCTGTCCTACAGATATCCATAAACTGGTGGCTCCCATTTAAATCATCTTGTGTTTAGGACAATAGAATGACTTGGCCTAAGTTTAATTATTGGCTGTTGGTATATAATTAAATCACATCCGTTCTTATTTTTCTTCTAATCTGCTTCCCAGTGTCTAACAGTCACCACTGAAGAACACAAACAGGTAAGACCAATTATATGATTGATACTCTGGTCTGAGCACTAACCCTCAGCAACTCAATGTTCTGTGACAGAAAAGCTCTGGCATTTCACCTGGGCAATCTCTGAGCCCACTGCTTTTCCATGCATCCATTATAAACTATTATAAACTAAACCAGCTGTTTGAGTTAATTTCCTTTTTGCTGATATTTTCAGGGGGTTGAGAAATCTGTCACCTAGAGTTGAGAGCCTCTGTCTACTTCTCGAGAACCCTATGCTGGTTTTCTTTTCCCATCTACCCCTCTACTATGTGTTACCCTATGCTCATTTTATAGTTCCCAGAAATCCCCACTTCTGCAGGTTAAGCTGCAATCACTCCTACTTCTACACAGAACTGATTTTTTTTTTTAATCTCCTTTATAAAAACCACAAAATTTCTTTAAAGCAGGAGGAAGAGCTGAACTAAAAAGTGTTTCATTCAGAATATAAGTGACCTAAATGAAGATGGCACTATCTCAATATCTTATTCTTGGGCATAAGTGGGAACTCTAACTAAATTTACAGTCTATTTCTTTTTCCTCCTGACTTCAGTGGGGTTAGCTAGTTTAGAACGTACATATATGCAGATATTTGCATTTACCATAGTACTTAGACATCACAAACCACTTAAACTCATAAAGGCTTTGGCACTCTCTAAACTGGAAAGCCCTCTGTCCTTAGCTGCCTCCTCTAGTCCCAGGGTGCTGATTTTAAATTAATGAAGAAATATGATTTTCTGGTTAGCTTTTACAATTTCCAAACTCTAAAGTACATATACATATAATTCAAAGCTTTTTGATCTTGACCTTTCTGGAGGAAAAGCTGGTATTTAATTATACAGTGGGTCTAAAGTCTAGAGGTTAACTTGTACTATTTTCTTTTGTACCAGCTTATAGATATCTGATTTACTAGGTACATTTATTTAAAAATTTTTTAGATTTCTTTTGTTTTATCCATTACATTATATTCAATTTTTTCTTAAATTTCTAAAGAACCCAATGATGAGATAATAAAATAGTTTAATATAAAGTATCTTTTCATTAGTTATAAGTTTAATTTCACATTTCTTTTTTTAACTGAAAAATACTTATAAAATCAGTTCAGTTACTCAGTTGTGTCTGACTCTTTGTGACCACATGGACTGCAGCATGCCAGGCTTCCCTGTCCATCACCAACTTCCAGAGCTTGTTCAAAATCATGTCCATCGGGTTGGTGATGCCATCAACCACTTTGTCCTCTGTCATCTCCTTCTCCTCCTAAACTGGAAAGACTTTTGTCCTTATAAATCATATTATGTTTAGTTTAATTGTGAACTCTTGTTTTGCTATATACAATTCATAGATACAGTATTCTGAAACTTTTCACAAACATCAGAGATATATAAAACAAGACTCTCAATCTAAATCTCTTCTCTCTTTCATTTTTCACATTTCTGTCAGATTTGTCTTTTTTTTTTGAAAGTTACAAACTGGATATTTCTATTGCTTTGAATTCAGTTTTGCCGTGGTATAATATAAAGATATCTTGGGATTTCCCTGGAGCTCAGCTGGTAAAGAGTCTGCCTGCAGTTCAGGAGACTCCAGTTTGATCCTGGGTATGGAAGATCCCTTGGAGGAGGGCATGGCAACCTACTCTGGTATTCTTGACTGGAGAACCCCCATGGACAAGAGGAGCCTAGCAGGTTACAGTCCATGGGGTTGCAAAGGGTCAGACACAATTGAACCACTAGGCATACAGAGATATCTTAGCATGACATGTAATGCCCTTATTTACTGTCATTACTCAAAGTTCTCACATAATTCTTCATCTTTTTTCCCACAAATAACCCATAACCTATTTTTTTTCTTTTTTCATAGGTCTCCTTACTATTCCCCAAATCAATAATACCTTCTTATGCCTCCATTTATCTTTTTATGCTATCTTCCCTACATGCAATAGACTCTCCCACTTTCCTGGTAGTCAGAATTTTATCTTATTAAAAATGGAATTGAAAAAATAAATTGGAAGCTTTCTGTGTCTTATCTCTAGAATTATTTACTGTTTCTTCTACTCTTTTTATTTAGACAGCATTTATCACATTATAATTTCCTATACATGCATTTGTCTATCCTTTTACAATATTTTCTGGAAAATGTGACACTATACCACTGTCATCTGAATCATTTGATTATGTAACAAATACAGATTTAGAAACCCCACTCCAGAGAACTACCCTCATCCAAAGATGGTAATGGGTAGTAACTGAACTGTAAGTAATTACTCCAGGTGATTCTTCAGTTCAGTTCAGTTTAGTTGCTCAGTCGTGTCTGACTCTCTGTGACCCCATGAATCGCAGCACGCCAGGCCTCCCTGTCCATCACCAACTCCCAGAGTTTACTCAAACTCATGTCCGTGGAGTCGGTGATGCCATCCAGCCATCTCATCCTCTGTCCCCTTCTCCCCCTGCCCCCTATCCCTCCCAGCATCAGGGTCTTTCCCAATGAGTCAACACTTTGCATGAGGTGGCCAAAGTACTGGAGTTTCAGCTTCAGCATCAGTCCTTTCAATGAACACCAAGGACTGATCTCCTTTAGAATGGACTGGTTGGATCTCCTTGCAGTCCAAGGGACTCTCAAGAGTCTTCTCCAACACCACAGTTCAAAAGCATCAATTTGTCAGCGCTCAGCTTTCTTCACTATCCAACTCTCACATCCCTACATGACCACTGGAAAAACCATAGCCTTGACTAGACAGACCTTTGTTGGCAATGTAATGTCTCTGCTTTTTAATATGCTATCTAGGTTGGTCATAACTTTCCTTCCAAGGAATAAGTCATTGCAGATGGTGATTGCAGCCATGAAATTAAAAGACTCTCCTTGGAAGGTGATTCTAACATGCGTTCAAAACTGAGAACCACTACCCTAGATGTTGAGCTGCTTGAGAGCAGAACAGTTGTTTGGTTCTTTGTTTACCTCTAATAATTTACCTCTATAGAAGTAACAACCTAGAGAAGATAGCAATTAGGTTGTGTAGGAAGAACCTCAGTCTTCCCCCTGTGTCTCCTTTACTCCCACCCTACAGCTAAACTCACAACACTTTTTCTTTTTTTTAAATTGAAGGATAATTGCTTTACAGTATTTTGTGGTCCTCTGTCATACATCAACAAGAATCAGTCATGGGTAAACCCATGTCCCCTTCCTCCCACCTCCCTCCCCACCACACCCTTCTAGATGGTCACAGAGCCCCTGTTTGAGCTCCCTGAGTCACAGAGCAAATCCCCATTGGCTATCTATTTTACATACGGTGATGTAAACGTCCATGTTACTCTCTCCATAGCTAGAAGGATAATTGCTTTACAGTATTTTGTGGTCCTCTGTCATACATCAACAAGAATCAGTCATGGGTAAACCCATGTCCCCTTCCTCCCACCTCCCTCCCCACCACACCCTTCTAGATGGTCACAGAGCCCCTGTTTGAGCTCCCTGAGTCACAGAGCAAATCCCCATTGGCTATCTATTTTACATACGGTGATGTAAACGTCCATGTTACTCTCTCCATAGAGCTCCCCCTCTCCTGCCATCCCCCTGTGCCCATAGGTCTGTTCTCTGTGTCTGTTTCTCCATTGCTGCCCTGTAAATAAATTCATCAGTACCATCTTTTTAGATTCCTTGTATATGTGTCAGTATACAGTGTTTATATTTCTCTTCCTGACTTACTTCACTCTGTATAAATAGGCTCTAGGTTCATCCATCTCATTAAAACTGACTCAGATGCATTTCTTTTTATGGCTGAGTAGTATTCCATTGTATATATGTACCATAGCTTCTTTATCCATTCATCTGTCAATGGACCATCTAGGTTGCTTCCAGTTCCAGCTATTATAAATAGTGCTATAATGAATATTGGGGTACATGTGTCTTTTTCAGTTTTTGTTTCCTCAGGGTATATGCCTAAAGGTGGGATTGCTAGGTCATATGGTGGTTTTATTCCTGGTTTTTTAAGGAATCTCCATATCATCTTTCATAGCGGCTGTAACAATGTACATTCCCACCAGTAATGTAAGAGTGTTCCTTTTCTCCACACCCTATCCAGCTTTTATTGTTCTCACAGCACTTCTGATATCAGATGTATGTGAGGTTTCCCATGCAAAGCTATTCTGTGACACCAGCTGGGTGCTTATAATGTAACTCATTTCTGACACTATCTACCTGGAGATAGTTTCAGATCCCACAGGTTAAGGGCTCAGTCCCACAGATTGCTCCACCTTAAAGTCAGATGCCAATTGCAATTTCCAGTTGTCAATTATGATTCTCACTTATAGGTGGGAGTTCCCATGACCTGCACCTTAGTTCAATTAATTTGCAAAAGCCACTCTCAGAACTCAGGTAAACAGTTTTCCTATTGTCTATTATTATTATAAAGGAATATAATAAAGGATATACAAATGAAGATCATATGGAACAAATTAGTGTAATAAGTAATGTGGTAGGGGCTTCATGGTTCCCCTGGCACACACCGCCTCCTCAGTAACCTGGAAGCTCTCTAATCCCTATACTTTGGGGATTTTTATGGAGGTTTCATATATAAGAATATTTCAATGTTAACTCCATTTCTAGCCCCTCTCCCCTGACTGGATAATAGAAGGTGGGGCTGAAAATTCCAAGCTTCTCATGACTTGGTCTTTCTGATGACTGGCCCCATTCAGGAGCCTGCCCAGAGTACCTCCTTAGAGCAAAAGACACATTCTATTACCCAGAAAATACAAGGGTTTTAGGAGGTCTGTGCCAGGAATTGGGAATATATATAATATATACATAGATATGATAAACTCTCAATATGTCATCCCTGAATGATTAAGATTATAATGCCATAAAAACAATGTCACATAACCTTTTTAGTGCTTTGCTAATAAAAGTCAATTAGCAGTAAACTAGGAATTTGTTTTTATGTATTCATTATAGAATTCATCAGTGATCTTCAGGTTTCTTTGTTGTTGTGAAGGTCTTTGAATTAAAGAGAATTAGAGAACAGATACATGTTGATCCACTTGGCCAGAACTCTTTTCTTATTATCCCACCATGGAACCCCTGGAATACCTTGGAGGCCAAATGGGACATAATGCATAGATTCAGATATTAATTGAGATCTCTTGAATAGTAAAGATTTCAGTGAATCACCAAGCTTACGTTTAGTTTACAGACACTTTTTACCTAGTGAAAATGGAGTATCGGGATGGGGAACACATGTAAATCCATGGCTGATTCATGTCAATGTATGGCAAAAACCACTACAATATTGTAAAGTAATTAGCCTACAACTAATAAAAATAAATGGAAAAAAAAATGTGTTTTTCAGATTTGAGTGATTATACAACTACAAACAACCATCTCAACCACTTCACCTCCTTCATCCCCACCTCATCCCAGTAGTTATTTTGCTTCATTGCACTCTGGCAACTTTCTAACACTAAGGGGAGCTGTTCCTCCTACTTTCTAAGCACAATTTGACAAATAAGATGAACAAAGATATAAAGAAGGGCATGACCAGTTTACTACTTGACCTCAGTTCATGATTTTCTGTACTTATTATTTACTTTGATTCTTAAGTTAAGGCCTTGCTCTGACTGCTAGATTTTAGCTCCAAGATGGGAATACATATCATCTGCCAAGATATTGATTTCTTGTTGTAGCATGGCTTTGTAAATTCAAAAGTAAACAAGGTATATTTTTCAAGATTCTTGGATTTGGATCCTAAACTTTTAATCATTCAATCTTGAGAACCATAAAAAATTAAGTATAAACTTTGAAACTATGTTATAGTTTTAAGTTAGAGTTTCAGGGAATAAAGTATTGAAACAGTAATTTCAAATATACGTATCTTTTTGTGTGAAGTGTTTAAACTTGATCTTTTTTTTTTTCACACATTGGTTTATTCTAGGAATATGTAATTCTACTGATCCTGAAGACCCTCACAGCAATTGTCTCAGGACACCTCTTTCTAGCTTCTTATTTTTCCCCCTAATTTTCCATTTCCCAAAATATGAAATGCAAGGCTGAAATTAGCCAAGGAAGTGTGTGGAGAATATGGATTTGGTATTGAATTTAAAAGATGTCTGAAGTGAATGACTAAGATTGGAAAAATAAGTAGGGTGGATGGGAGCTATTCCAAGCAAAATGTCAAAAACTAATCTCAGACTTTAATGAGTATGCCCAGAAGGAGGGGACAGTGACCTTCTTTATTAATCAAAACGGGATTTATGTTAAAGAATAGTGAGGCATAAGACATATCTTGTACATATGTGGTACAAGATCAGGTAGATTTGGGCACAGAACTTTATATATGGTATGAAAATGAAAATATAGGCTCTAAAAAAGGTAGGGGTAATTGTTTGATGTAGGTGTGAAATTGAAAGCTGAGACTACAAGTATCAAGTCACTTGTCTAAAGGCCTGTGACCATCGTTTCTGCGCTCCACACTCTCTCCCATGCTACCTCATGGGGAAGAAGAGGGATGGAATGAAGAAGTACCTGCTTGGTTAAAAGATCCGGATTTGAATATTATACTGTTTTAATTTTGGAAGGTCAATATGTTGACTCACGGTTTCTTCAGTAAAAAAAAAAAAAAAAATTATCCTCCCCATTCCTATGATTGTCTTGTGATTAGCATTCAAGAATTTCTTTCTCAGAGCTAGGTATATAAATAGAATCCTATGATGATAAGCTGTTGTCCCTGAGAGGCAGGTTATTCTGCTGTTTTGTCATATAATATCCTGAACTTTATCTTAGACCTTTGGGTTTCTCACAAAGTCATATATTTATTTATTTCAACCAAAACAGAGTAATTAGTATTATAATTGGTGGCATTTTACATTAATAGGTTCCAGCAACAGTAACTTGTAGATAGTAAAGAAGCAACCTATTGTACTATGAGTGTTACTTTTGATTATAAATTTTATTCCTCAAATCTGATATTGAACTTGGAAATCTTAAAATCTCAAATATTTTTAAGATAGAAGACATAGTGTTTATATTTGAATCTTTAGAATTTACTATATTTGGTGCTCAGCAAAAAATCTGATGACTGAATGAATGATAGCAGGAGTGAAATTATAGTTTGGTTTCCTGCTCTGAATTTTTAGACCTAAAAGGTATGGATAAATCAGAGTAAAAACTTTGATTTGCTTTTACTGTCCTTTTTTGTTTACTTTTTAGGTTAATGAACAATATTATAGCTTCACAATTGCAAGTCTTACAAACATCTGAAATTTAATTTGTTCAACACTGAACTCTGGCTTCTAAACCCAACATTGTATCTGCTCCTCTGTCCATTTTCCACTTGACAGCAAATGACTTCCCTGTGTGTACTGCTGTTTAAGTCACATCCCTGAATGTTGGACATGGGCAAGGAAGGGGAGTTAGAGATAAATACCAATCGACTTCTAAATTTTGTCAGTTTTATAAACAAGATATAACTGTCATTTGGTACTTTTCCATTCCCTTGGCTTTATCCTTTAAAAGTCACTCTGGTCCCTACCAGGCTTTCTTGCTGATACCTCTACTGTAAAGTGGCAGAGATGACCCAATCCAAGCTTATTTTTCTATCTATAAGTCAAGAGATAATATAAAATGCTGCTATCCTTTACTACACAGTAATGTTCCCCAAAGTATTACCAGGGAATGATTTCATATGCCTTAGAAGTATACACTCTAAAGACAGACTAAGCAATGAGTATTCCTGAAGGAAAAATCTTAATATCAAAATATGATATATACAACATATTATGCCTTATAATAGTGTTTCTTATATTGTGGTTTCTACCACCTGAAGAAGGACCACCTACGGTTCTTGATAAAATATAGATGTGTGTCCTGACACAAACATGCTTGATGGGTTGTTCCAGGAGGAAAGAGCAAGCACAGCTTTTGGAAACATCACAGATGATTCTTACATTTGCAATACTTGAGAAAGAGCAGTTGCTTACAATAGTTGAAAACTATCCCATTAGGAAATCTAGCTAACGCATTATAAATAACTATTAGTTAATGAAAACTTGAATGCTGAACTCCTCACTAATTGTTCCATAAAATAATTAAAACAACACGGACTGATTAAAAAAGGAAATTAGAGAACATGCCATCATGCCATAAATGCAAGCACTGTGGTAGAAAAGTGACTATAAAATATTGATGAACTGTTGACCAGTCATAAAGAGGAAGATAAAAGCAAAGTATCTAAACACGGAGAAGTGCCTGTCTGCATGTCAAGGAAAAAAGTTTCAATATTGACACCATTAATGAGTTACCATCAGCTAAAGTGCCTTTTCCTTTTTTACCATATCAAAGTAATATTCACTGCAATTTCAGAGAAAGAAACAGGTTTATTTTTCTCCTTTCACAATTATATTTTCTAAAGAGCAAAAAAGTGCACTTTAGCAAGGTGATTCTAAATACAGATTTTGTGATCATTAAAGGCTAGGGTACTGTGGCCACCTGCATGAGGCCACCAAAAGTTGAGTTGTTTGGGAACTCACTTGTTTGGGGTCTGGATTTCATGTCATTGAAGGTTTCCCCCCACAACTATTGTTCATGACAAAACAATTCTGGAAAAATGTGAAAACAGACATTTCCATTCTAAACTCTTACTTGGTAGCTGAGTCTTGCTAGAGAAAAATTACACTGGAATGAACGTTGGTGGCATGACAAATTTATGGTTTCCAACTTAAAGTAGAATCCAAGAGTGTTCAGCAATCTATTATCATGGCATTTCACACCATAAAAAAGGGAACAACAAGATATTTCAAAAAATGAACAAAAAAGATGTGTTTATATCCACTTCTCTTAATTAAAGCTTATTTATCTAATTTCTCTAACCCAAATATATATATTTTTCCTTCAAGATAAAGCTCAACTAATGTGTTCAATGAAATTTATTTTGATTTTACCACTTTGTCTCCAGGCCTTAAGTTACAAAGCCCAGAAAGTTCAGTGTCTGATTTAATATCTTTATGGAAGAGAGATTAAGTAAACGTCAATTAAAAATACATTAAATATTCAATATAAGTATACCAAGGCAGGTTTAAGTCATGTTACAATTGCAAAGAAAATAAAATTGGGTGAGATTAAATAATTATAGACAGCCTGGTTACTTAACTATGCTTATACCTTACATTCACTTCTCTTGTAATTTTCTGATTTAAAGCATTCATGTATCTATGCTGAAGAAGAAGTGAAGTCACTTAGTTGTGTCCGACTCTTTGTGACCCATAGACTGTAGCCTACCAGCCATGAGCCTCCTCCATCCATCTATGCTGGGGTTTTAATAAAAGAGTGCTATATTGGGGGCTTTTTTCAGGAAAATTTCTGTCTATCTCTGAATTGAGTATTATCCTAATAGAAGATACATAATTTGATAGATAATTATATCTTAAAGTATATTTATAAAATGCATGCCTAGAAAAATTATTCTTCTTGATACTTCTTTATAATAGAATTTGAGAAAAATTATAAAGCAAATAAACATTTTCATCATAATTTCAATTGTGCTTTGCATATGCTTTGTTTAGGGCTTAATTGTGAAAGTGATGAAACTATAATCATAACTTGAATGAAAATCTCCCCCTTAATGGATCACAGCCTTGTCATGATGACAAGCCTTGCATAACTCAGTGACTCTATAAACCATGCCATGGAGGGCCACCCAAGACAGATGTGTCATAGTGAAGAGTTCTGACAAAACATGGTCCCCTGGAGGAGAGAATGGCAAACAATACTTGAATAGTACCTTGGACAGCAAGGAGATCAAACCATTCAGTCCAAATAGAAATCAACCCTGAATATTCACTGGAAGGACTGATACTGAAGCTGAAGCTCCAGTACCTTGGCCACCTGATGCAAAGAGCTGACTCATTAGAAAAGACCCTGATTCTGGGAAAGACTGAAGGAAAAAGGAGAAGAGGGTGGCAGAGGATGAGATGGTTAGATGGCCATCACTGACTCAATGGACATGAATTTCAACAAACTGAAATGGAGATGGTGAAGGACAGAGGAGCTTGGTATTCTGCAGTCCATGGGCTTGCAGAGTCAGACATGACTTAGCAACTGAACAACAACAAGAACAATGAAAATTTAATCTGCAGAAAGTATTGGTTAAATAAATTTGTGGCAGGATGCTTAGTGTTTAAAAATCCATGTTTGTGATTTATTTACTAATATTATAAGACAAATGTCCAGAATCATATAATTTACTTTTAAAAATGAAATTTATTAAATCACTTGTGAGAAGAGCAAAATTAAAAAAAAAAAAGAGGGGGCTGGACATACTGCATTTGACTCCATTTAAATCAACTTAAACATTTTACAGACATATTTGCATAATTTTCCCCAACATGTGATGACATTTATATAGTCTACTCTTTAAAATATATGTGTGTTCATAACACACACACATACAAATAAAGATGCACACACATATATATTTATAGATAGAATCAGCAACACTTAATAGTATATTTCATTAAATTTTGTCATGTAAATTCCCTAACTCTTCATAAAAGTGATCTATTTTGCTTCAGTTGCAGAAGTGTTGGAGCTTTTATTAAGTTACAAATATGTGTTGGTTATATCCAAACTTATGCGTCATTATTTTTGAATAAAGAATGCTAACTCCTCTCTTTGATAATTTTCTTTGCTTCTCTGGATTGTTTCAAGGCATAACTCATATTCACTTCTAGTATTAGTGCCTTTTTTTTCCCTGATAAAATCCAAATTTTACCTAAATTGAATTTCCTGAGATAGATAATTCTCTTGGCTAGTAATTGAGTCAGTTTTAACATTGCAGATATAGTGGGGTATCTACAGGTGAATGTTACAGAGTGAAAGAATAATATCTTAGAAAAGTATAAATATCAGGGAAAAGGTATCTATGAGCAGGAGTATGCCCAGCATAGCGACAGCTGTCATTAAACAAAGGGAATGATTATTTTGATTTGATCCATTAGATGAACAGATACTAACACAAGCACAATATTTGGCAAGACATAACTTGGGAACTCCTCTTCAGCTGACTGATTTAGAGAGGGACCAAGGAAGGGGATTTATAAGCTTGAGAACAAATTGATCAAGGTTTGGATTATTTTGTACTATAGAAGAAAAATACCAGTCAGCGAGGCCTCAATTAGGGAAGACAGTATACAGTACTAGGGGTAGGTACCTAATCTTCATAACTCATCTTCCTTGCCCTGACCCTATGGTGGTCACCCTGTGATTTCGAATCCATGCTGAATTGAAGGATGAGAGAATTAATGGTTCACATCTTTGAATATAACTAAGGAATATGACAAATGTGAATGTGATTGGAAAGGAAAGAGAAAATTGTAGCAGAGCATGCTTTTGAAGTTATACTAAAGGAATTTTTGGACATATTGATATAGATATAACACTGTTACACTACTCAAGGAAATTTTTAGGCTCTGTTTATGTTCTACATCCACAGTATAGAGCAAAATGCATTGCTACTTTAGCAGACTTTTCCCAGTTTTCACCTCTTCATGTCATCTTTGTTATTCCACTCCCTTCTCCCCCTGGATCTACTCACATTATGGAAATAATTCATTTACTAATATAACTCTAGCATATGAAAAGCTGCTTGCAATAGTTACTTTATAAATATTGCCATTACTTTGTAAAAGTAAAATAAAAGTTACTTTATTAATATTGCTGACTACATGAACGATTTTTAGCAATAACTTTTACATTAGAATTACAGCTGCCAAAATAGTATTTGTTGTGTCTTGTCACCAAAGAAAATTCTTGCTGACACTTGCACCTGGTATAAAAGATATTCTGAAGTACATCATAGTCAGTGAAGCAACTAAGTAAAGGGGTCAATTACAAGAAATTCAATTGTCGCTTAAAATTATATATTTTATATTAATAACATATGCTTTAAAAAATTTTACCAGTAGTTAATATTTAAGCAAGGGACTCTCCAGTCTATTATCTTCTTTACCTCCTAGATCCATGCACATGCTCCTTCTTTAAATGAGTCATGAAAGTGGCTTGATCTCCCAGGTTTTACCTGGAAAGTTAATGCAGCTAGTTTCCTAAATCACCTCAGGAAAGAAGGTGATGAGAAAGAGGCCAACATCCAGAATAGTGAAGGAAACCATCAAGAGCAACCAAGAAATGAGTGCACTTTGTGTTCATAAAATAGTAAGAGACCCTCAGAGATCATGGGATATGCTAGAAAACAAAATGAGATAAATTAGTATCAGAAGAAAAAAAAGATTATTCAGAAAAAAAGACTATAATTAAAGAAAATAAACTTTCTCTGTGACACTTTAATTTCCAGGGTATGTAACAAGATAGATAAGAGTAATTTGACTTTCCTTTAAGTGCTATATTTTTGGTTCTTCTAATAGTTATGACTTCCTGGACTGGTTCTATCTTCTAGGTCTTATTGTTTTCCATACTTGCACATTTTTTTTCTTTTTCTTTTTTTACAATTGTGCTTTAACTTACATATTATTTCTTAGGTTGTACTTTGTGGTTTTCAATAGATTGCATCCTTCTTTATTTAAGCAATTAGGGTTTTTAACTTCTAAGAACTCTTTCTGTTCTCTGGTTGCTCACATTTTTCAGATAGTTTTGTTCTTGGTTTATGCATGAGATATTTATGCTGTTTACATTCTGAAAATTTCTTGGACTTAATGAAATATGTTTCTCTTATCCAAATTAATTATATTTTTTCTAGCATTATTTAAAAAAAATCTTTCATTTAGCTTGCTTTTATTTAGTTCTCATGTTTCTGATGATCTTATAATGATTTTATATTAAGGAACTACACAGAGTTTCCTTGTTGGTTCATCTACTATGAGTTTCCTCATCTATCAGTTCTATGGTTGTTGATGTCTTTGTCAATCACCCTGTCCTCTGAAGAGGAAATCTGAAAGATTTGTGGCATAGGACATGTGTATTAACTGGCAGAATTTGTTTTAGTATTATTAAGAGCGAAAGTAGCTATAAGACCAAGGGACTCTTAACCTATGAAATTGATAAGGGATCTTTGTCAGTCTCAGAATGCAATAGAAATAAAAACAAAGAAATGGGACCTAATCAAACTTACAACTTTTGCACAGCAAAGGAAACAATGAAAAAAACTAAAAAGACAATCTACAAAATGGGAGAAAGTATTTACAAATGATGTGGTAGACTAGGGCTTAATCTCCAAATATACAAACAGCTCATACAACTCAACATCAACAATAAAACAACTCAATCAAAACATGGGCAAATGACCTTAATACATATTTTTCAAAGATCACAGGCAGATGGCCAATAGGCACATGAAAAGAAGCTGAACATTACTAATTATTAGAGAAATGAGAATCAAAACTACAATGAGGTACCTGCTCATACCAGTCAAAATGGCAGTCATTAAAAAGTCCACAATAAATGTTAAAGAGGGTGTAGAGAGAAGGGAACCTTCCTACACTATTGATGGGAATATAAGTTGGTACAGTCACTATGAAAAATGGCATGGAGGGTCCTCAGAAAACTAAAAATAGAATTAGCATGTGATCCAGGAATCCCATTCCTGGGCATCTACTCAGACAAAACTGTAATTCAAAAAGATACGTGCACCCCTATGTTCATAGCAGCACTGTTCACAATAGTCAAAACATGGAAACTATCTAAATGTCCACCAACAAATGAATGGATGAAGAAAATGTGGTACGTCTATACAGTGGGATACTACTCAGGCATTAAAAAGAACAGAATAAAGGCATTTGCAGCAACATGGATACAACTAGAGATACCATACTAAGTAAGCCGAAAAGAGAGAAGACAAATACCATATGATATTTATATTCCACATTTATATGTGGAATCTACAACATGGCACAAATAAACCTATCTATAAAAGAGAAACAGACTCATGGACATAGAGAACAGACTTGAGGTTGCCAAGAGAGAAGGGAAGGGGGAAGGAGAGGGATGAACTGGGAGTCTGGGGTTGGTAAGTGCAAACTATTACATTTAGAATGGGTAACTATCTGTATAGCACAGGGAACTATACTTGATATACTGTGATAAAATATGATAGAAAATATTTAAGAAGATGTATCTATATGTATAACTGAGTCATTTTGCTGTACAACAGAGCCTGGTACAACATTATAAATCAACTATACTTCAATTTTAAAAAAAGAAAAACAGATGGGACCTTCGTGTTACTCCATTTTATAAGGGACTTGAGTATTCATGGACTGTGGTATCCATAGGTGTCCCGGAACCAATCTCTTATGGTTACCGAGGGAAGATTGTATTTTCTAGTGACAGAAATTTCTTTCCCCTCAGCAATAGCCATCAACTTCACTTCTACCCCCAATAAGTCAAATTCACTTTCTCTGGAATTTGGCCTATCTTTGTTCAATCAAGAATTTGATTTTTTCTTTATGACTTAACTTCACACTGTATGACATTCTAGGCCCATCACATTTCTAGCACAACATTATAAAGCAATTGCACTCCAATTATTAAAAAGAATATGATCGGTGCACCTAACACATAGCAAAATTTTAAAATAAACCCCATCTGATTCTTAATTTCCACTTCAGACCTTGATCCTCTATGAGGTCACACCTGTCACATCATTCACCTCTTTAGCTGTAGACTCTGCAATAGCCAGTGAGGATTTTAACTAACTCCACTTCTTAATCTCGCAGTATATTTCCAGTGCTTCTCCATCTTCCAGAACACAACACTCAAACTCCTGTGCTAGGAAATTCTGTTCTTGTTCTGGCCATAGTTTTGTTCTAATGTTTTAAGGTATTTGTGTGGCAGTCTCAGTAAGAAAATAGTGAAGGACAGGGAAGCCTGGTGTGCTGCAGTTCACGGAGTCACAAATAGTATGACATGACTCTGCAACGGAACAACAACAATAGTGAAAAGGAGAAGCAAATATATATTCTTGGTTCACCATCACCAGGGGAACTCAGTTACAGAGATAAAGGAGAACCATTTCTTTCACAACAATTAAAAAATGATTAAGTATTTTTACATTAGAATATGAAGACTAAAAATCTGTTAAAGTCTTGGTGTGATACAAAGAAAAAATTGTCAAAGCAAGTGGAAAGGGGCAAGAACATTTTAAAATTGTACAGTAGAATTAAGACAATAAGAAATTAACAATATTCAATAATTAACAATAATATTGTTAACAATTGTTAATATTGCTAATTTTGGCATCATTAATATTGTTAACAATATTAACAATTAATAAGAAGAAGAAATTAAAAAAAAAAAAAAGAAGAAGAAATTAACAAATGAAATTAACCATAAGAAAAATGTAAAACAGTTATTATGGTCTACAGATTCCACCCCCTCTTTTTTGCCCTTAGAAGATTAAGAAGTAAACATTAGGCCTTTACTGGGAAACAGTTTAGTTTCTTGTATATCAATTTATGCTTAAGATTAAACAAATTTTAATTTTTCTCTTTCTATATTTTTAGTATATTTTGTTTCTAACTTCAAGTTCTTGATATCTTTGCCAAGTCTTGAGTTAAATAATCCCTTAGAAACTAGATTTAGATCGACCAGATGGATTGAGTGGTTCTTTTCAGAGCTTTAAAGATTTTTACTCCTCGTTTGGAAACATAGGTTAGAAATATTCTTTACAGAAAATTGTACAAACAGTGATTAGTTCAATCTTGGTTATGTTGCATTTTATAGAAAAATCTTACAAAATTTCTTGGAAGAGTTTAGCATGTAGTTATCTATTATTAAATAATTATTCCATTCTCCTTTTTAGTAAGAGGTTAATAGGAAAATAAAATTATTCTACATATATAACATAAACACTCATAATATCTGATTTTTATTAATTTTCACTATCAGTTCAGTTCAGTCATTCAGTTGTGTCCAACTCTTAGCAACCCCATGGACTGCAGCACACCAGGTTTCCCTGTCTATCACCAACTCCTGGAGCTTGCTCAAGCTCATGTCCATTGAGTTGGTGATGACATCCAACCATCTCATTCTCTGTCATCCCCTTCTCTTCCTACCTTCAATATTTCCCAGCAAAACTGCCTCTTTTTCAAATATTCTTACTATATGTAGATTACAAGCTATATTTCATGTTACTTTAAAAGATTTAATAGAGTTGAAGTATTTGATACTGAATCAAGTAGTCAGCATCAATACATTAGGAAACTGACTTAATAATCAAATAGGTTTTATTAGGTAAGAAATCATAACAATGAATATAAATTCTCCTTAAAAAGAGTTATAAAATGATACTAGTGTAATAATACGAGCGAAAATAAGAAGCTCTGAATAGTATGTATTGCTTGGGATTGGCAAGTAATTTAGTATGGCAACTGTATAGAATACATTAAAATTTTAAATGCTTTATAAGTCAGTCTTGAATTACAACAATTTGAAACTAATTCATCTTGAGACTACTTTTTTGCCTAATAGGCAATGTCCATATTCATCTTCAAGCTTATTTCCCATGATTCAGTCAGCCAACAAATAATCACATATGTATTAATCATCAACTATATGCAATAAAACCTTAAGAGCATGATGCTGAAAAATGTAGAGTCTAGTGTTTGACACTGAAATGAATCATAACTGTTTTTGTACAACATCTAATGCACAAAATAAGTAAGCTCAAGATGCTATTAGATGTTCCAGGAAGAGTCCTTCTCAGACTCAGAGAGTTTCTCTGAAGTACCTTTACAGAACAGGTAAGACCTAAGATGATTTCTGAGTAGTGATTGCTGCTGCTGCTGCTAAGTCGCTTCAGTCGTGTCCGACTCTGTGCGACCCCATAGACGGCAGCCCACCAGGCTCCGCCGTCCCTGGGATTCTCCAGGCAAGAACACTGGAGTGGGGTGCCATTGCCTTCTCTGGACTAGTGACTAGGTGCCATCCAATTTAGGATGCATTTGGCTGGGGCTGGAAGTACATGATAGGAGGTAGAGAGATGAGTGAAAGATGACAAACTTTAAATGCATTTAGACAAGTTTCATGCTGAAATATAGTGTGTTCCTTTGATTGTGATGGCATGAGAGGGAGAGGGAAATACTAAAAGCTGAACCTAGAGAAGTAAGGGGAAAAAAGATGATTTTTGTATGCTATATCAAGTTTATAGCAGTTCAAGATAGAAGTTTTTGAGAGAAATTAAAAGCCCAGTAAGTAAGTTTTAAATATACAGTAATCATATTTAAACAATCTTAAAAAAAAAAGTGTAGGTGTATTATCAATAAATTTGAAGATAAACTATACTTGAAGAGCTACCAGTTATGAGACTCTTACCATAAATCAAGTGAGAGAGAATATCAAACAGAACAAAGATAATGGCAGTGAGATGGGGAAAACAAAAAAAGACAGACGAGCAGACGAGAAACATCAAAGAAGAAAAATCAATAGGCCCTAATGGTTGATTCAATATGCGGTGGAAGTAGAGGTGATAGTGGTGACTGGATGCGAAATACGGAAAAGTCAAAAATATCTGCATTAGCAAAACTGTTCACCAAGGTAAACAGGAGGGTGAAAAGCTGAGTTTGAACAGGTTGAGCTGGAACTGCCTCTAGGGCATCTAATTTGAGCATTCCTCTAGGCAGTTCACTTTCACTTTTCACTTTCATGCATTGGAGAAGGAAATGGCAACCCACTCCAGTGTTCTTGCCTGGAGAATCCCAGGGACGGGGGAGCCTGGTGGGCTGCCATCTATGGGGTCACACAGAGTTGGACACGACTGACGTGACTTAGCAGCAGCAGCAGCAGCATCTAGGCAGTTAATTACATGTGTCTGCAGTTAGAGAGTGATCAGAGCTGTAAATATAGATGTGGAGGACAGCAGCACATACATGGTTTTTGAACATGTGGGAATTGATGATATTACCTTGGGATAATGAGTAAACTATGTTTGTTAAAAAATCCTGAAGAACACTCACCTTTGTGAGAGAGAGGAAGAAGGTGAATTGGAAAAGGAGGCTGAACAGAGGTAGCCAGGTAGGTAGGAGGAAACTCAGGAGAGTGCATGTCACAGAAGTCACAAATGAGAGTAGCAAACATAATAGTGTTATTATTAGAGGTCACCTAGGTGATAATAAGGACATCCTTGGTGGCTCAAATGATAAAGAATCTGCCTGAAATACAGGAGACCTGGGTTGAATCCCTGGGTGGGAAAGATCCCCGGGAAAGGGAAATGGCCACCCACTCCAACATGCTTGCCTGGAGAATTCCATGGACAGAGGAACCTGGTGGGCTACAGTCCATGGGGTCACAAAGAGTCAGCCATAACTGAGCAACTAACACTTTCACTTTCAAGTAATAATAATAACCTGAAAACTGCCCATGCAAGTCAAAGACTCAGGGTTATTATAACAGTGGATTAAATGCTTACAGTAAGATGTTAAGAGAACTCACAGTGAAATGTATGGCAGAGGGAATGGAGAAGGAGGGCCAGAGAGGACCAGTTTAATCACCTCTTTGAAGTCAGTGCTCTGGTGGTCTACTGTTCATTATGGAAATTACATTCTTCATGCCACTGCCTTGCTTGGGGTAGCTAGCCTTTATTCACTCTTTGGCATCTTGTAAGAATCTGTTAAGTCCCATAGCCTCCTTAACTTTTCCCTGATTCCTATGCCTATGCTATTATTTCTTTTTCAAAATGTTATATAATTTACCTCTTTGTTTAAAAGCTGAAAGTATAGGGCAAGATTAGTAGTCTTGAGCAACAGCTTATGACTCTAGCTTATTTGAGCAGGGAAAGGGAGTTTATTGAGAGAATATAGATGGGAAGACTGGCATATCAGAATGAGATAAAGGAATAAAAACAAATAGATTAAAGTCAGAAAGCAATGCAGCCAAATGCCACCAAGAAAAATATTAATATCTGTCTAGCACTAATGGTCACACTTCTACCAGTACCATTGTATCTGGACTCTTTTGTTGATGACAAAAGGTATCCCTGGAAGCACCACCCTTTCTACCAGAGAACAGTCTTTATTCTCGCTTCTTTTTTTCAAGCATTGCTCCAAATTCAAAATTCCTAACATCCTTTCCCATCCCTACCCTCTGACATTGGTTGAGCCCAGATCTTATGACAAGTTCATAAATTCTAGGGAAATGAGAAAAAGTCTGGTATTTTCAGCTTCTATACTGGGAGACATGTTCTGCCTCCCATTGAGTCTTAGTTTACATAAAAAATCTGTGTAGACAGTCCTCAAAAGTATGATGAATAACCAAAACAGAAATCACATTTACACAATAATGATTAATTTATCTTTTTTGCCCTGCAAGATATTTGTTATCCGCCTAAGGAGACTATAAACACTTTTGGCATGGTAACTTTGTCTTCAGTTTGTTATCTTCCACTTGCTGCTGCTAAGCTGCTAAGTCACTTCAGTCGTGTCCGACTCTGTGCGACCCCATAAGTTAAGCACAATTTTCAGAACATGAGCATTTGATAACTACTCAATGGTGGTCGACCACATTATTAACCTCACCTCTTCACTCCTACATAGTTTCATATTCCTCGTCAAGTGGTTTTTCAATTTCTCTTGTTAAAGGACAGAGTATATTCCCCTGGGCTTTGACTTTTGCTTTATCATGTAGTTTATTTAAACAATAAAGTCAGGTTGAAGTAACTGCGCAAGCATTTAAGCCTGGACTTTAACAAGAGGCCCTGTCCATTTCCCCTTGTGTCTTGCGCTCCTGCCATTGCTGTGAGATCAGTGTACTGGGACCAAACATGGTTCCCAGGTTGGGCAAGAAAACTACAAAGAGAAACTTCAGCAGGCAAGCCCCATGCATGTCATCAGATCCAAATGAATGTGAGCTAAGTATACACTAACTGTCACATGCTGACGAATTTTGGTGGAATTTGTTAAGCAGAGGTAAATAACTGATACAAATGTTTGGGAGACATTTTTTTCCATATTAAAATGAAAGCTGCATAAAAATGGCAGTTTCATTTTTTAGATTACTTCCACTGAATGAGAATATATTCCCCCATATATATATATATATATATTTATATATATATAAAACCTTTCAAAGTCTGTTTTTAAATGGCACTTTATCTGTATTCAGTATCTCTGTCTCAGTGCCCTTTTATGTAGAAAATTTAAAAAGGTTTCCTTTTTAAGTGTTCTTAATCCTAACAAGCTCAATATACCTGTTACATACTCACTTGTGAAGGTTACAGCTCAAGGTTATCATTGAGTGAATCACATGAAAGGAAAAAAAAAAAAATCTCCAAATCAGTACTATGTTTGAACTTGCAGTATCTATACAACTGTGGAAGTGAAGAATATTGAACCAAGTCACAAGCATCTTTTGCTGAAAGTCATCTGAGTAAGTCTATACACCTTATAGTCCCTTGGAGTAGGGTACCTTGTAAACTATTGTACCAAGTGACAGAGAAACAATTAAGAAAACAAAAGTTTAAATATTTAAATCAAGCTGTTACTTTCCTTTTTCCTTATTAAAAACTTGTATGACTTACTGATACGGATTCAGGCACACAGTAACTGCCAACAAATAAGCACTGCATATTTCATAGTTCGATACCAAAAAAGACAGAAGTCACGTCAAGATAAAATGTGCAAAAATACTACATTAAACAAAAATTAGTAATAAAAAATAGAAATGTCAGAGATAAAAGTGAGAAGCGCCATTGTTATATGTTCAGTTTATTGTAGGGAGATAATGTGTTTTAAACGCTACATGATATATAATTGGAACTGGAATAGTTATGTAATTAAGATAGCTTGCTGCTTTCTATTATAATCTCCACCCACTAGAGAGATGACAGATGGATAATTTTAAGCTTTTAGCTGCAGAGAGGGAATGGGCTTATTGCTTCATCTGTCAGGTAAGCCACTTTGCAGTCATCTTCAACTTCATTAAAGCTTCCCCATCCTAGAAGAAACACATTTCAATATGGAAAATAGGTTGTTTGGGGATATTTATGCTTCACCTCTCTCATTGCTTCAGCTGTCCTTTGTCAGATTTGTACTCAGAACTCTTCTACAAAGTCAATGATAAATTTGGCAGTATTCCTGCAACCCACAGAAACAAGATAATTAAGGCTGAAACTTTAATCAGCTCACCATATCTAAACATTTTCTTTTCTTTCACGCTGACCATAAACAAAATTCAAATTAATGTTTTTATCCTCTTCCTCCTTTAATTAACTAACAATTAGCCTTCCCGTCTCTAATATTATATCATATATTGGTTGATTGTGCTACAAGGTTAAGACTAGCACACTGGGCACTGAATACAATATCATAGTCCTATCTTTCAAAGGATGCCAATTTTACTCAAATTTAAAGAGTAATTAACTATAAGGCACCACATCTTGTTTTTAACTTCATTCACGCTGGAAAGCACTGACGAAATAGATAATTTCAATACTTTTAAAAAGTTGAGGCATACCATACAGATAAGACAATAATAAATGTAGAACAATATTAGGGTGAAACTAGAGGAAAGATACTTCTGCAACCATTATATGCCAAAAAGTCCATTTATTCAGCTGGCGAATTGAATAAATTATATGAAAAGCCCCATGATAGTTTGTTTCTTTGTTTAAGAGGAATTAGCACGGGCCATGCTTACAGTCACCAGTTGTAATTACAGCAGTCTAGTTAGGTGAGAGTATCTCAGTAAGCTAAACATGGCAAGTAATTATGAAAATCTGTCAGCAAATAGTTTTATGAGAAGTTTCCTGATGTGCTTGCTATTTAATGTATCACAATTTAAAAATTTACCAAGCATTATTAAAATGATCTATGGTCTACCTCTTAAATTATTAGAATGCAGTATCAAAGAAATCCTGTTTTTTTTCAGATGTAAGACACAGTATGCTTGTTAAGATAACCATGAAAGCAGGAAGACACCCACTTAACTAAGAATTATGCCATAAACTTTCAAATCCTGACCACTAAAAATGATTTAAATTTTTTCAATTTTATAAAACATATCTAGTTCTACATATGTTAGCTATTTAATTGATCAAAAGCAATTACTTGCACATAAGATTGTGTAGGTCTAGAATTTCACCCAATAAACATTTCCAGCATTTAAAGCTTAGGCTATGTAATAGCTGACTGCTTTCTTTTGCTCAGCTAAAATGACACATTTCCATTTAATTAAAATCTCAAAACATTGCTTGATTTCACACTAGAATTGTGGTTTGCTAAATGAATAAATGGACTTGTCATCTAATGTTACAATATATTGTGGACTGCATTCCGATTCGGCAAAAATCCCTGGGATTTCAAGACCTTAATTAATATATTTACATGAAAAAGTGACAATTTAAATAAAAAGTGAAAATAAAGTGGACCAACAATGTTGTCTCATCTTTTATTTCATTTAGATAAGGTATAACAGGAAGTTCCTACTTTCAATTGCCACTAGAGTAACTGTAAAAACAGCCTGCGTGTGTATGTGTCTGATCGTCCAACTCTTTGCAAACCTATGGAATATAGCCTGCCAGGCTTCTCTGTCCATGGGATTCTCCAGGCAAGAATACTGGACTGGGTAAAAACAACCTAGACCCACACAAAACCAGAGCTGCAGTTTTTACATTTTTATATTTATTTTTACACTTTTTATATCAAATCCATATTCTGAGTTTTCAATATTTTTAATCTTAACAACGAAGTGATTATATTTGAATAGATGTTTATCAGAAATGAAATATCCTCACTAAAAATTATCTATGTATTTTTGTATTGTATTCATATTTTCAGGCTAATTTAAATTTTATCATTATAATGTGACTCTGGCATGCCTAACATTTTTTAAAGAGAGCAGATTTTTGGCCTAATTATTAATAAAGTAAAAATAAAAAGCAGTGAGTAACAAATTAACCATAATGCAAAGGAAATTGCTTTTTTCTTTCAAATAAACTAGAAAGTGGAGATGAAACCAGAGACTTGATAGTATTTCCCTGAATTAAATTTGGTAAAGTGTACTTTGGGTAATAGTTGGAAGAACCTTGTTTGCTAATTCTCAATTTAAAGAGACACAATACCAAAAAGGAGACCCTCCTAATTATTTAATTAATCTTTGATCCATTATATTAAAGAAAACATTGAATTAAGATGTTTATTAGTTATAAAATGCAAATTGTTTTGATTGCACAGCAAAATTATTATATCTTATTTGCTATTCCAGTCAGAGAATATGGACTTCCCAGGCAGTGCAGTAGTAAAAGAATTTGCCTGCCAACAAAGGAGAAGCAAAAGATGCATGTTCAATCCCTGGGCCGGGAAGATCCCTTGGAGAAGGAAATGGCAACCCACTCTGGTATTCTTGCCTGAAGAATTCCATGGATAGAGTAGTATGGCGGGCTAGTGTCCATAGAGTCACAAAAAGTTGGACACAGCTGAGAGACTGAGCACACACACACATACACACATTCTTAGCAAATACCATCGCTCCTGACATGAAATAAGTTTAATTGTGTATAAGAGGTAAAAAAGTTATGGGAACATCAGTATTTTAAAATTATTATGTAATTCTTTACACCAGAAGTAAAAAGAATAAAAAAAATTGTTTTTCATGTGCTTAAAATAGGAAGGGACTCATCAAATCCCATAGCATCAAAAGATAAGGATTAAATGCAGTGTAGTTTGGAACATATCAAGAGAAGGGAGTTGAGGTCACTTACACTAGGCTTATGTTCTGTGTTTATAGTAAGCTATGATAAAGAATAAAGGCAATTAATTTCAAAAGCTCAAAGCTTTTATTCATTTTGGAGGAGGAGTGCAAGAGGTGCAGTCAAAATGCAAAAAGAAGGCCAAAGAAAACTAAAAACCCGTTTTATCTACCAACAATCCTAAGTTTTAGAAGTAGCAGTGACTCATGCAAAGTGGAAAAAAAAAGGAAAATAAAAAAATATATACACATATATGCATGTGCGTATGCTAAGTTGCTTCAGTCCTGTCTGACTCTTTGCGACCCTATGGCATACAGCCTGCCAGGCTCCTCTGTCCACAGGATTCTCCAAGCAAGAATACTGGAGTGGTTTGCCACGCCCTCCTGCAGGGTATCTTCCCAGCCCAGGAATAGAACCTGCTTCTCTTATGTCTCCTGTTTTGTAGGAGGGTGCTTTACCACTAGCAATACTTGGGAAGCCTATATATATATATATATATATATATATATATATATGTATGTATGTATATGTATGTATATAAATGCATATATATATGCATTTTAAAAGTTTAGGGCATTTATTTGCAGTATATATTTTATGTTTTATATATAAATATAGAGTAGATAAATATATACCTAATATGTATATATTAGGTTACATATATGTGTATAATTATGTTATATATGCACACATACACACACACACACACACACACTTTGTTTCTTTAATTTGGCATACTATTAAGAAAAACAGACCTGTGGAGGCTACTGAGACTCAGAAATGAACAAAATAAAAATACATACTAAACCATAAACAAAAATCCCACATATCAATCTAACCATTAGCAATGGAATAAGATCAAGAAAAATTGTACAGTCTCAAAAACAGCATTTTTTTCCAATAGAGAAGGCCATATCTTTATAATCTAGTGAACTATAGTAGAGCAGGTATTCAAAGAAGCAAAAGTTTGGAAAACACTTCCAAAATTAGAGGCCCACTGTTAATCTGTATCTATTTTTCTCTGAGAACCAAGGAGATTAATAGAAAAGGTTCTATCATAATTTTCTAAAGAGACTATCTAACTACTTCCTAAGAAAACAGTGAAACAATTCTACTTACAGTTTATTTTTCATCTCATAGGCACAAATTAGCCATGTAAAGTAAGTAGTAATTTTCTCAGACCCAAGAAAAAATTCTAATGACCAACACTTACACACTCCTACTTAGGAAGAAAAGATAAAAGGACATAAAAGAAAAAGGACATACTTTTTAAAACACAAATTCATATAAAATCAGGAAAGAGTAAAACTCAATATTATTGACAATTATAGAAGAAAATTAAGCAAAACAAATAATTTAATAAAATTAAAAGGTTAGAAGTTTAAAACTAGCTAAGTTGAAGCAAGAAGAATTAAACAAGAAAACACAATATCACTACAAAACCTAAAATCAAATAAGTGAAAAAAAAATCAGATTTGGACTTTTCTCATTTCAAATAATTGCTATGGAATAAGGTATAAAAACTTACGTTGTGTTAAAAAACCATCCAGCTAGTTAGCACTAAGGATGCTACAAAAAGTACCTTACAGGACATCCTGTCCTGTCCAAAACATCTATAATATAGTTGGCCCCATGCCAAGGGGACCTTAAAATTTGGTCTTATCCAAATATCCATGAGCATATCTGATTCATGACAAGTGATAAGACCTGGATAAGACCTGTTCTCATGAACCAACTGTCTCCCTGGATTTTTTTAATAAATAAAAATCTGACCAAATATTAAGGACTCTTTGGCATGGAGCAAATATCTTATGGACATTTTGAACAGGACTAAATATCAGGGACATGTTCCTATGGATGTGGACTAAATGTCTTATGAATGTTTGCACAGGACCAAATGTCTGCTCACCCAAGAAGTTCAATCCGCCCTGGACCTGGGAGGTTATATGGGATGAACCTATTCTACTGAAAAAAACAATAAAGTCTGTATAATATGTAGGAATTACCATTTAAAAGAATTTCAGAGACATCAATAGAGGAATTGCTTGAGAGACTACTATTGCAGAGAGAATGAAATTACAAGTGAATATCATCTTATCATAGCATTTTCCCTGAGATCATTCATCAATTCCTACTGTTGTAAAATAGGACTTGGCAGAATACGCAGAAACACTGGACTGAGAAAACAGAAATTGGATTGAAATGGGAAGAAATGGCTGAAGAAAAGAGAAAGTCATGGGAGTAACCACAGATACCTATAAGTAATCTTTTCAAGTACTTATCTGCTACTAATTTCATCAAATACAGGAGAAGACTAATAAATTTAGCATAAACCTGAAGTAGACAGACTAAAGAGCTAAGTTCAGATTTTAGCAGATATTAGAGTTTAATGCTGGTGCAAAGTGGTTTAGTTAAATACCCTGGGCTTTTAGTTGAGACTACAGAGGCCATGCAACTAGACGTAAAGAAACATGAATACTGACAAAGCACAAAAAGCAACCTTTTATAGAATTGAGTTGATCTGCTTGTATCCTGTATTCCTTACATAAGAAAACTTAAACCTCACAGGAGGAAGGAAACATAGTTTTAAATTTCTACAGTTTTAATATGGGATGTCTAATATCCAATTAAAAAAAAAGACTACATAAGACATCTATCTATAAAGCAAAATCAACTGATTAAAACCAATATATAAAAGCTCACTATGGAAAATGAGATATGACCTGAATTTTGGCAAATCAGATTGAATTCTTGGACTGAAATATTTTAAATATCTATGTTAATTATGCTAGAACAAATTAAGCAAAATATGAAAAAAGGAAAAAAATTGAATCTTTCAAAAGGAATCTAATGAAAGCACTAAAAGAAGAGAGTGCTATAATTGAAATGAATAGAGATGGAGTTAATAACATGTTCGACACAAAATAAAAGTTATTAGTGAAATACAGAGTAGGTAAGTAGGAAATATCCAGATTGAAGCCAAAACATGAAAGAAAAAAATGCAAAAATACAGAAATGACCATCAAAGACATGTAAACATAATGCCAAAGTCTAGTATAATTGTGATTTCAGTTCAGGAGGAAAGGAGAGAGAGTATAAGTTAGAAAAAATACTAGAAGAAATTTTGGCTAAAATTATCCAAACTGACCAAAGATATTGAACCATATAAATGCTTTTATTATATTAAAAGCTCAGCAAAACCGGCATAAAAATTGTACAGAAGCCCATACCTAGGTACACTACAGTAAAACTATGTTAAAAAAAGAAAAAAAAAAATTAAGGGCAACCAGAGAAAGAAAGTGCATTATCTTCAAAGAAGCAACAAAAGTTCAGAATATTTCAAGAGAAGTCATGGAAGCCAAAGGCAAATGAAAGAAAATCTTTAAAATGCTGAAATAAGAAAATAATGCCAACCCAGAATTCTATGAATAGATAAAATATTCTTCAAAATAGTGGAATAAATTTTAGACATTAGCTGAGAGAGTTCAGAATCAGCAGATCTGCATTAAAAGAACATACCAAATGTGATTGGAAATAAAGAAAAAAGAGTAGTAAAGTAAGTAATCAAATCACATATAAATATTCATCATTTAATTATAATAGCAATTATAATTACAATGGGCTCAAAAACATACAGAAATCACATATATGATGTGCTCAGTGAATGGCATTAAATATATGTAGTTTTCACATAGTTGTAGAAATGGTAAAAGTACTAATTTAAAGACAATCATAAAATATTTGGTAATTAAACATACACTTTTAAATAACCCCAAGTTAAATATAAAAAAGACAGAGTGGAAAATATTTCTGAGCTGAAAGTTAACAAAAATGTGACTTAAAATTAGTTCGTTACAACTAAAGCTTAAAGTAGAGGAATATTTACATATTTAAATGCATGTGTTAAAAAAGACAATCAATAATCTAAGAGTCCATGTCAAAATAAGAACAACAAAATAAAGTTAAAGACCAAAAAAGAAAACAGAGTGAGATAGCCACAACTGTTGATAAAAGTCAGTAAATTTCCCCAAAGTTGCTTCAAATCAATTACAAATCATAAAGCCTTATCTACTAAAAATAAACTTCATGATGAAAATAAATTTTCTGAGGAAAATAAGATTTTAAATGGAAAGTACATTAAATGTGGAAGATGTTCTATTTGGTAATTATGTCAATTATTGCAAATAAGAGAAAATCAGATCATTGGCTTTTGAGGCAGCAATATGCTATCCTGCTTCGCCTGAGGGTTGGGTGGGAAAGGGGAGAATAGGTTCTCTTGACTCTGCCTACCTCCCTGCATAAAGCCAGGGGAGAAGGATGAGAAATACCATCATCAGCCTGCCTCAGCATGCCCGCGCCAACCCCACAGGAGCTGATCCTGACTGGGATCTGCGTAGAGGGAACCAGCCCCTGGCTGCAGCAGAGCTTTTTAACAGGAACCAGTGGGATAGGTGGGGTAAGGTAGCAAATTGTGACTCAAACGCCACAGACTTTTGCTGTTTTTACCAACATCAATTAGATTTCCTTAAATGAAACATATCCTATTTGCTATATGCCCTTAAAAGAATTTCCAAAGAATTTAAACAACTGAAAAACAATAATATTCACCAATAAACAGTTGTGCTCAGGAGAGAACCCACTGAACTTCTTACCCACCTGGAGTCCACCTCTTGACATTTATTGTAAGACTTTATTATGACACTTGAACAGTTCAGTTCAGTTCAGTAGCTCAGTCATGTCCGACTCTTTGTGACCCCATGGACTGCAGCACGCCAGGCCTCCCTGTCCATCACCAACTCCCGGAATTTACTCAAACTCATGTCCATTGAGTCAGTGATGCCATCCAACCATCTCATCCTCTGTTGTCTCCTTCTCCTCCTGCCTTCAATCTTTCCCAGCATCAGAGTCTATTCAGATGAGTCAGCTCTTCTCATCAGGTGGCCAAAGTATTGGAGTTTCAGCTTCAACATCAGTCCTTCCAATGAAGATTCAGGACTGATTTCCTTTAGGATGGACTGGTTGGATCTCCTTGCAGTCCAAGGGATTCTCAAGAGTCTTCTCCAACACCACAGTTCAAAAGCATCAATTTTCAGTGCTCAGCTCTACATGATTACAGTCCAGCTCTACAGGAAAACCACAGCTTTGACTAGATGGACCTTTGTTGGCAAAGTATTGTCTCTGCTTTTTAATATGCTATCTAGGTTGGTCATAACTTTTCTTCCAAGGAGCAAGCATCTTTTAATTTCATGGCTGCAGTCACTGTCTGCAGTGATTTTGGAGCCCAGAAAAATAAAGTCTAACACTGTTTCCACTGTTTCCCCATCTGTAGGCCATGAAGTGATGGGACCGGATGCCATGATCTTAGTTTTCTGAATGTTGAGCTTTAAGCCAGCTTTTTCACTCTCCTCTTTCACTTTCATCAAGAGGCTTTTTAGTTCCTTTTCACTTTCTGCCATAAGGGTGGTGTCATCTGCATATCTGAGGGTATTGATATTTCTCCCGGCAATCTTGATTCCAGCTTGTGCTTCTTCCAGCCCAGCGTTTCTCGTGATGTACTCTGCATATAAGTTAAATAAGCAGGGTGACAATATACAGCCTTGACGTACTCCTTTTCCTATTTGGAACCAGTCTGTTGTTCCATGTCCAGTTCTAACTGTTGCTTCCTGACCTGCATATAGATTTCTCAAGAGGCAGGTCAGGTGGTCTGGTATTCCCATCTCTTTCAGAATTTTCAACAGATTATTTTGATCCACACAGTCAAAGGCTTTGGCATAGTCAATAAAGTAGAAATAGATGTTTTTCTGGAACTCTCTTGCCTTAGAACTCTATGCCTTTGGGCATAGAGTTCTGCCTTTGCCCAAAATGACACTTGATACTTCCATTTAAACACTTGAAATAGAAAAGACCAATGAACCAAACAGAAGCATCAAATTAGCTTCAGAAATATATAAGAATTCTGTGTATGATAAAGACATTTCAAGTCAGTGAAAATTTAATTATAAAAAATTGATTTTGGTAATAAAAAATAGAAACAACTCAAGTTTTTCTTTACCTTATTCATGAACATAAATTCCAGATTAGAATATTCACCCTCTGTGAATTAAGCAACAGTCAATAATGAATTAAAATGAAAACCATCAAAAATACCATATAGTGAGATATATGTTGCTTTACCTTCATCAGTTGATCCAGTGGAGGACTTTGAGATTCTAAGCCAAAGCAGATCCATTGACAGGAGTCTGTGTTTCTGGATGTCTGCATGAAGCAGTCCTCCAAATACTTCTCAAATAACTGTAATGTAAGAGATAAACTATTGTACTGAGCAAATAAGAGAAATACAACTTATAATTCACTTCAAAAACAGTGATATCTAATATCCATAGGAAATACCTACAGCATCCATGATCATGCAGGTTTGGGTTTGGCTATGATTCTGACTTTTAGGCGTTGCTTTGCTCCTGATATTTTTCTGTGAGATTTTTGAGATCATAACCTTCTCTAAGTAAATCTTATTCTAAGGTACACAGAGATGGTTGCTATGGTTTGTATTTAAGAACCTGAACAGCTACATCTTTTTTAATTTAAAAGTATTCTTATAAATTAATGAGGAAGAATAAATGACTCAATAAAATTGTAAAGTATATGTATTAGTTCCTTTGATGTTCAAATTCTTTCAAAGTAGAGTAGAAACAAAAAGAAATGTAAGAGAAACTAGGATAAAAATTAAAAGTAAGAAAATTTTATGACAAGTTTCCCCCCAGAGAAGCGAATTTCAAGAAGTGGTGCTCACACATGATAAAGTTTCAAACACAATAAAGGTGAAACTTTTAAAAATACTATTTGGATTTTGGCAAGAAAGCATCATTAGTAAACATTTTGAGATGATTTTATATGAAGCAGATGCAGTATTCAGTAAATAATTAGCTATATAGTTGGTTATAATTTTTAAAAAAATTATCAGTAAATATTAAATGGCAGGAAGATTCATCAAACACAAATCTACTGTAATAGAGATGATTGAAATGTAATATCCATTTCCTACTGGGTTTCCCTTGTGGCTCAGATGGTAAAGAATCTGCCTGCAGTTTGGGAGACCCAGGTTTCATCTCTGGGTGGGGAAGATCCCTGGAGACAGAAATGGCAACCTACTTCAGTATTCTTGCCTAGAAAATTCCATGGACACAGGAGCCTGGTGGGCTATAGTTCATAGGGTCACAAAGAGTTGGACATGCCTGAGCAACTTCCACTTTTTTCATGCTTATATAAGATCTGGTAGCAGATGGGCAGGCTTAACATATTTTCTAAGTGTTGAACGTATATGTTGGGAGGGAGTTTTTAAAAAAATTTATCATGCAAAGTACTTACTTTTGAGAACTAGTTCCCTGAGTGTTCTATGAAACAAAATACTTGGGGCAAAATTGGAGTGCCTCTCCTGAACTGTAATATTTATGGAGTTGTCCCTTGGTAGAAAAACACTTCCTTCAAGGCGAAACTGATATTAGGATTGGGATAAAAAATCAAAGTTAAACCATTCCTGTGGCTGAATGAAGAACACTAAAGACTGAAGATTTTGCTCTGTGAGGAGACATCTTCATTTATTCAGTAAATAGGCTCACTGCTTGGTTGGTTTTCTGTATTCAGAACCAGTTGAACTCTAGCAGTGAGAGATTTCAGAGAAAACTAATCTATATATGACAATTTAAAGTTAGAGTTGTAAGCCCTTCTTGAAAAGTTGATGTCACTGAGTGAATAGAAGAAAAGCAGGTTAGCCTCCCCTACAAACACATTACAAAAACTTTTTTGAGGGTTACCTGGATGTAAAGTTCACTGATCAGAAAATATACCAGGTAGTGTCAATAGTATGCACCATAATTCAAGGAATAACTGCTCACAGAAAAGCATTCCTTTATTTAGTAATCGTCATAGACACTAGTTTTGTACTTCTGTGATTCAGAGAGAGGGTACTCACTTAGGTCCAAGGAGGGAAAATGATGTATGAATAATTAACACCATGGTAAGTAAAGGATCTAGGTTCAAAATTAGGCAAAGCTAGATTTTTATTATTTAGAGTTTTGATTTAGATGATAACATTAAAATTCAAGCTAACAATCATCTTTGAGAGTAGGAAGAGGGTTTATTTGGTTAAAAAAAAGTCTAGGAGCTTCTGGTGTGTGGTGACTTTCTGATCTAGACCTGGAGAGTAATTAGGTGGTTGCTCATTTTCTAATTATTAGATATTTATGGATGTGTCCCTTTTTCTCTGTGCATCCTCTTTGACAACTTGAAGTTAAAAAAAACAAACAAACATGATTTGGGGGACATTATTATGTTGCTACTGCATGATCATTAAAGGGTTTTATGGAGAGAATGATATTTGTTTTGTGAAAGATCCCTCTAGCTGTAGCATGAGGAATAAATAGAAGGGGTCAAACAGGAAGCAAAGTAGATGCTATACAATGATGGTGGAGATCCAACTTACAGGAACATTAGAAAGATATTTTAGAAATGAAATCTGCAGAAGTAATGATTTAATTAAGTAGATGACAAAGTGAGAAGTGTCAAGAGAATTTTGAGAAACTAGGTTTAATGTAGGCTTAAACTAGGCACCTAGCTATTCCTAGAAGAGACAGAAGCATTGTGTCAGGGAAAGAGGATGATGAGTTCATTTTGATGTGCACTTTATTTCAAATGTCTGTGATCTTTTCTGGATGCTCAGTGTAGGGTTTGATGAATAGAATAAAAATTTCAGCTAAAAGATATATTTGGGCAGTGCCCAGTATGGCAATTGAAATCAAAGAGAATAGATGAGATTACCTAGGAAGATAACATAAAGGAGAATACAAGTGAAAAGGCTATAATATAAATCACTTTGTATATGGACATTCAAAAAATCTAGATGAAAATGAGACTCCAAAGTTACCTGATGAAAAGTATTCACAGTGATAAGGGGAATATTAGAGAATAGTGGTGACTCTCAGGATCACTTTGTGGCATTACCTCACCAAGATGTAGTTATGTAAGGAATAGATAACAGATAGATTGATAGATGTACTTATAGTTACATAGTTGTAAAAAGGGTTGTGTACAAACTGAAGAAAATTCTTGTTTATCTTCCAGCTTTTCTAGCTACATTGTTCACTACTCTTACATGTCTTTTAATCTAAGGCTAAAACACATTATTTACAGAATTTAAATATCAATCATTTTATGGGCTTTATGCTATACCTTTTAACTAAAATATCTTCATTTATTTCATATCATTAAGTTTTAATTATATTATAATTTTATCTTAATGATAAATACTTTTGGAAATATTTTCTGACCCTGCAAAGTGATTTACTTTATTCTGTATTATGTTTCTTGGGATTTATCTATTTTTTTTCTTATCTTACTGTCCTTTATACAATCATAGCCTTGTAAATCCCCTTCAACAAGGAAGTTTTCAGTGTAAAAGTACATGTCTTCCTTACCTTACTTGCTTTTACATTATTGGGACACACTAGGCATTCAAAAAATATTTATTAATTGCTAATTTTTAGCATTTTTAAAAGAAAGATTATATCCCATATTATTCCTGGAATTTAGAAATAATATACTTTCAATCAAAGTAAATTACATAGTTTTGGATTTATAATGCTGAATTGAGGATCAAGATGTATATATTTGAGTTTATTTTTTAAAAAATCTTTACTTGAACTGAAAATACAAATATCACCAAAACTTAACTAAACATAAAGTTCATAGAAATTTCCTGGAAAACTTTTACTCCACATTAATTCTAGAATTTATCTTAATTATCTGAATGGATTTCAAAGATTAACATTATATCTATACTGAAAGGAAATTAATAGACGGTTGTTAAAATATGCATATGTATTAAAGAAAATGCAATTTTAAAACATTTGATAATTTATAGCAAGATTAATACATACCATTTGATCCATTAGTATAATAAAGCTAAAATCAGTATTTGTCCCAATTTGTCTTCAAAAGGTTTTCTTCTGTCTATGCAAAATTACAATAATGTAATAATATTTATGAGCTATGTACAAATGGTAATATATTGTGGTTATTTAGCTGTTTGTTCTTGTGGCTGCACATGAAACTAGACAAAAATGAGCCCCCTCTTTCCTGGTATCTGCTTTTCTAAATAGCCACAGGCAAACATAATCAGTTTCAAGACAATGAAAGGCTCCACTGAGTGCTAAAGTGATTTGAAATTCAGAAATGTGCAAGTTTCTTGCACCCATCAGTCACTGCTTTACTCACCAAATGGATAGGATCAGCAATTTCAACATACGCATTCTTAACAACTAAAGATTCCAAAGTCTATACTTTGCCATTTAAAATTAATGATGGCCCCACCCTGGTGAAGACAGGATTAATTTTTAAGTTTTTTTCTTAAATTTTGGTATTGTTTTCATAGAAAATAAAAACTTTTATTTTGCTTTACTCAATGTATAGCATAGAGTTCTAATTTATTGTTATAGTATGATAAATGGAAACAAGTAAACATTTTCATTATATTTACTAGTCATTCTCAACAACTGAAAGAAAATATACAAAAAGATGTTGGGTGAATATCAAATAAGAAGAAAACTAGTCTGGTTATTTTAATTTTATAACTATAATGTCTTGATGAGAAGTCTTGAGTATGGATCATCTCTTACCTACTTTCCAAGAATTGGGGCAGAAAACTGGACAAAATGGTCTAAGCTATTACTGAGCAGTGATGGCATGCCAAAGTGAGCATGCCTGAAGTGAGAACCATAGCTGATACATAAAACAAGAGAGAAAAGTGTAAGATGAGAAGAGCAGATATAAACAGTGAAAATTATGTTTGTGAGAGAATATGGATTTTAATGCATATTGAAAGGTCAGTCCTCTTCCCAATTCCCAAGAACAGTAGTACTAAAGAATGTGCTAACCATCGGACAATTGCACTCATCTCCACTGCTAGTAAGAAAGTCAAAGTGAAAGTCTCTCAGCCGTGTCCAACTCTTTCTGACCCCATGGACTATATAGTCCGTGGAATTCTCCAGGTCAGAATACTGGAGTGGGTAGCCTTCGCCTTCTGCAGGGTATCTTCCCAATCCAGGGACTGAAGCCAGGTCTCCTGCATTGCACTCAGATTCTTTACCTGCTGAGCCACAAGAGAAGCCCATGCCAGTAAGGTCATACTTAAAATCTTATTTGCTAGGCTTTAGCATTAAGTGAACCATGAACTTCTAGATGTCCAAGTTGGATTTAAAAAAGGAAGAGGAACCAGAGATCAAATTGCGAATGTTTGCTGGATCACAGAGAAAACTAGGAAATTCCAGAAAAAATATTTACTTCTATTTCATTGACTACACCAAAGGCTTTGACTGTGAGGATCATAATAAACTGTGGAAAGCTCTTAAAGAGATGGGAATACCAGACCATCTTATCTGTCTCCTGAGAAACCTGTATGTGGGTCAAGAAGCAACAGTTAGAACCCAGCATGGAACAACTGATTGGCTCAAGATTGAGAAATGAGTAGGAAGGATTGTCTGCTGTCACCCTGTTTGTTTAATCTATACCCTGAGCGCATCATGAGAAATGCTGGGCTGGATGAGTTACAAGCTGGAATCAAGGTATGTGGGCAAAACATCAACAATCTCAGATATGCAGAAGATACAGTCTAATGGCAGAAAGTGAAGAGAAACTAAAGAGCCTGTTTACAAGGATAAAAGGGGAGAGTGAAATAGCTGGCTTAAAACTATATATAAAAATAAGCTAAGATCATGGCATCCAGCCCCACGATATTGTGCTGTGCTTAGTCACTCAGTCATGCCCAACTCTTTGCGACACCGTGGACTGTAGCCCATCAGGCTACTCTGTCCATGGAGATTCTCCAGGAAAAAATATTGGAGTGGGTTGCCACGCCCTCCTTCAGGGGATCTTCCCAACCCAGGGATTGAACTGAGGTCTCCCACATTGCAGGTGGATTCTTTGCAGTCTGAGCCACCAGGGAAGTCCAATTGCTTCATGGCAAATAGAAGGGGAAAATGTGGCAAGTGAAGTCGCTCAGTCGTGTCCGACTCTTTGCAACCCCATGGACTGTAGCCCATCAGGCTCCTCTGTCCATAGGATTTTCCAGGCAAGAGTACTGGAATGGGTTGCCACTTCCTTCTCCAGGAGATCTTCCAGACCCAGGAATCAAACCCAGGTCTCCAGCATGGTAGGCAGATGCTTTACCATCTGAACCACCAGGGAAGTCCAAGTAGTGACAAATTTCCTCTACTTGGGTTCTAAAATTATTGTGGATGGTTGCTGCAACCATGAAATCAGAATATTTTTGCTTCTTGGCAGGAAAGCTATGACAAATCTAACTGTGTTGAAAGCAGAGACATTGCTCTGATGACAAAGGTCAATTCAGTCAAGGCTATGGTTTTCCCAGTGGTCATGTATGGTTGTGAAAGCCGGACCGTAAAGAAGGTAGAGTACCAAAGAAATAATGCCTTCAAACTGGTGCGAGAGAAGATTCCTGAGAGTCTCTCAGACAGCAAGATCATCAAACCAGTCAATCTTAAGGGAAATCAACCCTGAATACTCATTTGAAGGACTGATGCTGAACCTGAAATGCCTGTATTTTGGTCATTTGATGAGAACAACTGACTCATTGGAAAAATCCGTGATGCTGGGAAAGATTGAGGGCAGGAGAAGAGGGCCTCAGCAGATGAGATGGCTGGATGGCATCATTGATGCAATGGACATGAACTTGGGCAAACTTCACAAGATTGTGAGGGACAGGGAGGCCTGGTGTGCTGCAGTCCATTGAGTCACAAAGAGTTGTACATGACTGGGCAACTGAACAACAACAATGCTTCTTAATACAAATAGCACTAAAATGTGAAGAAGGGGATGCTGAAGAGTTGCAAACAGATGAAAATGAAACATATTTGGAAAGTATAAATTCAGATTCTATGATAGATAAAAGCATACCATTCCCTATATCTGACAGCCAAGTAATGCCTAATAAGGTTTGTTTAAGTCTTGACCAGTTAATTTTTCTAATCCTTTAGTAAATATGCAAAGATTATTTGAGGATGATCAACTTCATGTTAAGAAATGAGAATTATAAATTATGTCAAACCCCCACCCCCACCCCCGCCAAAAACTTCCCTTTCTGAGAAAAACTATGAAACTCTTTCCCCAGATAGGGAGTTCAGCATAAGCTTTTCACCTGAGTGATTCCTTTCTGCTTTGTGTAGCCCTTGGCCTGCACATCTGATTCTCCTGGTCCACTCCTAGTCTGAGCTGGGCAGTTATTTAGTCTCCCAAACCTAGTCTTATTACTTTCTCTTTCAAAGACATTTGCAGTTTTATCAAGTTATTTCATTGCAGTGTGCTGTAGCTTAGGTTCTGTTCTAGTTGAGTCTCAGCGTCATGTGGAGTTAATGAATAGACAGAATCAGACTGTGCCTGGGCTTTAATCCTACTTCCTTTCCTCACTTGCTTTGTAACTTCGGAAAATTATTTAATCTCTGTAACTCAGTGTCCTCATCTAAAACAGGAATAATTACAGTATCTATCTTATGAATTTGTTTTAAGGAAAATATGAATTAATGCTTGTACTGTTTCAGAAACATCCTGACATATAATAAGATATTGTTGGCCATTTCTTGTATATTTCCACATAGCACAATGGTCAACCTATGCAATTATTTACATTAAAAATATAATAATGTATACATAAGTTGCCATTAAAGCTTAAATATGCTTTAATATATAAGCTTTTACAGAAATTACAACCGTTGTATTTAGATAACTATGTGTCAGCCTCACATTTGCTTAAATGTAATGGGACTAAACTTACACTTTGTAAATTTCATAAGGAGAAAAGATTATCACTTCATGAAATTTTATAAATGACAAATTTCAATCCTAATATTACCAACTCTATCAGTAAGACTCCAAGATCAACATATTTTTAAACATTTGAAATATATACTGTATAAATCAACTCAGGACAGGCAAAGTGACAGTGTCTGTGGAATTCACTGCCTGTCTCCCCTTGGTAATGAGACTGACTGATAATTTCTCTATGCTCTAAATAACTAAACTTCACTAATGTGAACCCAAGTCTGTAAATTATATTTTATATGTAGCTCACTGGTAAGCAAATTTGATTTCATGCAAATATTTTGAAGTGGATTAGTTGATGGAGAAGCCACATCTGAATTCTGATAACATCCCTCTATATATACACAGGATGAAAACTCCTTCAATCCACAGGAAAGTGTCAGCATTAATAAAGCAATGTCATGCTATACCTCCCCCATAGCTGGCCTATATTGACATGAAAAATTATAATGGTAGAAATACAGAACTTTTCAGATATAAATAACCTTACTCTGTTATGAAATTTTTATCAGGAAGGGATAACTTAAGAGAAGGAAAAATCAGCTGCAAAGAATATCATTGCCACCTATTAACAATGAATTCTGTGATTAAAATGGAAAATCTATTTTTGTTGTCTAATTTGGATGTCCTATTTATTAAATAATGATCCACCAGTGTGCAGAAAAATAATTCTGATTTAGAAAATGTAAATTTAGGGATAATAAATGGATATTTATACCATCTCTTTATCATTTAAAAAGCTCGAGAATGTATTTCTATAGTGACACATATCATACTTTGAACATTTTGCAGCATAAATGATTAAGACTTTTAGAAAGGGGCTGGCTTTTCTTGTTGAAGTTAATGTTCACATCTTTAAGCACTATCATAATTCCCTTTTTAGAGTAGTTACTAGGTAGGTAGTGGTATTTTATTAATATTTATTGAATTTGTAAGATACCTCTCTTTTATAAACTAAATGATTTTATTTTAACTAAATGTTGTAAATATAAAGTATATGTGTGTGTGTGTGTATATATATACGTATGATTTTGTGTACAAGTAGAGTAATTCTACAAAAAGGATAACAAAAATGTCAAACCTTGTAAGGGGTCTTTCAGGGAATTCAGACTATTAAAATCTCATGTGTCAATCTACTAAATCTAGCTAAAAATAATCTACTCTATCTATGAGAAATTTAAAATGTGCTAAGTCACCTATCTTTGCTTTGGCATGGTCTTAGTTTATATTGCATCAGCTCCAGTGTCCAGTCTTCCATTCAACTTTTTTTTTTAATACTTACATCATTAATATAAATGTACTCAAACATCTGCCTATAAGATACAGACATTCCCATAAACAAAATTATAATAGGCAATAAAAAAGAGTTTGATAAATTAGCTTTAAACAAAATATGATTTTTTTTGGTCTGCTTGAATACTTTAAAACCCTTGACACATAGCCATGTTTTCGTACCTACTCTAAAGAACTAAGACAGAACACTTTGCTCTAGGATCATTGCTTCTTCCAAATATGTACGTGTATGGGCAAGGAACTAGCTTTATGCACTTTTCAAGCTTATTACAAGTTTAAGTTTCTAGAACAGCAAGGGAAAACAATTACATACATTGAATTATTCTAATGTGGAGGGACTGCTACCGAGAATACTGGACTGAATGCTTTCACAATATATGTGTGTATATTGCCCTCCTCTACTTCAGTTTCAGAGACAGTGCTAGTTTCCTGTACTTTGTGATATGTTCCATTATGCTGTTAGTTCAGTTCAGTTCAGTCACTCAGTCGTGTCCGACTCTTTGCGACCCCATGACCGCAGCTCGCCAGGCCTCCATGTCCATCACCACCTCTCGGATCCCACGCAAATCCATGTCCATTGAGTCGGTGATGCCATCCAACCATCTCATCCTCTGTCATCCCCTTCTCCTCCTGCCCTCAATCTTTCCCAGCATTAGGATCTTTTCCAATGAGTCAGCTCTTCCCATGAGGTGACCAAAGTATTGGAGTTTCAGCTTCAACATCAGTCCTTCGAGTGAACACCCAGGACTGACATCCTTTAGGATGGACTGGTCCGATCTCCTTGCAGTCCAAGGGACTCTCAAGAGTCTTCTCCAACACCACCATTTCTCATGATGTACTCTGCATGTAAGTTAAATAAGTAGGATGACAATATACAGCCTTGACGTACTCCTTTTCTTATTTGGAACCAGTCTGTTGTTCCACGTCCAGTTCTAACTGTTGCTTCCTGTTAAGGGAGCTGTGATTGTTAGCTTAGGTAGAGAGATGAGTAATCATGGAAACAGATGATGATTGTAAGCCATTCTAAACCTATTACAACAAAGACATTTGAAGTAAACTCGAGCAATCCTCAGACCTTGGTTGAGACCGAAGGCAAAGAAAAGCAATTGATATTGTACCTATCTTGTAACTGGATGTGTACAAAGTAGAAACTGCAAATAGTTATCACTGTAGTAGAAGATTTTTGCTTTGTTTCTGATACATCTTGTAAAATTATTCAATTACTGTTTCTACTAATTTGAAATTCTACACATTTTTGTAAGATTTAATTAAAGATTTAGTTAAATAAAATTAAATAACAACAAATTCATTTTTGTGGCAGCTGACTTGATCTATAAAAGACAGTTATATGTGTGTGTGTGTGTGTCTGTGTGTATTGTATATATTCTGGTATCAGTTTTTTCCCTAGTATAGAAAGAAAAAGGTTTTATGAGGTTCTCTCATCAGATGGAAAAGGAATATATTGCTTTATTCATCACATTAAATGTGCTCCATTCATAGAGTCAATAAGTGCATTTCCAACCTCTGAGATTTCATCTACGTTTCAAGGGCCCAAATAACTTCCAAACGTCCTCCCTTTTGTCTGCCAAAATATCTGAAAAATAAATACTACTTTTGACATGATTTAAATCTTTAAAATTTTTATGTCTTTTATTTGTTTTACAATATTGCATTAGTTTCTGCTGTCCAACAAAATGAACCCAGTTTTATACACACACACACACACGCACACACACATATCCTGTAGGGCATGGCAACCCACTCCAGTATTCTTGCTTGGAGAATCTCATGGACAGAGGAGCCTGGCAGGCTACAGTCCATGGGTTCATAAAGAGTCAGACACCACTGAAGCAATTTAGCATGCACGAACCCAGAGAGGTCACTACAGAGTTTTGAATAGAGTTCCCTGAGCTATACAGTAGGTCCTTATTAGTTATCTATTTTACATATAGTAGTGTGTATATGTCAGTACCAGTCTTAAATAGATTGTGAATATGTTATTGGAAACATCAGCAAAGGATATCACACTATTTCTTTATGAGGCTTTAAATCTTGGCAATGACAAGAATATAAATAGAATAAGGCGTTATTTCTTTGCCTTAATGGAGCTTAAAATTTAGTATGGACAATTCTGGAAGGCTAAAAATAAGTATGCATATACAATTTTTAAAGATAGCGTTATGTTTTAGGTGTCAGCAATATGCCAGGCACTGTCGTAAGCATGAAAAGATAGGATAAAGATTATACAGAGAAAGAACATAAAGCTCAGAAATATGGAGTCACTTGACCAAAAACAATCTATGAAAGAGAAGTTCATACTCAACCTAAGTTAGTTAATTACAAATTTGTATGCTCTTAACTACTAGGCTACGCTGCCTATGAGATATTTCAAATAAGGACATATTCAGGGTTATCAAACCTGTCAGCAACATGCTATTTGTAACAAGTAGGAGTCAAAGTCAGATTCCTGGAGGAAGTGAAATTTAATCTCTACACATATGCATGCTAAGTCGTTTCAGTCATCTCCAACTGTTTGCAATCATGCAAAATGTAGCCCATCAGGCTCCTCTGTCCATGGGATTATCCAGGCAAGAATACAGGAGTGGGTTGCTATGCTCTCCTCCAGGGATCTTCCCAACCCAGGACTGAACCTGCCTCTCTTACATCTCCTGCATTGGCAGGTGAGTCCTTCACCACTAGCACCACCTGAAAAGTCCTAATCTACAATGGAGGCCAAGAAAAGCTGCAGACAGCAGACAGCAGAAAGCAGAAGGATCTTAGTGAACAGTGGTACAGCCTTTACACAAGGCATGGTAGGTTCAGAAAAATCAATGTCCAGTTTTGGCAACTTCAGTTAATAAATATCTGTAGTTACCAGTACATTTCTACAAATGGCTTGACCAAATTGTGGAAACTTTGAATAATTTCACTAGAAAATTAGACATTATTCTGTATACAAAGAAGGTGTATGGAACATGTTTAAATTTCAGTTAAAATTGTCTTTGGCAAGATTAATTTCTCAACAATATGTAAGATGGTACTCGAAAAGGACGACATAAAAGACACATCTACTTAAAATCTCTCTACAAAGACATGACTCATTAGCACCATTCAAAGCATTAAATAGATTAGTTTAGCCATCCATCTCAAGTTACAAACAATGGAAAGAGGGGGAAAAAAAGACTTGGAAGTACTAAGAACTGGGATCTGGAGAGATTTTCAGTCAAGAGACTTGAAAAGATTGGGTCTAATAATTTTTATCATGATTTTCCCCAAACAAACTCAGAAAACCATCACAATCTTTTTAGTTCCATTCTTTCCCTAAAGATAACACTCTTGTCATTAAAAAAAAAAAAAAAAGAATTATAACACATGAAATCCTAATCATCCATGGGAGTAGTCAAGGACCTGCCTGGTGTTCTTCTGAGAAAGAATGGTTTTAGTCAGATGAGCAAAGTGTAAAGAATATTTGTGGCTCTTAAAAAAGCAACAATGGCAATTTTGGCTCCTACTCCTCTCTGGCTTGCTCAAATTCTTTATTCTTCCTCCAGGACTCCAGCTTTCATTGATTTTTCTGCATGGAATACCTTTCTCTCAGATGGTTCTCCTTCACTTTATCAGAGAGGATAACCAACTGTTTGTCATTCCCTATTCTCTAGTATATTCATTATGTTTTTATCTGTCTTTCCTACAAATACCCAAAAGTGAGATAATATAAATATGTCAGTCACTATGTGCCAAGCATTGCTCTAAGCATTTTATTTAGGATAAATCATTAAACCATAGAGGAGATTTAAAATCATCCCCATATTACAAGTGGAGTAAGTAGGCTTCGAATAGATTATGAGGTTGCTGGAAGGGACACCCACGTGGCTCATTGGTAAAGAATCTGCCTGCAAGTGCAGGGAAGACATATGGGTTCAATCCCCAGGTTGGGAAGACCTCTGGAGGAGGAAAATGGCAACCTGCTCCAGTATTCTTGATTTGAAAATTCCATGGAGAGAAGAGCATGGCACGCTACAGTCCATGGAGTCACAAAGAGTTGGACACAACTGAGTGTGTGCACACACACACATACAACTTGATGAAAGCTACACAGCTAAGTATTATAGAAGAAACAGGATTAGAACCCATGAAAGTGACTCCAAATCTGTTCTCTCAACTATCACATTCTACTGTCTTATATACTATGAATATGGGAATTAGGTTTTTTTAGTAACTACTGGGTTTCTAGTAACTAGCACAGAGCCTGGCACATGAGTGATAGCTATTTTTAGAAAGTATGAATGATAGTATACTCAAAAATGAGTATACTACCCAAAGCAATCTATAGATTCAATGCAATCCCTATCAAGCTACCAACGGTATTCTTCACAGAACTAGAACAAATAATTTACAATTTGTATGGAAATGTGAAAAACCTCAAATAGCCAAAGCAATCTTGATAAAGAAGAATGGAACTGGAGGAATCAACCTACCTGACTTCAGGCTCTACTACAAAGCCACAGGCATCAAGAGAGTATGGTACTGGCACAAAGACAGAAATATAGATCAATGGAACAAAATAGGAAGCCCAGAGATAAATCCACGAACCTATGGACACCTTATCTTCGACAAAGGAGTCAAGGATATAAAATGGAAAAAAGAAAACCTCTTTAACAAGTGGTGCTGGGAAAACTGGTCAACCACTTGTAAAAGAATGAAACTAGAACACTTTCTAACACCATACACAAAAATAAACTCAAAATGGATTAAAGATCTAAATGTCAGACCAGAAACTATAAAGCTCCTAGAGGAGAACATAGGCAAAACACTCTCCGACATAAATCACAGCAAGATCCTCTATGACCCACCTCCCAGAATATTGGAAATAAAAGCAAAACTAAACAAATGGGACCTAATGAAACTTAAAAGCTTTTGCACAACAAAGGAAACTATAAGTAAGGTGAAAAGACAGCCCTCAGATTGGGAGAAAATAATAGCAAATGAAGAAAAAGACAAAGGATTAATCTCAAAAATATACAAGCAACTCCTGAAGCTCAATTCCAGAAAAATAAATGACCCAATTCAAAAATGGGCCAAAGAACTAAACAGACATTTCTCCAAAGAAGACATACAGATGGCTAACAAACACATGAAAAGATGCTCAGCATCACTCATTATCAGAGAAATGCAAATCAAAACCTCAATGAGGTACCATTACATGCCAGTCAGGATGGCTGCTATCCAAAAGTCTACAAGCAATAAATGCTGGAGAGGGTGTGGCAAAAAGGGAACCCTCTTACACTGTTGGTGGGAATGCAAACTAGTACAGCCACTATGGAGAACAGTGTGGAGATTCCTTTAAAAACTGGAAATAGAACTGCCATATGACCCAGCAGTCCCACTGCTGGGCATACACACCAAGGAAACCAGATCTGAAAGAGACACATGTACCCCAGTGTTCATTGCAGCACTGTTTATAATAGCCAGGACATGGAAGCAACCTAGATGCCCATCAGCAGACAAATGGACAGGAAAGCTGTGGTACATATACACAATGGAATATTATTCAGCCATTAAAAAGAATACATTTGAATCAGTTCTAAAGAGGTGGATGAAACTGGAGCCCATATACAGAGTGAAGTAAGCCTGAAATAAAAACACCATTACAGTATACTAATGCATATATATGGAATTTAGAAAGATGGTAATGATAACCCTATATGCAAGACAGAAAAAGAGACACAGATGTATAGAACAGACTTTTGGACTCTATGGGAGAAGGCGAGGGTGGGATGATCTGAGAGACAAGCATTGAAACATGTATATTATCAAGTGTGAAAGAGATCGCCAGTCCAGGTTGGATGCATGAGACAGTTGCCCGGAGCTGGTGCACTGGGATGACCCAGAGGGATGGGATGGGGAGGGAGGAGTGTGGGGGTTTCAGGATGGGGAACACAGGTAAATCCATGGCTGATTCATGTCAATGTATGGCAAAAACCACTACAGTATTGTAAAGTAATTAGCCTCAAACTAATAAAAATAATTGGCAAAAAAAAAAAGTTTCTTATTAGAGTGAAAAAATGTTCTAAAATTATTGTGATGGTTGGGCCACCCTATAAATCTATTGAAGATCATTGAATTGTACACTTTAATTGGGTGAACTTTACAGTGTGTGAATTATATATCAGTAAAGCTGTTTAAAATGTTTAAACAGTAAAGCTGTTTAAAATGTTAGTGGCCATTAAGAGTTCACAAGATAAATTCTATATTTTCTTTGCAATTTTCTTTTACCACCTTATGTTGAAATGAATATCAGTATATGTTAGTTTGTTGCATAAATTGTGAGATTGTAAGGGTGATTACTTTGATATAGTTTGAAAACTTCACAAAATATTTTAAAAAATGATATGTTCTTCCAGGAAAAAAAAAGAAAGAAAGTGTGAATGAACCAGACTCCTGACTTTTGCCAGGGAAATGAAATAGATCCCTTGTTTATAAGGTTTGTGTTGCATTTGGAAATCAAATTAAATACATAGGAACAAACCTACTAAGGAGGTAAAAGACCTGTACCCCAAAACTATATGACACTGATGAGTGCAATTTAGTACAGCAATTTAAGATGACACAAACTGATGAGAAGATCAGTTCAGTTCAGTTCAATTCAGTCGCTCAGTGATGTCCGGCTCTTTGCGACCTCATAAATCGCAGCATGCCAGGCCTCCCTGTCCATCACCAACTCCTGGAGTTTATTCAAACTCATGTCCATTGAGTTGGTGATGCCATCCAGCCATCTCATTCTCTGTCATTCCCTTCTCCTCCTGCCCCCAATCCCTCCCAGCATCAGGGTCTTTTCCACTGAGTCAACTCTTCGCATCAGGTGGCCAAAGTATTGGAGTTTCAGCTTTAGCATCAGTCCTTCCAATGAACACCCAGGACTGATCTCCTTTAGGATGGACTGGTTGGATCTCCTTGCAGTCCAAGGGACTCTCAAGAGTCTTCTCCAACACCACAGTTCAAAAGCATCAATTCTTCGGCACTCAGCTTTCTTTATATAGTCCAACTCTCACATCCATATATGACCACTGGAAAAACCATAGCCTTGACTAGATGGACCTTTGTTGGCAAAGTATTGTCTCTGCTTTTTAATATGCTATCTAGGTTGGTCATAACTTTCCTTTCAAGAAGTAAGCGTCTTTTAATTTCCTGTTTGCAATCAACACTTGTAGTGATTTTGGAGCCCCAAAAATTAAAGTCTGAAACCATTTCCCCTGTTTCCCCATCTATTGCCCATGAAGTGATGGGACCAGATGCCATGAGCTTAGTTTTCTGAATGTTGAGCTTTAAGCCAATCTTTTCACTCTCCTCTTTCACTTTCATTAAGAGGCTTTTCAGTTCCTCTTCACTTTCTGCCATAAGGGTGGTGTCATCTGCATATCTGAGGTTATTGATATTTCTCCTGGCAATCTTGATTCCAGCTTGTGCTTCGTCCAACCCAGCGCTTCTCATGATGTACTCTGCATATATGTTAAATAAGCAGGGTGACAATATACAGCCTTGACATACTCCTTTCACTATTTGGAACCAGTCTGTTGTTCCATGTCCAGTTCTAACTGTTCCTTCCTGACCTGCATTGAGGTTTCTCAAGAGGCAGGTCAGGTGGTCTGGTATTTCCATCTCTTTCAGAACTTTCCACAGTTTATTGTGATCCACACAGTCAAAGGCTTTGGCATAGTCAATAAAGTAGAAATAGATGTTTTTCTCTTGCTTTTTCAATGATCCAGCAGATGTTGGCAATTTGATCTCTGGTTCCACTGCCTTTTCTAAAACCATCTTGAACATCTGGAAGTTCACAGTTCGCGTATTGCTGAAGCCTGGCTTGGAGAATTTTGAGCATTACTTTATTAGCATGTGAGATGAGTGCAATTGTGTGGTAGTTAGAGCATTCTTTGGCATTGCCTTTCTTTGGGATTGCAATGAAAATTGACCTTTTCCAGTCCTGTGGCCACTGTGCAGTTTTCCAAATTTGCTGACATATTGAGTGCCGCACTTTCACAGAATCATCTTTCAGTATTTGAAATAGCTCAACTGGAATTCCATCACCTCCACTAGCTTTGTTCGTAGTGATGCTTTCTAAGGCCCACTTGACTTTACCTTCCAGGATGTCTGTCTCTAGGTGAGTGATCACACCATCGTGATTATCTAGGTTGTGAAGATATTTTTTGTACAGTTATTTTGTGTATTCTTGCCATCTCTTCTTAATATCTTCTGCTTCTGTTAGGTGCATACCATTTCTGTGCTTTATTGAGCCCATGTTTGCATGAAATGTCCCCTTGGTATCCACAAAGGCTTTGGTATGGTCAATAAAAATAGATACACCATGTTATTTGATTGGAAGAATTAATATTGTTAAAATAGCCATACCCAAAGCAATATAGAGATTAAATGCAATCCCTCTCAAAACATCAGCAGTATTTTTCACAGTACTAGAATAAGTAATTAATAAATTTGCATGGAAACACAAAAGACCTAGATTAGCCAAAACAATCCTGAGAAAGATGAGTAGAGTTGGAGGAATCACACTCCCTGGCTTCAGACTATACTATAAAGCTATAGTAATCAAAAGAATACAATACTGCCACAGAACAGATGTGGCATCAAGGGGATGCCCCTTGATGTGTATCAAGGGGAAAAACAGAGAGCCCAAATATAAATCCATGCACTTGTGGCCAATTAATCAACAACAAAGGAGACAAGAACATAGAGTGGAGAAAAGACTCTCTTCAATGAGTGGTTTTGGGAAAACTGGACAGATACATGCAAAAGAATAAAATATGAACATTATCTGACACTATAAGCAAAAATGAACTAAAAATGGATTGAAGACCTAAATGTAAAACTGCAAACTATAAAACTCCTAGAGGAAATCATAGAACACTCTTCAGCCTAAGTTATAGCAATATTTTTTTTGGATCTGTCTGCTAAAGAAAATAAAAGCAATAAATAACTTGGACCTAATTAAACTTAAAAATTTTTGCACAGCAAAGGAAACCACTGATAAAATGAAAAGACAAACTACCAAATGGGAGAAAATATTTGCAAATAATATGACAATATTTGCAATAACATTTGCAAATAATATTATCATTAATAATAATAAGGGGTTAATAGCCAAATATATAGATAGTTCTTACAACTCAACATCAAACATGTATATTACCATATGTAAAATAGATAACCAGTACAAGTTTGATGCATGAAGCAGGGCACTCAAATTTGGTGCTCTTGGACAACCCAGAGGGATGAGGTGGGAGGGAGATGGGAGGAGAGGGGGTCTCAGGACGAGGTGGACACATGCACCCATGGCTGATTCATGTCGATGTATGGCAAAAACCACCACAATATTGTAAAGCAATTATCCCCCAATTAAAATAAATAAACTTTTTAAAAAAATGAGCAGAAGACCTGAACAGACATTTTTCAAAAGAGGAAATGCAGATAGCCAACAGGCACAGGGAAAGATGCTCAACATTGCTAATTATCAGATAAATGAAAATCAAAACCACAATGAGACATCACTTCACACCTGTTAGAATGTCTATCATCAAAAAGAGTACAAATAACAAATGTTAGTGAGGATGTGGAAAAAAAGGATGTCAGTTGTTGGGAATGCAAATTGGTGAGCCATCGTGGAAAATAATATGGAAATTTCTCAAAAAACTAAAAATAAAACTACCATGTGACCCAGTAATTTCACAACTATCAACAACAACAACAAAAAAGAAGAACCTAATTGAAAAATATACATGTACCCCAATGTTCATAGCAGCATTGCTTATAATTGCTAAGATATGTAAGCAACCTACGTGTCCCCCAACAGATGAATGGATAAAGATATATAGATAGATAGATATAGATAGATAGATAGATAGATAGATAGATAGATAGATAGATAGATAGATACACACACATACACATACATAATGGAATATATACTCAGTCATCAAAAGAATGAAATTTTGCCATTTGCAACAACATGGATGGACTTGGAGGGTATTATGCTAAAGTGAAGTAAGACAAAGACGAACATAGTATGATATCACTTATATGTGGAATCTAAAAAATATGACAAACTAATGAATATTTAAAAGGAGGGGAGTAGTGGATAGAAATTCCCTGATGGGTCAGTGGATGGGAATCCTCCTGCCAATGCAGGGAACACAGGTTTGATCCCTGGTCTAGGAAGCTTCTACATGCCATGAAGCAACTAAGCTTGTGCCCCACAGTGACTGAGCCCACACTCTAGAGCCTAGGGGTCACAGCTACTGAGCCTGTGTGCCACAGCTGCTGAAGCCTGAGTGCCCCAGAGCCCACAGGCTGCAACCCCTGAGCCCATATACTGAAATTACTGAAGTTCATGCTCCTAGAGCCTGTGCTCAACAATAAGAGAAGCCACTGCAAGTCCACGCACTGCAATGAAGAGTAGCTCCTGATCGCCTCAACTAGACAAAGCCTGCCCAAAATAATGAAGACCCAGCGCCGCCAAAAATAAATTATTTAAAAGCAGGGAGCAATTTTGTTTATTTTTTCAAAAAACCAGCTTTTAGCTTTGTTGATTTTTGCTATGATCTCTTTAGTTTCTATTGCATTTATTTCTGCCTTAATTTTTAAGATTTCTTTCTTTCTGCTAACCCTGGGGTTCTTCATTTCACAAACCACTACACCGAACTCATTAAGAAACAAAGGGAGAAGAACCAAATTAACAAAATTAGAAATGAAAATGGAGAGATCACAACAGACAACACTGAAATACAAAAGATCATAAGAGACTACTACCAGCAGCTCTATGCCAATAAAATGGACAACTTGGATGAAATGGACAAATTCTTAGAAAAGTATAACTTTCCAAAACTGAGCCAGGAAGAAATAGAAGATCTTAACAGACCCATCACAGGCAAGGAAATCGAAACTGTAATCAAAAATCTTCCAGCAAACAAAGGCCCAGGACCAGATGGCTTCACAGCTGAATTCTACCAAAAATTTAGAGAAGAGCTAACAACTATCTTACTCAAACTCTTCCAGAAAATTGCAGAAGAAGGTAAACTTCCAAACTCATTCTATGAGGCCACCATCACCCTAATTCCAAAACCAGAAAAAGATGCCACAAAAAAAGAAAACTAACAGCCAAATCACTGATGAACATAGATACAAAAATCCTTAACAAAATTCTAGCAAAACAGAATCCAACAACATATTAAAAAAATCATACACCACGACCAAGTGGGCTTTATCCCAGGAATGCAAGGATTCTTCAATATCCGCAAATCAATCAATGTAATACACCACATTAACAAATTGAAAGATTAAAAACCATATGATTATCTCAATAGATGCAGAGAAAGCCTTTGACAAAATTCAACACTCATTTATGATTAAAATTCTCCAGAAAGCAGGAATAGAAGGAACATACCTCAACATAATAAAAGCTATATATGACAAACCCACAGCAAGCATCACCCTCAATGGTGAAAAACTGAAAGCATTTCCCCTGCAATCAGGAACAAGACAAGGGTGCCCACTCTCACCACTACTATTCAACATAGTGTTGGAAGTTTTGCCACAGCAATCAAAGCAGAAAAAGAAGTAAAAGGAATCCAGATAGGAAAAGAAGAAATGAAACTCTCGCTATTTGCAGATGACATGATCCTCTACATAGAAAACCCTAAAGACTCTACCAGAAAATTACTAGAGCTAATCAACGAATATAGTAAAGTTGCAGGATATAAAATTACCAAAGGCATAGACAAGAATCCCTTGCATTCCTTATACTAAACAATGACAAAAACAGAAAGAGAAATTAAGGAACACAGTACCATTCACCATTGCAACAAAAGAATAAAATACTTAGGAGTATATCTACCTAAAGAAACAAAAGACCTATACATAGAAAACTATAAAACACTGATGAAAGAAATCAAAGAGGACACAAACAGATGGAGAAACATACCGTGTTCATGGATTGGGAGAATCAATATTGTCAAAATGGCTATTCTACCTAAAGCAATCTGTAGATTCAATGCAATCCCTATCAAGCTACCAACAGTATTTTT